>NW_004955527.1:3461596-3805424 GCF_000276665.1 Chinchilla lanigera | reverse complement strand
AGAGAGACAGAGAGAGACAGAGAGAGAAGGAGAGAGAGAAGGAGAGAGAGAAGGAGAGAGAAAGAGAGAAGGAGAGAGAAAGAGAAGGGGGAAGAGAGCATCAATTTCTACACTGCTTTTGAGATGTGAGACCCCAAGACAGCAGTGCCAGAGACCAGGGGACAAGAAGTCTTAACCCTGTCTTTGCCAGTAGGGTTGAGAAATTATGCAGTGGCTGAGAACCCCAGGGCACCCAAAGCAGACACATGTCATGGGTAGTGTGGAGGTCAGGAAGGAAAGGCATTCAAATGCTCATTTATTTATTTACTGGCAAACATTCTGAAAACAGAACAAAACCCTTGCGGCTCAATCCAGCCCTCAGGCTCCTAATGTGTTAACAACAATTCACCCTGCATGTTTATGGTCCTGAGGACACTAGTACCAAGGGAGACCCGCTTGCCTGTCTCTAAATATTTAAAAGTTACCATCAAGCTGGGGAAGTACTAAGTGAAAATGTTCCATTCTCCTTGCAAATGCTCCTCAGAGGGACCTGAGGGCCAGGTTTGAATGAAGGGTCTGAGCTCCTACGTCATCTGCCGTGGGGAGAGAGCTAGCTCTTGCTCCCCACTCTCTTTCCCATCCCTGGCACCATGTACCCCATAAGAAGCCTCTCACACATGCATGTGGATGTCCTGACTTGCAGACCCAACAGCTGTCTATGTCCTCTGTGAACCACTGCGCCTTGCTCATCCAGCACTTGGACTGAGGGGCTGGGGAGACCTGATGGTGGTAGGACCCTCTCCTGGGAAAGGACCTCAGGAGAACCTGCTCTAGCTGTGGGCAGGGGTTTGGAGTTATAGGGTTCCAAGTTGTCTTAGTTACTTTTTTCTCATTGCTGAAATGAAATACCTGACACCCAAGGTTAAAAGAGGAAAGGTTTATTTATCTTACAGTTTGTGGAGGTTTCAGTCCATAATCAGCTGGCTTCAAGGCAGAATGGCATGGCAGAGGGTGAAGCATTCCTGGCAGTGGAAGACAGCAAAATCATCAATGGAGGGAGGGAGAGACAGGACAAGCCTCTTTCTGTTCCATATGTTGTATGCAGGCTACCTGCCCTAGGGCATGTGTAGCACTTACACCTTTAATCCCAGTATTAGACCATGAATCAATCACAAACTGTAGATTCAACCACCTCTGAAAAGCCTGTCCCCCATGACTGCATGAGGCTTTGGGGGGACATCAAGACACAAACCATAACACAGGTACCTGGAGGTCCACTCAGCTGGGGTCAAGGGAAGGGATACAGGTGAACAATGGCCACAGTCAGGACTCTACAGTGGGAAGCCCAGACTTGGGGTCCTCTAGCCCAGGTCCATGGGCAGAGCTGAGGGTTCTGGGCAATTGTGGGTACTGGAATCAGGGTTCTGGGCAATTGTGGGTACTGGAATCAGGCCAGCTGCTTACATGTTCATAACAATGGGCTGAGATTTGGGGATAGAAGTTCCAAGCCAGTGTCTGCCTCTCTGTCATAAGAACAGATTGCTTTTCCCCTGGGCTCTGATTCTCATGAGTGGGATCAAGGTATTGAAAGAGGTCATCACAGTGTACTTTTCCATTCCCTGAAATAAAACCTGTTGGCTTTCATTTGTGTCAACTCATGCTAGACTTTGATCTTGTGCAAACCTGAGGAAAGGAAGTCACTTAAAATCAGCTATTTCTTTCTCATTTAAGAACAGTTTCCTTGTGTTTTTTGATCTTAAAGGGAAAAAAAAGTTTGGTTGAAAGGAAACCAGCAATGAAATATTTGGCTCTCATTGCTAATTATTTGAACTAAGTAGTTGTATAATAGGGAATTTGAATATAAATACTGGGTCATTTTAGTCTAACATTTACCCATGTGAATAACAAAAATCCACAAATGCAATCAGAGTTCATTTAAATGTTAATTTTAGTTTTTATTTGCCACTTGGTCTTGATGCTGAAATATGCATAAGAACCTGTTCATGTCCATGCCACCACTGCTGGCAGGGCTCACTCTGCTACTAATGGTTGTTTCCTGTGATTTATTTCTCTGGTGCACATCACCTTTGTTGGAAGAGAAGGCAAAATGAATTTCTTTAGAAGGTGTGTTAATCTCCCTCTGCACACATCCAGGTCCGAAAAAATAAAACACCACAAGCAACTCGTTGAGAATATTGAAGCAGTACAGATAAGAGTTGGACACTGAATGTGAAGAAGGTAGAAAGAAGTTTGTACGTTAAGGAAACACACATTAAGTCAACCTTTAAAAAATAACTGCAGTTTTGGATGCAGGCATGCTCAGAGCAAAAATGGAAAGTTTTTTTACAAATAGTTATTTGGTCCTTTTCTGGCCTAGTCTCCACCTAGGCATGAGTGACATTTGGAGGACCCCATGCACTGTAAGATTAGTAGCATCCCTGGCCCCTACACACTAGACATCAGTGGTACCCTATTATAGGTTGAATTATGTGCCCCCAAATTCCTATTAAAGTCCTGACCCTTGTACCTCAGAATGTGGAGATGGGTTCTGGGCAGGCTGATTGGTTGAGGTGAGGTACTTAGGGTGGGCTCCACAGGAAGGAAGATTTGGATGTACATACCTGTGCTGACTGGGAGAATACCATGTGAATACCATGTGAACTTGGAGACAGAGTCAGGAGGATGCATCAGCAAGTCAAGGGATGCAGAGAAGCAAAGAGACAGATTCCACCTCACAGTCCTTAGCAGGACCAGTGGTGCAGACGCCTCCATCTCCCCCTCCAGCCTCCAAAACTGTGAGGCAGTGGCTCTCTGTTTAAGGCACTCTGTGGTGCTTTGTCATGGCAACCCTAGCAAATTAATACACAGCTCTAGTGCAGCCACCAGGAATGCCTCCAGATGTTGCCAGATGTTCTCTGGAAGGCAAAAGCACCCTGTCTACTGTAGGTATTCTCTACAATTGCTTTCCCCAGCCATGCTAGAGTTCATTAGTTAAGACAGAGATTGTATGGCTCACAGAGTCTGAAAGATTTGCTGTCTGTTCCTTTTGAGAAAAAGCTTGCAGGCCCTGATCCTAATGCTCCTGCAGTGCCCTATGAGTTGGCTGTGGGGCCTGAGACCCCTTCTGCCCAGTTTGGGACCTGTGGAGCTGGAAAGAGAGAGCTGGAGGGTACAGCTAGTGATGCCATGTTGGAGGAAGACAGTAGTGTGCCCTGGGACTCACTGGCCAGTGGTGGACCTTGTGTCTGGCATGCCCACATGTCTGATTTTAGAGTCCTTCTTCGCAGCCTATATTTTGCTTCCTGCTTGCTCTGTGGTCCTCTTCCCTATGATGTATCTCTTTTGGTTGGTTGCTTTCTTTGACTACTTCATGATGGGTGGGAAGTTCTCAGATTCTGAGCATCTAGCCTTTGGGGTAGGTGGGTGCTAGACTGTCCCTACCTAGCCTTTGTTCTTGACTGTTCCTGGGGCTCCATGTTTATTGCACTCACTACCACTACTACCCACGGAGTGCCTGAGTACTGGTGGTAGGAACTGTCTTTCCTGAAATATCTTGTGCAAGAAATGCCCATAAAGGACTGTCCCTCTTGGGAGTTGTGAAAGGAGCTTTACAGCCTCCTTTGTTTTTTTGTTTTTTTTTTTTTGGTTACCGGGAATCAAACTCACAACCTCGCACTTGCCAGGCAGGTGCTGTGCCACTGAGCTAAATCCCCAGCTCCCCTCCTTTGGTTTTGAGAGGGCAAGATACACATTTGGGAAAGACACTACTAGGAGAAACAATGATGTGTATCTCAAAAGAACTTTCTGCAGGATCATCTCCTATCCCTCTGTGACTCCAAATATTTAAAACCATTCATTAGTTGATTGGGGTTGGCTTGCTTCATCAGACTTAGAAGATCAACCTTGTAGTGTTCCCTGCAGGCTCTGCAGTGACCCTGAAAACTGAAGAGAAAGAAACAACTCAAAGCCAAGAAGATACTGCAGACAGTTGCTATGGGTTGGATGGTGTAGCCCAAAGACACGCTAAAATCCTAAACCCCCAGTCTTTCTGAATGGGATCTCATTGGAAATGCAGTCTCGGTAGATGAGGTCGACTCTCATCTAACACGCTGTGTGTTCTTAGAAGAGCAAAAATGACATGGATACAGACACAAGAGAGGCTCCAAGTGAAGGCGGAGGCAAGGAGGCATCTACAGGCCAGCAAATGCCAAGACGGTCAGCTATCCTCAGCATCTGGGACAGAGGCAGCCATTCTCCTTCAGCGCCTTCAAGAAGAGCTTACCCTGCTGACACGTTGATTTTGGACTTTCAGCCTCCAGAACTGGGAGCGAATGGTCTTCTGTTGTGTTAAGCTATCAGTTGTGATAATTTGTTATGGCAGCCCTAGGGAGCAATGTGTGCATTTTTCATCTCATACTGCTCATCTCATACTGAGCACTTGAGGGAGGACACATAGCTGAATCTCACTAGCTCTTACGCACTCACACCCATGCTTTTTCTTCCCAGCAGTTAGCACAGTTCATGATTATGTGCACATCTGTGTGATCATTTGGTTGTCTGCTTTCCTCACTCAATTTGAGCTCTACTCACAGCCCTTGGCATAGTGACTAGCAGCCGCGGGTGTTCAATAAGTATTTGTTGAAAGATTTTGGGTAAGTCATGGATCATTCCTGAACATGTTTCCCTACACAGGACACAGAAATATTAATCATACTGTAGGGGAGGGAAAAAAATATATATCGTAGTCCATTCAGGCAGGACTAATAGACTACTAAGTGTAGTCCATTCAGGTGGACGGACTACTGTTACAGGGGTGATATCAGAACCTCAAAATATGGTAGGAGGGAAATATTATAGCTTGCAACTTGTTAGATGTCTCATACGCCAAGTTCATGTTCTCTAAAAATTCAATTCTAGGAACACCAGACGTTAAGAGTAGGAAGGTGTTTATTGAGAGGATAAAGCTCTTGTTAGAGGAACAGGAAGGGGGTCAAATGGATTGCCGGAGGACTCCACTTTACAAGGGTCCTGAATTTTATACAGTAATGTCCACATGGTAAGATATGGGTTACAGCTATGATCAACCAATAAGGACTCAAGGATAGTCACTTAGGTTATAGTGATCCAATGGGGAAGCAAGTCATGTAACAAGGGTACATGGAAAGAAGAAAGACTTCCTCTAGGAAATGATGGGTCAGGAGTTCTTGGTCACCCATGGAGTGACTGATATCCACCCAGGTTTCATTAGGCCTGGTGTTTGTCCTTTAAGAAGTGTACAGGCCTGGTCATCTCATCTTTATCTTGAGGCCTCATCTCCAACAGATGTATCTCCCACCACAGGTAAGATGCATTTCACTCTTCTCCTGGTTCTCTTGAGGGCCCAGCCCTATCTGACTGTCTACAATATTTCTACCTAGCCTGGCTATCTATAACAGTACTATAACAAAATGACATAAGCTGAGTGGCTTATAAATAGCAGAAATTTGTTTCTCACATCTCGGACGGCTGGGAATCTAGGTGTCAGCAGACGATGTGTCTCCTGAGGGTCAGCTTCCTGGTTCTAGATGGCACCCTGCTGCTGTGTGCTCACACAGTGGAAGGGACAGGTTAGTAAGCTGGGGCCTCTTCTATAGAAGCATCAGTCCCATTCTCGAGGGCTCCAAATTCCATGCGCTAATCTCCAACTATAGGTCGCACCTGCTAGTACCATCCTATTGGGAATTAGGTATGAACATAGGAGTCACCAGAGAACACAAACCTTCCAACACGGATGGCAAAATTCTTTTTCTTTTACTCTTCTAAGTCTTTAACTGGGGCCCCTATCACAACCAACAGGGAAAACACCCAGAGAAAAACAAACTGCAGTTAATACCCATATCTTGTATATGCATGGGAGATAACTAGGGAACCAATGACATGCAGAGGTGGCTTAGAATGCCAGCTTATTTACTATCTTCAGTAAAAAGCAATACATTTGCAGAGAAATGACAGAGGGGTGGGGAGGCTTTAGGCTTCCCCTGCGAGGGGGAAATAGTAGGGAGGCAAATATGTTTGTAGATGTGGGAAGTTTGATTGCAGATTTCTCTGGTTCCTCTCTGGGTGGGCAAGAACCTAGCGTTATCTCCAGGAAGAGAAAATTTACATCCTGCCTTGAGGCAGAAAAGAAGGACGAAAGAGAGCGTTTCAGCCTTTGTTGCTTCTTAATTGCCTTCAGCTCAAAGCAGTTTTTATGTCCAGAAGGCATATTTGAGGGTGACATTCTGCCTCTTTTAGGGCTTCCTTCTTTGGTCATTATGAGAATGAAAAGAGAGATACCACGTGTACCGGGCCAGGTGGGGAGCTTGGGCCGTGTGCTCTCCACAGGACTGCTTTCCTTTTTGCCTCTGTACAGCCCTGGGTGGCGCAGGGAGCTCTGGGCCTCCTGCGCCTGCTCTGCATGCTGGTCCCGCACACAGCCAGCTTGTGCAACTTGTTTTGACAACCCCAGGTAATGATTTGTCATTAAGAGCTGCAGTTGAAGTTTGACCCCCCTCCCCCAGGGAAGTTTCCATGGTTTCTAAGACCTCATCGCTCAACAGCTGTGAAGATACAAAAAGAACCTTCCTTGAAATTGCCATTAAGGCCGCGCTTGTCACCCTGGGAAAGCCTAATGGACAGAAACATATTGATGTGTTAACAGTTTGAGACCTTTCCCCTCAGAAAACCTTTTAGCTAGCGAGGCTTCATTCACCTTAATTAAAAATTATCCAATGGATACATCTCTTTCCATCACTTTGTGGACACACATAGGGTTATTTTTTTTTTTAAAGGAAATTAAATTAAAGAAAAACCTCATCCTTCTTCAAATAAATCATGTGTTTGCTTTATTAAGCAGAAAAGCCTGCTGGCTATTCATTGTCAATTAAGTGTAGGTGTTAATTAAAATGGCCATGTGTAGGCACTCCTAGGGATTAATCCACCACTTGAGACCCTGTTATTGAGGATGCCCCTGAATTGCAGAACATTATCCATACATGGTACCACTCTGGGACTCAAGAGAGAAGTCAGAAGGATGATTTTGCTATATAAATTTTGAACAGTTCTTTTTATCCTGATGAGCTAAGTTCCTGGATGATTCAAATCAGGGGTATGACCTTAGATCAATTCCTGTTCTCTACCTGCTTTAGTGTGGCCCTTGATGTAAGAATGGTTTTTATTACATTTTCAAGTACTTGAAAGATAAACAATGGGATAGTAGTACTTCTTAGCACAAGGAAATTAGTAAAACATTGAAATTTCAGCTCCTATAAATAAAGTTTTATTGGTACATAGTCATGATCATGCATTTACTTATGGTTTGTGGGCCTGTGGATGACCCCAGATTTAAATGACCACTCCTTTTTTTGTTTTGTTTTGTTTTGTTGTTTTTCTCTGGTACCAGGAACCGAACTCACGACCTTGCGCTTGCCAGGCAGGCTCTTTGCCGCTGAGCTAAATCCCCAGCCCCTTAAATGACCACCTCTACACCAGTAATGCACTTGAGTTTACATACACATACACACACATACTTACAAACATACACACATGTACACACACACACATGCACACTTGTGTGTACACACTGTCCTTCTTCCTAGCATCTCTCTGATAATGCTACCTGGCTACCTGACATTCCATCGCATGTTTTTCCCTGAGAAGTAGAGCAGATTATTGGTGATATGATCTCACCCAATTTCTAAGTGAGAGGAGCTGTGGATTTGTGAGGAGCAAGTTTTATTTTGAAGCAGGAGGGTTGTCTTTACTTTCACTCTCTCTTGTAGCTTGTGTTAGTCAGCCTTGTGTGGCTGTGACAAGTACCTGAGAGAATCAGCTTCTAAGCAGGAAAGGTTTACTTTGTCTCATGGTTTCAGAGGGTTCAGTCCAATGGCCCATTGCTTTGGGCCTGCAGGAAGGTGGCCAATCATGGTGGGAATGCGGCAGAGGAGACCCGCTCACTTCATGGATACTAGCAAGCAAACAGGGGGAAGAAGGGGCTGGGACAGGTCCCAGTCACCCACCTCTTTCCACTAGGCTCCACTTGCTATGGGTCTTACCTCCTATAGCACCACAGGCGAGTGACCAAGCCATCAGCACATGGGTCTTTGGAGGCCATTTCAGATCCAAACTATAGTGGCTGTCCTCTTCTTTTGGGTGGAGAAAACCTACACTGCCTTCAAACTCTGACAAGCCAGTGTAGGCAAAGAGGGGAAAGGAAAGTGACAACCCCTACTTGCTGTCCTACAGGATGGACCTGGTCTTGGGTGGATTCTGAAGCTTCTTCAATGACTCTCCAAGCCCACATCTAATCTGGAGTGCTGCTGGCTGGGGGAGTGAATGGTGTGGGCTGGGAATGTGCTCAAGGAAACTGCTGCCTGGTGGTGAGAACAAAGTCACACATAGTGCCCAGCAATTCAAGCTTAGAGGCAGCTTGGGACACTCTGATGAGGCAGGTGCTACAAGCTTTTGTCCAACCCCATCCACCCAGATCTCATTCACCTCCACCATCCTTTTTCCCTTTCCTGCCCTTCTCTGACTGATCCAAAGTTTTCTGCCATCCCTACAGGTGTGGAGGGCCCAGGCTCTCCTCCGGGGATCCAACCTGGTTCCCTCTACTCATGCATGGCCTCCTGCTCCTCCACACCAGAGATCACCCAAATCTCTGCCAATTATTCTTGATTCTTCTGTGTATGTAGCATTTTCTTATAAGGGATCAGCTTGTCATAGCTATAAGCCTATAAATAATATTGATGAGATGACATGTATATGTTTTAGTATGAAATAAGCATGGAAAGTGAGTGTGGGCTGGAATCAGCTACCTAGAATCAAATTCTAGTTCTGAATTGCCAGCTGGATGTCTTTGGGCAAGTTCAATTACTCTCTGAACCCCAGCTGTGTCATCTGACATGTGGGATGATGAATTACATCTGGTAGCATGACGCTGAAGTACAAGCAATTATGTAAATGGCTAGTACAGTTTCTGGCTCAAAATAACTGGTCCACCAAGAGTAGTTGATAATAATGCACTTATATTGGGCTTTCTAGTAGCAAAGAGCTTATCTATCAACATTCCCTGGTTTGTACAATATCAGAGAGACTTAGACCTAGGAGTGTTGCAGGAAGCCAGTATGTATACACACACATAGTGGTTGTCAACTTCAAAGACCTTCTTCCGAATTGAAGTGATTGGAAATGGCAGCTTTGTCTTAGATCTTAGCATCTGGGAACCTGATGTGGGTTCAAAGGATTCAACATTGTCTCTTCATTTCCTTTATCTCGGGAATTAATTCACCCTCCTATCTGAGTCACCTACTGTGTGTTATGTATTATTCTAAGACCTGTGAAGAAGACAAAACCGTGTGTTCTATAGTCTAGTGTGGAGCAGACAGACATTAATTAAATGTTTGGAGACAAATTGGCATTTTTTAATGACCTGTCTGGCTGCCGAGAAGAGGAGAAGGAAAAGAAGGCAGTGAAAAACAAAGAGACCCATCCAGGGGCTGACCCAGCCCTACAGGAGGGAGATGGGCATGGACCGCTGGTTCCTGGCTTGTGAGTCTTGAGGGAAGGGACCAGGAAGAGGGACAGGCTGGAGGAGTCCAGTCTGGACACCACCTTGGGGTGGCATCAGACATTGGATACGCGGTTCTTAGAGGAATCCTCCCTGCTCCTTGGCAGGTAGAGCCTAACTGCATATAATAGGAAAATGCTTGCCTAAGTCTCCTGGTACATCCATGTGCAGACATGTCTGGGTTACAGGCACCCTTAATGAGGGGAGTTGCTGCATGAGCAGGCGCAGGGGTGTGCAGTTAGCCCTGTGCAATAGGATTAGACTATTTTTTTTTCAGTCCCAAGTTTTTTCTCAATTGGCCATCTTCTGTTAATACAATAGTCATTTAACAATGTGTGTACATACATGTGTGTGCATGAGTATACATATATATGTAAGTGTATGTATGCATGTGTGTCTGTAAATTTGGATCCTCTTACATAAAACAAGCTTTCCTGGAACTTCTAATGTGTCTTCTAAGTCTCTGAGATGATCGTTGGATTCTTTAATTCAAAGATTCCCATTACTCTGACTGCACTATTATTCCTTCAGACAAACAATCATACTAAATGCCCTTGAGATTGCTCTCTCTCTCTCTCTCTCTCTCTCTCTCTCTCTCTCTCTCTCTCTCTTTGTCTTTTTGAGATAGGGTCTCCCTATGCAGTTCAGTCCAGCTTTGAGCTCACTTTGTAGCCCAGGCTGGTCTTGAACTCACAACGATTCTCGTGCCTCAGCCTCCCGACTGCTGGGATTACAGGCGTGGACCACCACACCCAGCTGCTCTCATTTTAGAGTAAACCATTTACCTGAGAACCACAGAGGTCAGTGTAAGAATTCTCTTCTCCCTGTAATTAGACACCCTTTAGCAAACTGTACAGCAATGGTTTAAAAAGAAATTTGGGGGTAAGTTTTATCCCGGTCTACTTTGCATTCTATAAGTTAGTCAATTTCAGTGTGCAATTCAGTGAGTTCTGACAGTGTGGGTGGTCTTGGAACCATCACTGCCATGTGACAGAGAATGGTCCATCACCCTGAAGAGTTCTCTCCAGCACTTTTATCATCTTCCGTGCCTCCTCACCTGCCCTGGCCACTGACCTTGGCCTGGTTTCTAGCACTGCAGTTTTTCCTGCTCTAGAATCTTGCAGAACTGAAGTCACTCAGCATGTTCACTCCTGTGCCAAGCTTCTTTCCCTCCGCCTCATGTTTTTGAGTGCTCTGCCTGGCTCCGTAGCTTATTTCTGTTCGTTGCTATCCCATCCTGTGGCTGTGTCACTTGTTCACAGCTCTTTTCAGTTACTGGCAAGTGTGAAGAGAGCCGCAGTAGACACTCGCGGCTGAGCGGCTGGGTGGACGTAGGCCTTTATTTCTCACAGGAAACACCTAGGATGGGATTGATGACTGGCTCCTACGGCATGTGTGTGTACAACTTGAGAAATTTTCTCCTTGTTTCCTAAAGGGCATGTGACAGCTTATATTCTCCCTCAGAAACGTCTGAGGGCTGTAGTTTTGCCACATCTTCTTCAATATTTTTAGTTATGGTCATTCTAAAGAGTGTGATATCTCAGGGTATGTTTCACAATTTGTTTTTATTGTGGTAAAACTCACATACCATGAAGTTTTCCACCGTACCCATTTCAGGGTGGTTTAATGACACTAAGTACATGCATAATGTTGTGTGACCTTTACCACCATACACCCCTCAACCCCCTTTATCTTCTAAAATGGAAACTGAACCCATTAAATGACAACTCTGTATTCTCCCTTATTCCAGCCTCTGGCAACAACCATTCTATGTTCTGTCTCTATGGTTTTGGCTACTCTCACATATGGGGTCATAGAGTATTCATCTTTTTGTGACTGATTTATTTCACTGGCCACAATATTCTTAAGGTTCCTCCATGATAGAGCATACTGCAGAACTTCCTTCCCCTTTTAAAGGTTGAATAATATTCCATTGTATGGATATACCACATTTGTTTGTGTATTCATCTATTCTTGGATTGCTTCTGTGTTAAGCTATTGTGAATATGTCATAGTGTTTTTAAATTTGCATATTCCTAATGATTGTGAATGTTAAGCATCTTATTGGCCACCATATTCTCATTTGCCATCTTTTTATATAACTTTGATGAGTCTATTTAAATCCTTTGCTCATTTTTATTAAGTGGACTTTAATGGAGTTCTAAGAGATTTCCATGTTATTTAGATACAAATATATGGTAGATATTTTCCCCATATCTATAGTTTGCCTTTTCCTTTTATCAGTGGTTTTGAAGATTAAAATTTTAATTTGGGGAAGTCTAACTTATCAGTTGTTCCATTTATATTTCATTCTGGTGTTTTAAAAAAGTTTTTGTAGAGATAGAGTCTTGCTATGTAGTGTAGGCTGGTCTCGAACTCACTATGTAGCCCAGGTAGGCAACCAACTCCTTCTTTCTCAGCATCCCAAGTGCTGGGATTACAGGCATGCACCACCAATCCAGCTTTATTTTATATTCCATTCTTAATAAAAAAAGAACAGTAAATTTTTAAATCATGAAGACTTCATCTTAAGTGAAATTTGCTGTACACAAACTATTAAAAATTTCTCTTGTTTTCTTCCAGAAGTTTTATAATTTAGTTCTGTTTTAATTAGTACATATTAGTTACACAGAAGAGTGGGTTTCATTGAGTTAGTTCTTATATATGGTGTGAGGGAAGTCTCTAGATTCATTGCTTTACATGTAGATATCCAGTTGTTGTAGGATAATTTATTAAAATGTTTTCCTTTTTCTACTGAACTGCTTTAACATCTTTGTAAAAAATTAGTTGACCGTATTTGTGTGGGTCAATTTATGGAGACTATATTTAGTTTCTTTATGTGAATACTACAAGGTCTTGATAATTTCAGCTATATAATAATGTCTTAAATTGAATAATGTAAAGCCTCCTTTTTGAAAATTGCTTTTGCTATTTAAATATTTTGCCTTTCTATTACATTTTAGAATTAGTTTATGAACTGCTCCAAAAAAAAATACTTGCTGAGAATTCAGTTGGTATATATTAATCAATTACAATTGTCATCATCATCATCTCATATATTCTAAACAATGAGCGTAGTTTATTATGTTATTTCTTTCTCAATAATATTTTACATTTTTAATGTGCAGGTGTTATTCTCTAATAAAACATCATATTTTGATGATCTTATTGTAGTATTTTTTATAATCAGTTTCCAGTCTACTTTGCTCATATGCAGAAATACATTTTTATTGACCTTTTTTTGCTCTGATCTAGTTAAACTCATTTGTTACAAATAGCTGGTAGATATTCTTTAGAATTTTCCATATAACCATTGAGTCTGCTAATTAAGCCAATTTTAGTTCTTTCTTTCCAGCTTACTAGATTTGCATATTTGTTTTCTTTTCCTTGCTAAATCTCCAGTGCAATGCTGAATAAAATAGAGACAATGACATTTTTTTCTCTGATCTTATGGGTGAAGGATACAGGCTTTCCGCTCAGTGGACTGGTACCTATAAAGTTTTTGTGGGTGTGTTTTATCAGATCAAGGAAGTTCCCTCTTACAACTTTGGTGAGTCTACTTAAATCCTTTGCTTATTTTTATTAGGTTGACTTTAATGGAGTTCTAAGAGATTTCCAAGGTTATTGTAAGATCATCTATTAAAATTTTTTCCTTTTTCTACTGAACTGCTTTAACATCTTTGTAAAAAATTAGTTGACGTATCTGTGTGGGTCAATTTATGGAGACTGTATTCAGTGTTTATCAGTTTTTATCAGGAGTGGATTTAAACATTTTCAATAAATTCTTTCTTACATCAAGAGAGTCATATGGGTTTTCCTTTTCTTTCTGTTAATATTGTGAATTACTTTGATTAATTTTCATCTGTGAAGCCAATTTTGCCATCCATCCCACAAGGTCATGATATTTTATCCTTTGAATATATTGATGAAGTTGATGTGCTAAAATTTCATGAAAGATTTTTGCACCTATAATTTTGAGGAGTATTGGCTTGTGCTTTTCTTGTAGTGTCTTTATCCGGTTTTTGTATTAGGGTAATGCTGGTTTTATAAACTGAACTGGGAATTGTTTCCTCTTCCCTTTTAAAATGTAAAGTGGTATTATTTTATCCATAAAGGTCAGGTAGAATTCACCAGGGGAAACTGTGGCCTGGAGATTTCCTTGTGGAAAGGCTGTTAGCTAACAATTTAATTTCTTCAATAAACACAGAGCTTTTCAGTTTATCTACTTTTCCTTGGCTGAGATTTGGAACTTTTGTTCTTGATATTAGTAATTTGTGTTTCATCACAAATTGGTATTAGTTGAATTTCCTTGATCTTTTGAAACACAACTTCTGGTTTCGTTGATTTTTTGAAAATTTTTTCTTTTTTCTCTTTCAGTACATGTTGATCCTTATTATTTCCTTTGTTCTTTTTACTTTGAGTTTAAGCTCTTTCCTAGTCTCTTAAAGTAGAACCTAAAATCTTTTTTCTTAGTGCCCCCTTGTTTTCTAATACAAATATTTTCTATTATAAATTTTCCTGTGAGCATTGCAGTACTTCAAATTTATCTCACAAATTTAGATATATTGTATTTCTATTTTTCACTTAATTCAAAATATTTTGTAAGTTTCATTGTTATTTCTTCTTTGGCGCATGGGTTTTTTTTTTGTTTTACTTTGTTTTGGTTTGGGTATGGGAAGTCGAACTCAGGACTTTGCACTTGCCAGGCAGGCGCTGTGCTGCTGAGCTATATATATCTCTGGCCCAGCTCATGGGTTTTTTTAGAAGTATGTTGTATAGTTTTCAAATGTTTGGAGATTTTCTAGATAGTTCTCTGTTATTCTGTTGTTGATTTTTTTTTGTTGTTGTTGAATTCATATGCTTTGTGTGATGTTAGTTCTTTTAGTTTGTTAAAGGTGCTTTCATTGCCCAAAGTATATATGACTATCTTTTATGGTTGGTTCTTTGCGTCAACTCGAGGAGTCTGAAATCTTAACTAAGTAACTCAGCAGTTCTACATGCTAGGGTGTAGAGGACATGCTCTCACAGCTCTAAGATGTTGCTCATTGTATCAACTTGAGAAATTCAGAAGTTTAAGTGACTCAGAGGGGGCCAGAGTCCTCAGCTGTAAAGATCCTGAGCCTGTGCCAGAGGAGGGCATGGGGATGGTGTCAGCAAATAGCCTGCATATAGTATAAGGAGGAAAAGAGGTTTGCTCTCCCCACTTTGGCTCTTGTTGCTTTTACTGTCTTCTGCTGCTGTGAACAGTTGCCCTTGTGCCCTGCCTCCCTCCACTGGGCCAGCTTTTTATGGACTGAAACCTCTACAGAGCCAGGGATATAGCTCAGCGGCACAGAGCCTACCTGGCAAGTGCAAGGTCCTGAGTTTGATTTCCAGTACCAAAAAAAATTTAAAAATTAAAAAACAAAAACAAAAAACAAACAAACAAAAAAAATAAAACCTCTACAAACTGAAACCTCTACAAGTCAACCATAACAGATAGTCCTATATATTTGGGGCCATAAAACCACCTTTAACAAATTAAAAAAACTAACATCATACAAAGCATATTCTCTGACCACAACAGGATTAAACAGAGAAATCAACAACAAAATAACAGAGAAGTATCTAGAAAATCCCCAAACACAGGTCTAGACACATAGACCTTTTTCTCTTTCATTTTAGACCTTGAGTATTTTGTCCCAGCAATGAGAGAAAAGTGACTAAGACACTATCTTAACAAATATTCCATGTTCATGTGAAAGAATGTATACTCTAGTGTTACCAAATTTGATCAGTAACACGGATCATATCTTCCATGGCCTTACTAATCATCTATACACCTGCTCCGTGTGTGTGTGTGTGTGTGTGTGTGTGTGTGTGTGTGTGTGTGTGTCTACTCATGGCACTAGGGACTGAACCCAGGCCCTCAGGCATGTTAGACAGTTTCTTTACCACTGAGCTATAGTTTTGGCCCTGTTTATTTGTTTCTGATTGAAAGAAGGATATTAAGATGTCTAACTATAATTGTGGATTTAGATATTGATTTTTTTAGTAGCTCACTTATTGTTTTATCCACTTTGATGTACTGTTATTAAATCCAAATAAATCTAGTATTTCAGGGGCTTCTTAGAGAATTAACCCCTTTATCATTATGGAATGCTCATCTTTATCTCAGGTAATATATCTTGTTCTGAAATTTCCTTTACAGAATAATATTTCCATTCCAATATTCTTTGGATTAGTGATTGCCTGCTTTATCTTTTTTTTTTTTTTTTTTTTAAAAAAGGTAGACATTATTTTTAGAGCACTTTTAGGTCCCAGCAAAATTGAGCAGAAGGCACAGAGAGTTCCCATAGAGCCCCTGTCCCTGCATATGAGGATTTCTTTTGGTTCCAACCTCCTCCATTAAAGAGAGCATTCTTTTTATAGTCTTTTACTTTTTTGATGTGTTATATTCAAACATGTGTTTTTAATGCTTAGGCTATAGAGAGAGCTTGCCATTTTATCTACTCTAACAATCTGTGCCTTTTTTTGAATTTTTAAAAAATTTTTTAATCTGTGCCTTTTAGTTGGGGTGTTTAGACTATTTGTATTTAATGTAAACATTGACATGGTTGCCTTTAAATATACAATCTCGTTACTTATTTCTATAGACATCTGATCTTTATTCATTTTATCTTCTTTTCCCAACTTCTTTTGGAGTATTTTTCACGGTTCTATTTTATCTTCATTTTGGATTATTAGCTATTCATCATTGTTTAATGAAGAAATAGTGACTCTATGGCTTACAATGTACATCTTCTATTTTACCACAGTGTCTCTCTTACCACAGTGTCACTTCAGATATTATATTGCCAGAGCCTTACTACTGTATACTTCCATTTCTTCCCCTATGCCTTATGCTATTGTTATCATTCATTTTACTTGATATGCAGTCTAAATCCCACAGTCACTTTAGTTATTTATACTTTCAGTAGTTAATTATCTTTTAAATAAAGAGTTTTACAAAATGAGAATATATCTTGTATATTTACCTCCATATTTACTATTTCTGCTTTCTTTCTCTACCTGATTCAAATTTCTTCCCAGTCTTATTTTCTTTCTGGCTGAATAGCTTCCTGAACATTTCTCACTCTACTGATATACTGGTGATAAATTCTTTCAGCATTTGTTTAGCTAGAAAAAGATTTTTCCCCACCATTATTTTTTTAAAGATATTCTGGTTTGCTATATAACTCTTGGCTTACAGGTTTTGTTTTCTCTCGTCCTTTAAAAACATCACTTCTATGTCTTCTGGCTTAGATAATTTATGACAAGAAGTTTGTTGAAACTGATATCTTTGGTTCTTGGTAAACAATGTCTTTTTTCTTCCACTGGTCATATTTCATTCTTACGATCACGGGTTTTCTGTAATTTGATTATTTTGTGACTTAGTGTATTTTTCTTCATGTACGTTTTGTTAGGGGTTTGTTGAGCTACATGGATCTGGGAGCTCGTAGTTTTTATTCAAATTGCTCAGTGGTAGAACACTTGCCTAGTACATGTGAGTCCATGGCTTCAGCGCCCAGGACCAAAATAAAAAATAAATGTAATGGTTAATTCTTATATTAGGTACTTTCTTAACTTTATAATGCAGCATTTGTGTACATGTACGTGTACCCACATGTATGCCTGGGTATACATAAACCAGTAGCTTGTGTCTCGAAAAGAATTTAAGACAACATCACCCCTTGGCATGAAACGTGTAGTTTTTGTCCTCTCTTCTCTCCCCTTCGCTGTGTACCTCCTGGCTCAGCACTCATCCAGTGGAATTATGCAGCTTACACATCGATTTACAAGTAAGCGTTGTATAATTCACTTGGTGAAATTCTTTTTTTTCCTGTGTGATTAAAATCAATAAAGATGCAATTTATGGAATAATGTGCTTCAGGTGTCTCTCTGAACTAGTTACCTTCCGTTACTCAGGATTGCCGTGCGTGTCCTTTGACAGGCTGGGAGTCGCCTGCATGTCAGCTTGGCGACATGACACCTTCCCTTCCCTCGTCATCCTCTGTCAGCAGGATAGAAGCCAGGGCTGCATCTGGCTTGCCACAGGCCACACAAGTCTAGCACACGCTGTTGCATTGTGGGGTCTGTCTCTGACCCTCCGCCAAGTCCTCCGTTCTGCCACTTTTCCCAGTGTCACCACGCAGTAAGAACTTTGCTCCTCACCTTCTTCAAGTGCCCAAGTGCCTCCTCTCACCCTTCAGAGTGAGTCTGCAGATACCTGCTCTAGGGAGGCTGGAGACTCCTGGACCCAAGGCCCTGTGTCTCTTCTCATAAGCCTGGACCCCAAGGTCTTGTCCTGTCTCATTTCCTTCTTGTTGTCTTTAGCTAGAATCTTGCTGAGTGAGACCATAAACTCTTGAGGCATGGAGGTGGTGCCATCTGTTCTGAAGACGTGGTGGTATACTGCTTGCTTTATAGGAGCAACAGGAGGCACTAAATTCATACTGAATTCAATTTGTTTGTACCAAGGTCATCCCTCTCTGCCTGATATGACAGATAAGAAATTGCCCTAACTTGCTTCCCCAGACCTTTGACTGTCTGCTCTTAGGCGAAGTCCAGCGATAACTGGGGCATCCTCACACGTGATTGGTGAGAATGGAAGTGAGTTCAATCTTTTGGAGGGCAGCTTCCCAGATTCCACTAAGATTACAGATATGCATCCAGAAATTCCTCCTCTGAGACCTATCTGGGGGAAATACATTAGGCGAGTCACAAATTCAAGAACAAAGATTTGTTCTTGGTGCATGTTATTGGCAGGTGCAAAAAAGTATTTCAAAACATCTAAATATCTATCCTATCAATATATAAATATTTAAATTAAATATAGGGTATCCATGCAGTAGACATTTATTCAGAAGTTTGAAAGAACTGAGAAAATCCTTATGAGTAATATGAGTCAGTGTTTTGTTCCACTGATAAAATACCCAAGAATAAAAATTTAGAGCGGGAAAATTTATTTTGGTTCACGGCTTCAGAGGTTTGAATCCATGGCCAGCTGGTTCCACTGCTTTTGGGCTGGTGGAGAGGCAGACACATCGCAGCAGAAGGGCACAGAGGAGGAAAGCGGCTCACCTCATGGGGGCCAGGAAGCAGAGAGATGCAGAAAGAGCCAGAGAGGAAGAAGCCAGGAACAAGATAAGAGTCCCCAAGAGCACATACCGTGATTCTCTCTCTTCAGCTAGGCTCCCCCTCCTACATTTCTGTCACCTCCCAATAATACCAGCAAAGTATCTCAGGAATGGATGAATCCACTTGATGAAGTTAGAGCCCTCATGACCCAAACATCTCCCCAAGCCCACACCTCTGAACACAAGAGACTTCTAGGGGACATTTTAGATCTAATCTATAACATGGACTGACATGGAAAAAACCTCTCCAAAACATATTGTTAAATTTTGCAAAGTTTGGAAATATTATGACCAGTTGACACAATTTATAATTTAAAACCCCACTCCTCGGGGCTGGGGATTTAGCTCAGCGGCACAGCGCCTGCCTGGCAAGCGCAAGGTTGTGAGTTCGGTTCCCAGTACTGGAAAAAAACAAAAAACAAAAAAAATAAAAGTACCACTCCTCCATCTCTGTATTATTTTATATATCTCAATTTGTGGAATATTTGTATTTCCCAGGAGTAGAGTGGAATGTCACAAGGGAGAGAGGGTCTACTCAGTTAGTGACAAAGGGATAATTGGATACAGTTGAAATTTGTTTCTAAAGTCCCTAGGAAAGAGCTATGCATTGCATCTGCCCTCAGTCACCTGCAGTGTGGGAGTGGGTTGATGCTTCTCCAAGCTCCCCATGAAGACAGCAGCCTGCATCTGGGGCCACCAGGCCAGCGAAAAGAAGCAGCTCTCTCTGAGCTCTCACGCCACATGAGAGCCTTGGGGCTGAGCCGGGCTGTGGTTTCCCACCAGGGCTTCTGAGTACAGGCGTGGGGCAGGCAATCCCATGTAACCATGCTGAGCAGCACTGTGTTGAGCATCCCTACCTCTGTCCCCGTGGCACTGTCACCACCTCCTCAGGGCAATAACACATCCTTCCAAATGCTTCTAGGTACCCATGGTGCAGCACCTGTCCTGGCTGAGACCCACTGGAGCAAGGGCACCCCTCTACCTTCCATTGTCACCTCCCCTGGCCAGGGACCTGCTCCTGAGGGCAATGGCCATCCAGTGGGACCACTTGCCTAGTGGTCACAAGCCTTCCCCTCCTCTGAGCATGCAAAAGCAGAGGTTACTGAGCTCTGTCCTCAGAGGGGTGACCTGCTGTTCCAGGTCTCTATTACTCCATAACAAGCCCCTGAAAACATGGGGCTTTTCATTTTGCTTACAGATGCCACAGACCCTGAGTACAGGGAGGACACAGTGAACTGTTTCCGTTCCACAGTATCTGGGGGTTCAGGTTAAAGGACGTCAAAGGCTGGTGAGACTCAGATGGCTGGAGGCTGGGATCATCTGGAAAACTCTTTCCTCCATGTCTGTGTCCTGGGCCGGGGTGACTCAGAGGCTGGGTTCAGGTGGCACTGTCACCTGGAGCACCCACGTAAGCCCTCACGAGGTGGCTTAGGATTCCTCACAAAACAGCAGCCTCTGGCTTCCCATGTGGCTCAGGGGGCTGTAGGTGTGTTTCTGGGAAATGCAGAAACCTTACGGGCTCTCATGGCTTAGCCTTGACCGCTACAGGAGCGTTTGTTATAGGAACAGACACTGGCTATTGATCCCTTTCAGAGTATTCCCCCTCACTTCCCACCCACGTATCCCATCCTTCTTGCCATTTTCCGAAGCCATTCTGGAAGTCGTCTTTCAGGAGTGTCTGTAGAGGATGTGATCACAAATACAGTAAAAATGGGGCTGCCCAGTGGAATCAACACAAAGGCAGCCTCGTACAAACATGGGAGTGTGTCTTATCCACCTTATCCACTGGATCTGCCACTGTGTGACTTCCGGCTCTTCCCCAGAGTCAAAATGACCAGGGGAGGTAAAGGTTTTGAACTGATTCAAGATATTGAGGCAGCTGTCACAATGCAATGAAAGACACTCACAAAAAAGGATGTCTAGAACTGCTCCAGAAGTTGACCCCAGTGACGGCTAAGTGTGTTTGAAGTGAGGGGAGTATTTTGAGGGAGATTAACAATAATGTGTCTTTTTTACTGTAATCAATATTTTTAAATTTAAACACACCCAGTTTTTTTTTCAATCACACCATATAATTAGATTATTCTGGTGTCAAAACAAACAGAAGGCCCCCCAGATTCAAGAATAAGACCATAGACCTCTGATCGGCAGGAAAATCAAAGAATTTATTGCCATGTTTTAAAACCACCAGATTTTACACAGGAGAGACTTCTGAAATATACCCATCAACATATGTAGTTCAGCCTATGAAATGGGCTTTTTATAAAAAGGATAGAAGAGTGGCTATTTTCTATGGCTCAGTCTAATAATATCAGTGATTATCTCTGCTACAGAAGGTTGGGAGAGGGAGGCAATAATCAAGTAGAACTTTTATTTCGTGCTGTTTAAGTATTTTCTACAATGATGACGTAGCCGTGCATTACTTGCATAATTTTTAATGAGACAATGTTGGCCCTTCATAATTGCAGCAGTCCTGTAAAAGTGGACTAGAACAGAAGCACAGAACTTCCAGCTGCGATCAGTGGCATCAACGTAAAAATCTGCTCGGAGTCCACCACTGGACTGTTGCTGCATAACTCCAAGTTACGCAGCAACTTCTTACTGAGTGTCTCTGCAAGACGGAGGCTCCAGAGGATGCACGACTGGAGGAGGCACAGCTGGAAGATGCACATCTGGGAGACTGTACCCAGCGCATGGTTAGGAAGAGGCGCCTGCCTGCGCAAAACACATGTGTGTTGAAATTCCATGGAGGTTTGGTGGTCAGTGTTAGGTTCCGCGGTCAGGGGACAACCGAGAGAAATGACGACAGCCAGACAAGTAATCGAAAGAGCTAACGTTTATTGAGCATTTACTACACGCCAGGTGCTGGCTGTTTGAGTACTCAAGCTATTTCTCAGAAGGACCCTTAGAAGGAGGGCCAGGGCACCTGGGCTCCGGCTGGTGGGGGAGGGAGGGCTTCAAGAAGGAAGCAGGGTTTGGGCCGCGACTTATCAGCTGAAGGGTCCATCTTGGAGGCCCTCACCACTGTGGGGAGTCGATGGAAACTCAGTGCACCCCCAGGCTCACCTCAGCCCTCCTGAAACAGAAACAGGTGCGTCTGTCTTGCAGGGGGACCCAGGTGCCCGTCAAAGCTCCACACCTCTTCTGTAGAGAGGGCTTTGTGGGAATTCACTTGGGGGTTTTTGCGAACACTGAATTCTACCGTCTTCTCAAGGAGTCTCAGACTCAGCGGCTCAGGGGTGCTGTCGAGCTGTATCTTTACTAAAATTCCAGGCAACATTGATCATAGAGGACATCGAGACATGGACCTCAGAGATGCAAAGGGAAAGAGTGCCTGTTAAGGGCACAAGTTTTATAAAGCTGGGATTAGGAAAGCACAGATTGAGTCTGAATGCACTATAAAGGTTAGATTGCACCCAGTTAGGGGGTTGCTGCAGTAGTTTAGGGAACATAGGAGGCTGTTGCAGTAGTCCAAGTGAGAGGTCACACTGCCCTCTATCCCAGAACTAAGTCAAGGGGCATTTGTAGTATTCCCTCTTCCCTGCTTTCTGCAATCCGGAATATTAGTGTGATGGCTGGAATCCAGGAGCCACTTTAGACCACGGAGTGACCTTGAAAACAGAAGTTACATAGTTAGTACAGTGAAGGCGAGAGACAGGTGGGGAATTTGATTGCTCTGGTTCATAGAATTTTACCTACCTAAAATATTGTGTAGCCAGTAATGAAAATAAACCATAGCTTTCAGTTACAGAATAATGTGAGTGGTGTGTGTGTGTGTGTGTGTGTGTGTTTGTGTGTGTGTATTATATGTGATTATGGTGCAGGACGTCTCTCCAGTGAAGAAGCAATTCCTCACCGCCTCCCCTGCCACCACTGGCTAAATCTGACTCTCAGATGTGCTTGCCTTGACCAGCAGTTTGTGTTCCAAACACTCAGGCCACTTGAGCCAGAGGAAATTCAAGGAAAGAAATTGAGTTCATTGCTTTGCTGAGCGCCGTGCTCATCTGTGTTTTCTTGGACAGCAGCGTCCTTGCTGCCTTTGGGAACATAAGTATGGTACAAGGGTGTCAATGGTACTAATAACAATAAAAATAATGACCACTGACTTCTGCAGGGGGGCCAAGCTATTTGGAGAGATTGCCATGTATCACCGCACTTCATCTCCACCACCACCTTTTAGGAAGGAGTTTTTATAAGACCCATGTCACAGAGGAGGAAACTGAGGCTCCAGGATGCTGAGTGACTTGCCAGAAGCCTCCCAGAGGGCACAAAGCTGCTGCTGCTCCTGCTGTGCTCTGCCCTCTCTCTGTGACCTGTTCCACCCCTTCCTGGCCTCCCGCGTCCAGCTTCTCAGCTTCGTGCCTGTAAAGTGAGAGGGCCAGGCAGCATCCGGGCATCCGGGCTTCCGGGCATCCGTGTGGACCGCTCCCGAGCCGGGTGGAGGAGGGGGCCGTGGGAAGGCATCTGTCCACGGAGACCCCTTTCCAAACAAAATAGGGCTTTTTACTCCATGTTCAAGTTAAGTAGGTGATTAAACGGGTTTTATCTTGCCAGTGGTTAATGAGGGTTGAATTAACCTATGCAGTTATAGAATGTTCCTTTGATGCCGGGGCTCTGTTTGCAATCGGAAGCCCACAGGGAGTGACAATTGCAACATTATGCAAATAACCACAAGGAAGCCGGTTGCTGTGGGCAACCAGAGCATGAGGACTTGGCTCCACGGTCCTCTGATTTCTGCTGCGGCTCCCTTCCACGTGCCCTCCAGCACCCCCTCCCCTTGCTTCCTCAGTGCTGCTCAGGGCAGGGGCTATGTGGCCACCCTGGTGCAGCCCTGTGGCACCGGGGTCTGTGCCTTTCAGTGACTACAGACGCCTGCGCCCTAGGGTGCCCGGCTGCTCCTCGAACCTTCTCCCTTTCTGTCCATTAGTCCTTTGTCTGCGTCTCAGCCTCCCTGGGGGGTAGATAGCGGTGTGAAAGGCACCAGAAGTGGGTTCTGAGGTGTGGGTGGCTGCAAGGCCACTCCACACACAAGCCACACCTGCCACACACATGGGGTGGCGGGGCACATCTGCCATGGGCCCCTCCTGTGACTCCTCTGGCCTCTCTCAGAGAGGGGACAGGGCAGCCTTCTGTCTTGGCCAGTAGGGGAAACGCAGTCCCAGTTAGAGTCGGGTGGGGCAGCCTCCCCAGGACATCTGGCGGAGGAGGGTGGCATGAAGTACTCTGGGAGCCTGGGACAGTAGAGATGAATAAAGCAAAGCCAGAACCCTTGGATGATCGGAGAGACAGGGAGACAGACAGACAGAGACAGGGAGAGAGAGACAGAGAGGGAGGTAGGGAGACAGGAAGCAGGAGAGAGAGAAAGAGAGAGAGACTGTCCACAGAGGATATGTCCGCAGAGGTCGGAAGACAGGACAGGAAAAGAGCCAATTAGAAAAGCCAAGGATCGAGCCTTCCAACCCCTCTGCCTTCCTGCCTTCTTTCTTTCTTCTCCTCTTTCTCCTCCTCTTCCTTTTCCGATTTCTTTTCAGAATGAATATAATTTGGAGATGAACTTGAAAGCCCGTGAAGTAATGGAGAAATAACCACACACAAAACCACAGCCCGAGCCAACCCCACAATGCAATGGCGGTCACTGCCCCGACCCTACCGCTTCCCCAGCGCTCAGGGTGAGCCCCACCAGCCAGGGACCCTGCCGCTGTTCCTTACTGTTCTCCAGTCCCTGTCCTGACATCTTACTAAGCAGTCCTTTCCAAAGGGCCCTGGCGTCCATCTGAGTCCTGCCTGGGTCCTGGAGACCGCTCGGAGGTGAGAGACTAGAGAGCTGGAATCAGAACCCACAGCCGACTCTGTGGCACAGCTGCAGCTTAGCACAGCAGTGTCAGCTCAGGGAAAGTGTGTGGGGTCGCCCAGGGCAAGGAGCTGTGATGTTCTGTGTCCCAGCGATGCCCTCACAAGCTGCCCAGGGCACTGGCTGGGGCTGCACATCCCCGATTCCAGACTCTCCTGGGGGAATAGTGTTGGCAAAACCATTGTCAAGCAGGAGAGCTGCTTTTACAACTTACTGGAAGAAGGGTCCCTACACCCAAGGGCCAAGCTTAGAAGCAAGCCCACCCCTTTATTTTTATGGTATTGGGGACTGAACTTAGGGCTTTCACAGTAAGCTACATCCCCTTCACATCCACCCCTGCTTTAAAAAATTTTTTTTAAAACAAAGTCTCAGCAGGTCACTAAATTGTCGATGTTGGGCTCAAACTTGCAATCCTCCTGCCTCAGCCTCCACCACCATATCCAGCTTCAGGCCAGGTCTGCTTTGTGAAGTGTCCTGCATGTAGTGCTTGACCCCCATTTGTTAAGTATTTACTATGTGCAAGGCATTGTGTTTGGAGGAGAGTCACCCCAGCTACCTCTTTGACTCCTGTTGTACAAGCTAAGCACTGTGATTATCCTCTTCCGTAGATGAAAAATTGAGGGTGGATATTTTGCTCAAGATGGCACAGCAAATAAGTAGAGAAGGCAGAATTTGAACCCAGGTTTCTCTGAGTCCAGTCCTTTGAAGGTTGGTGTGGGAAAGGGGTAGGGAATGAGGAGGAAAGCGGGGACAGGGGGGCACTTAGGGCCTGGTGGTGCTATTTTTATGCATGATTGCAAGTTTGGCCACTGGTACAGACTCATTTGTCCCTTGTGGACATACATCATTAAAGCAGAAAAAAAATATAATTTTACAGAGTTTTTGTTCTGTCTCCTTTAATGTATAAATAAACCCAATTATAAGGGCTGATTGATCCTTGAATGCAAGTGATTGCTGCTAAATTATCTGAGGCCGGTTTGTTCTCAGGAACAAGTTAAAGATGTTCCTTGTGATGCTGTTCACACAGTGTGTTTGTCTGACGAAGCCGCTTTTCCCCAGTAGGGCGAAGGGAACACCAGCATGGCCTCCTGCCCAATCTGCCGGAAGGCAATGGCGGCGATGATAGCAATCACCTCGCTCAAAGATCCACCCTCCAGCAATGACCAAACTTCCCAGACTAGAGAAGGAACTCTAGGGCATTTTTAAGATAAAATAAAAAAGGATGGAATTTAATTCTTACCGACTTCGGCGAGTAGAGATCGGGTGCCACAGTCAACCCAGATCTTACCAGCATGTACGTGGGGATCCAGAGAGGCCACACCTAACAGGCTGGTGTAGACTCCCCTGCCCAAGAGCCCTTGTGGTTCTGCTCAAAGGATGGTGGTTCATTCCTTTGAAGCTCTGTGCAGAGAGCTCAGGAAGAAGTGGTGGCCCTGGGTCCTGCTCTCTGTGAAGCTGCGCTGTGCCCTTTAGTTTGTAGACCCCTCTGTCTTTCCCTGCCAGTGGCCCTGGTATTCGCCCAGCTGCCCTATCTGGTGCCATCTCCCAGTTCCTCTCTTGGAGCTCGGTTTCCCTATTTGTGGGGTGTGTGTGGTCTCCTGTCCAGCTGCTTTCAGGGCCCTGGTTGTGAATTGTGTGTATCAGCTTCCTGTGACAGCTGTGTTAGTCCGCCAAGGCGTGCATAACCAGGGAACAGGGCTTCGACAGGTCTGAGATCAAGGTGTCAGCGGGGCTGGTTCATTCTCAGGCTTCTTTCTTTGCCTTGTTGATGACGTCTTCTCCCTCTGCTCTGCGATGGTTCAGCCACTGTCCACGTCTGTGTTGAGAAGGATGCCAGTCACACTGGATTGAGGTCCCCCTCACAACCTCTTTATACTGTTTAATGTCATTGTCACCAACTACAGACCTATTCTGAGGCACCGGGGTTAGGACTTCAATGTGTCAATGGTGGTGGGGATGCAGTTCAGCCCTGCTGGCTGGTGTGGCACATTAATACAAATTTAGCAGCTGCAATAGCACAAATTTGTAATCTGACAGCTCTAGTGGGCACAAGTCTCACTGGGCTAAAGTCAAGGTGTCCCTGGTTGCTTTCTGTAGGCTTTGAGGAGGACCTGGGTCTGTGCCTCTTTGGTCTCCTTCAGCCAACTTGCTGTGTCTTCCAAGCAGGCCCCAGCTGGCAGATTTTTCTCACTCTTTCCAGTGTTACCTTTCCCTCTGATTCTTCTGCTTCGTCGTCCACATTTAAAGACTGTGAATCCCTGTGAATTTTCACCTGGATAATCTTAGTTCCAGGTCAAATAATTAGCCACATAATATAACATATTTATAGGTTCTGGAAATTAATACATAGTCATCTTTGGGGCACTCCCATTCTGCCAACCACACTCCTGCAGACTGTGTATCAAGAGGGAGCATTTATCTTTGTTAAATTTTCTGCCTCATTCTGCTTTCTGTTACTGTGACAAAGTGCCTGAGACTGAATACCTGATAAAGAGAAGAGTTCTGGGAGCTCAAGGATAGGCGCCAGCACTGGATGGGCTCTGGTAAGGACCTCATGGCAGATTTCATCTCATGGCAGGAAAGGAAGCAAGAGAGCAGGGAGGGACAGGATCACTCTTTCCTATAGCAACCTGCTCTGGCTAAAGAGAATCCACTCCTGAGATCCTTATCCATCCCATCACGGGCCCAATTACTGACCACCAGGCCCAGCTCCTGCATAGTCTGCTAACTTTCTGCACTCTTACACTGCAGCCCAAGCTACAACATGAGTTTGGGTGGGGGCAAAACACGTTTGACCCATGGCACTCTTGAAGTACAAAGAACATTTCCCTGCTTTGCAGGCAGACAGATGAAAGTAGCATTGTTAATGTAGATTTTGCAGGCATGTGTATTTAGGTTGCAGGGTGTATTCATCAGGTTTGCCGGGCCCTGCTCCTCCCCATGGAGCAGCTCTCACCCTCCTGGTGCAGGAGGGGTCTGTCCTCTACCCTTGACTCATCTTCCCTCACCCAAGCTGTGCCAACAGCTTCTGTCCTTCTAAGGGAAATGATTTTCTTCAGCTCAACCATGATCCACTTTGCTTCTAGAAACCTTCTTAAGGAGCACTCTGACACACTAGTGCTTAAAACAAGAAAAGCTTGGTGCCATCTGGCTTAGAGAAGGTGGTAGAAACTTCCTTCTGCTTTTGTCGCCACTGAATAGAACCAGGGAGCTGGAAGGAAGGAGGGGTGCATGCCTAGCTCCCCAGAGCAGCAGCCCCGGGGTCAAAAATGGCACAAGACACTGGCTATTTTATGGCTGAGCTAGAACTTGAGCCCCAGGTGCTGAATGGCAAATTTAGCATCCCTCCCACCATGTATGTCTCCACAGTAGTTTTCTAGTACGCTTGGACTGTTCTATTTCAAGGATGCATCCTGGACTTCGTCCCTTGTGCCACTGTTAGAGCAGGTACCGGATTTTTTCCCCTCTTTTACAGGTTCCAGCCATTGGTTACCTGTTTGCAAAGTGGCTTCATTTTATTTCTAATCGACTTCTACTATTTTTCTAGATTGGTTTTTCCCTTTGACCTCACTCCTGAGACTATTTATTTGATCTCTGTTTCCTATGGAAGGTGATGGTGTTTGGACTCTTGTGGCACTGTCACTGGTCTCATGTGACCAGGGTGATTTGTTTTGGTTTTTCAGTACCTGCTATATGTCAGGTTCTGGGCTGAGCAGATGATATAGACCTACCTTTCTAGAAGAGTCAGTCTAGCAGGGGAGAATGACATCGTTCAAACAGGCACTTGAGTGAGTGCACAGTTAGTGGAGGAGCGGGATCTGTTGCACAGAAAGAACCAACCTGACCAGGGAGGTGGAGGTGAGAAGGGGCTAGAAAGGCTTCCACTCATCTCTTATCCATTCTGTAAAAAGAAACAGCATGTATCAAGGCCCTGGGGTAGCAGGGGCTTTGGTGACTTGTGGAACTAGTCCTTTCCTTCCAGCCACCTGGTATATGACCCAGACATTACTGAGCCTTTTCTTGACCTGGGAACCCTGTGCTGTTCGCCTCTCCTCACCCTGCTTGGAAGCCATCCCCTGAAAGTGCAAGGTCCTGAGTTCGATTCCCAGTACCGGAAATCGAACTCAGGACCTTGCACTTTCCAGGCAGGCGCTTGTACCACTGAGCTATATCCTCAGCCCAACCTTTGCATTTTGGAAGAATCATTTCACCTGGCAACCCCTGTCCCAAAGGGACAACACAGCCCAAGAGACAAGAAAAGAAAATTAAGCCTTTTTTCCCCCCAGTTGCATCTCTGTCTGCTAACAATTCCCAACTCCTTCCAGTCAATGCGACCATATAGGGTTCTGTGATCTGGTGCCCCAAAGAACCACAGTGGGGATCCACTGAACTGAGATTCTTGAGTGGCTTGGAAGAGACTCAGGTGGGCCTGATGCTGATGAACATTTGCTTTTGGTGAGAGAGTCCTCTCTGGAACACCAGCTAGAGTTACACCTCCCCAAAGGAGCCCGCGAGCTGTTGGCATCAGCATTTGGTGTGAAGTGACGGAAGAGTATTTTTAACCTAATAGATGGCTTCTTTCCTCACCTTCTGTCCTCTCCTCGAAGCAATCTGTTGATAGAAAATGTTTGAATGTTTTCAGCGCTATGACATAGCCACTTAATATTTTGGAGAAAAAAGACAATAGGTGATTGGAAATTTAGGGGGAGAACATTCCACGTTAAATTCTCCATCTTGCTGTGCATGAAACCAGGCAGGAGAAATAATACCTACATCCCCACATTTGGAAATCTGAGGAGTTTCTGAGCACTCTCCAACCTCCCTGGCAGAACCCAACACGACTCTGACCCAGGCTTCTTTCCTGTTCGGTGTTTTAAGAGCAAACAAGGGGGTGTTGCCTGCACAGTCCCCAGGCGGCTGTGGAAAATGCATATGACAGCTGTGGCAGGAGCCGGGGTCTCGGCCCAAACTTGTGAGAGATTCAAAACAAATAATCTCCAGGAAAGCCAACACTCTGGCTGCTCAGTGTGTTCCTCTGGGAACAATTCATCCCGCTTTTCTCAATCTGCCTCCACGCCTTTATCTCCCTGCCTCTTAGGAGTGCATGCATAGCTCCCAATGCCTCCCTCCAGTGCTCCACCCCAAAGGGCTCTGTCCCCAAGATAGCCGCTTCCCCTTCTGCTCCCTCCCCCTCCGAACTCCTGGTCTTCAGTGGGATCAATCCTGAGAGTAAAGCAAACTGCTTTCCAGTTGACCTTTACCATGGTTCAATGACGGATGACCCCTCTTATTCTTGGAGAGGCAATTGTACTTTGGTGAAGGGGGTTAACCCAAGTGAGTCTCCGTGCAGTAGCATCCCGAATGGGTGGCTGCCATGCTTGAGGGCGGTTTCCACTGGAATCCTAAAATGGGGACCCATGGCAACCTCAGCTTTGTGGGTGTGTTTGGCTGGTCCTGCTAATGTAAGTGTGTTCAGTACATACAGAATCCTTTCTTGTCAGTATTTCCCCTCCCTGCTCTCTGTTGCCCTCTTTCCCTCCCTCCTTGCTTCCTCCCTTCCATCCTTCCTTCCTTCCTTCCTTTCATCCATCCTCTTTCTGCAAAGCCAGATGCAAGATACAAAAATGGCTGGGTCCTACTGACTGGGGCTCCGGGCCATCTCTGGGTTTTAACCTCTCCTTCCTTAGGACTCAAAGGACCAATCATCATGGAAAGACCTATAGATAAACCTCAGAGCATTGAGTCCTCCACAAACACAGAGTAGCAGAAATTCTCATTTCTGTGAGTTTTCCTAAAGTAGCATCTTAGGTGAAAGCTCTTAGATTTCTATAGCCTTCTTTCCTTCCTCCTTCCCTGTTTTCCTTTCCTTTCCTTTCCTTTCCTTTCCTTTCCTTTCCTTTCCTTTCCTTTCCTTTCCTTTCCTTTCCTTTCCTTTTTGCTTGCTTGCTTGCTTGCTTGCTTGCTTCCTTCCTTCCTTCCTTCCTTCCTTCCTTCCTTCTTCCTACCCACGCTCCCTCCCTCCCTTCTTTCCTCCTCCCTCCATCCCTGCCACCCAACCATCCATCTTTCCTTCTGTCCTTTTAGCTCCTATCATTGAGTTCTCACTACCTGCTCTCTGAAGAGCTGATTCCTGTGTGTCTTACCATCATTAAGGGGTTTTCTCCCCACATCTATTGGCAGAGCCCAGATAAGAGCCCAGTGGTTCTGGAATCATGGAGTCTTTGTTGGGTTAGTGACTTGGCCTCGCACTGTCTGGCTCCTGTGTGAACCGTGAGCAGTCGGGAGACCGCTCAAGCCAGCAATCTGTGTTGCAACTGTGCAACCATTTCCCATTCATTCAGGATCCTTTCTGCCTGCTTTATTTTCTTGCTTCAAAATCCCTCTTTATTTTCTGAAGACCTGATTAAAGCCATTCCTTCTCCAGCCCCATGCAAACCTGTGTGTATGGGTGGGGGAACGGGACCGGCAGACCACAAGGAAGAACACCATATGGCTTGTGGTTCCATGTCAGTGTTGCCATTCCTGGATGGACTGCCACCGGAGCCTGCCTCGGCTGTTTCTCAAGTCCTTCCAGAGTGTGGGATTTGGGGACGAGTCTCCTATGCCGGCTGGGGTAGAGATCCTATAACATCTGGGCCCTTTCTAAACAAACTCATGGGCTATGTGGACTGCCCTGGGGTCCCAGAGGGACCGAGGGGATCGGGCAAGCTTTCCGAGGTCTTTCTTCTGCTAGATCTTGGAGTGTCTCTCTACTTGACAAACCTCAAATTTCCACTGGAGCCTGAATACTCATTCTGCAACACATGTTTAATCAAGACTTTCATCTTCATAAAATGCATCTCTAGCTGGCTTTTGTCTGTAAGTGAAGGCCAAGTTGTTTAGCTGAATATCTGTGGTCCCTAACACCTGGCCCTGGTGGCTTTATCTCTTGCTACTTCCTCCTGTCACCCTGCATTCTAGTCATAGTGGACCAGGTGACACTCTGAAAGCTCGCTGTGGCCCCCAGGTCCCTGGGGATACTGTCCTTCTTGCCTGGAATTCCTTCACTCTTCCTCCCATGTGCTGTGTCTTCTTCACTCTTCAGTGTCACCTTCCAGGTTGCATTTATCTGAAACGCCTCCCCACCACCCTCCACGCCCTTGGGAGACTCCTCCCCAGGATAGTCCTAGGTCTGCCATTGCCCCTGCAATAAAAAGCATGACTCTTAGACAGAAAAGAGTATATCTCTCCTGAATCATGGGTCCTTGAAGGATAGGGCTATGTGCCCCTAATATTGTGCCTCAGCCCCTAGCATGGTGCCTGGTATGTAGCAGACAAGCAGTCAGTATTTTTCACTGGAACCATTTTTCAGAGGGTGCAGCACTGCCTGGACATGGCCTGGAGCTACACGTGTCTTCCTCCCGGGAGGTAGAGAGTGGGTCACACTTCAGAGGCTCTGGCAGAGTGATTCAGGCTGCTTCTAAATGATGGTCATCCCACTTTCCACAATTCTCTACCATTTCCTGGGGTCGAATTGGACTCTAAGTGTTCCCTGTCCTCTCACAGACCTCCCCCCCAAGTGACCCTGTGTCTGTAGGACGTTCTGGGAAATGTGTGTGCACACGCACACGGACATCCCCGCTTGTTCCATGTCTGAAGCACAACCGAGCACATCCGTCTCATTTTAGATGCATCCTGGCAAGCTGACTTCCCGCTCCCATTCAGTCAATCATCTTCCATCTTTGGCAGGAAGGCGAGCACACAGCTTCGCATGTGCCAACCCCAACATATTTCTAATTCCATCATGGCTGGGGATGTGCTGTAGGATTTTAAGACGCTTCAAAAACTCGTGTGTGCAAGAGTGTTTCGCAGCCAAGACTAGGAAAGCCGAGGATGAGCTATGACTGCAGGGAGGCCAAGCGCGCATCTGTGAATCGGTCACGGCCTTCAGCTGAGAGCCAGGTTCTGTCTGATAGTAGGAAAGAGGCCACTCGGCTGGGAGAAGCATCCATGACCAAGTGCTGGGAACTGGGGGTGCCAAAGATTACTGAGTGAGGATTTAAAAATAAAACAGACCAAAGCGCAACTCCAAGCCCAGGGTTGAGGTCAGAAGGACTGGCTAAGTGTTCATAGTCTGTTCACAGTAGGGGACAAAGAGAATTTGGAAGAGGGTGGGCTGGTAGCCTTTAGTGTTGATGACTATCCATTTTTCCATTTTCCATTGACCACTCTCTGGCTTTGTAATGTTCCTTGTGACCACGGACAGGTAGAGATCCACTTCTTGAACACTTTGATGTATCTCTGAGGCATGTGTGCGTGTGCATTTGTGTGCATCCGTGTGCACACACCGGTGTGTCTAAACCTTCCTTGTCTCCTGTGTGTTCCTTAGCTCATTTGAAGTTTCCACTGGTACTTCCCCGGACTTGTAACCTAACTCCCTCCTTGTCAGTTCCTCTCTGCTAAAACCCATAATGTCCTTTCTGCTATGTCAAGAGTGATTTTGACCCTTAGCCTTCTTTTCCCACACGCTGATATTTTGCTTCCATGTCTCCTTAGAAATCAATTTGACTTCCTACCCTCACAGCCCTGAGTGAACCTGGTAGTAATGACTAATTTGGAGCTGCATCCAGGAGGTGGAGGACAGGGACCAGGGCCACTACTCTGTTCAGTTTAACCTCTCCACTCCCGGACCCCCTCCTCAAAATGCTGCCCTTCACCTGCAAGATTTAAGCATAAAGTACTAGTTGCACCAAAAGCGTATTCAAGTTTCGCTTTATACTTCCGATAGCTATAAAAATCTGTTCTAAGAGGCTGGTTCCTTCCCCCCTCAATTCCTCTTTAACCTATGTTAATTTTGCTCTTTTCTTCCATCCAATTTTGTTCTCTTCAGTTCTGTTCTCAGCTGGTTCCTGGTGTTTCGCTCCACATATTGAACTGGCAGAGCAATAATATGTTATGATTAATAAGTGGTTTGACAGGCAGGAAGAAAGCAAATCGTATTCATTGCAGCAGTGGCGCTGTGCAAATTCACTCTTTTTGAAAAATGCATCGAGTCAGCCGGATGGTTTTTTGGTCTGGCTCCTGGGCCCTTTGCTGTCCGCTGCAGCCACGTGTTCTGTTTCTGTTCACCCGCAAATTTCAGGCTTGCAGAGCTTGGGCTGGGTTCCAGGAATGCTTAAGACCTTTCCAAAGCCTAAGAATTCGTTTTTTGGATGCTACATCTCACATCACAGAAAATATACAAACGTGCATCTACATTTACTTTACATGCAATTGCGTACAACTCTGTGAGAATTCGGACTCGCGTTGCCTCTGGCTGGTTGACATAATAAATCCTCCTGTGCACATGGCTTCTCCTGCCCATGTGCAAGTATGACTCATAATTTATAGCAATGCTATGAGCAAGATGCTATTTTCTGAGTAACTTTTCATTTTGTTGACCTCTTTTGTTAAATGTCAGTCCCTTCCTCGGAGGGGTTTTATTTGAATGATTTAGAATGATGCAAAAATAATTTCACCCTTGGAAAGCTCCCAGCCCTGGATCTACCTTCTGTATATGGTAGCCACGAACTGTATGTGGGGACTGAATGTTTGACACTGGCTAGCACAGGGTGTGCTTTAAACGTAGAGCACAACCTAGATATCAGCCTCAGTAGGGAAAAAATGTGAAATATCTGTTAGTTAGAATTCTCTAGGGGAACAGAATCAATAGGAAGCATATGCATAATTATGCAAGAGGATTTACTATGTGGGCTTACAGGGTCAGAGATGGGAAAGTCCACAGTGACTGTCTGGGCACTGCAGAGCCAGAGGAGCCAGTAGCTGCTCAATCCAAGAAGGTAGAAACTGCAGAAGGAGAGGGCTTGGGGATGTAGCACCCGTCCAAGGTCAATGGCCTGGAAGCTCACCAGAGAGTTGCTAGTGCAAGTGTGTGTTGGAAGGCTGAATAAACTGAAGATCTGCAGACCAATGTCCAAAGGACACAGCAGTAGCAAAGGGCACACCTGTTCAGGAAGAGTGGAGTTCTTCAAAACAAGCATGTTTCCTTCTTTCCCTTTTTATTCCACCCAGGCTCCGAGCCTATTGGTTGGTGCCATCTACAGCTGGGGTGGGTCTTCCTCCCTCAATTTACCATCCTACGTGTCAATCATCCACAGACACACCCAGAACCATGCTTTACAGACCTGTTAGGGATTTCTGAATCCATCCCAGTAGTCATGATTTGATTAATGGTCACAGTACCTCACTAATATCTTTGTATATTGGCCACAAATTAAAATTATGGTGGTAATTTTTTTGGGGGGTTAAATACAATACATTATTAAAATTAATTTTAACTTTTTGACTTTTTCATGAGGCTACTTGAAAATTTTGAATTGCATACACAGCTCACGTTAGTTAATTCTAGAGGTGCTTCCCAGTCACAACATTCCAGAATGTAGCTCAGGTTCTGAGTCAATGATGAGACACCGGAACTCCTGGTTCCCATCTAGACTTCCAAGCCCCTCCCAGGCAGAGTCCCAAGGATGATCCCCAGGGACCGTCTTCTGGTACAATCCCCCTGCCCTTTCCAGATAGGCAGAGCCTGGATGTACAATACAGGCCACACTTGTAGTTATGTTACCTTATGGGGCAAAAGGTTTGAGCCTGATGTAATCAACTGAGCCTTTTAGAATCAGACCATTTTCTTAGCTGGTAGCAGGAGTCAGAGAGGCTAGTAGCATGAGAATCACAGGAAAGTTTGTTCCTAGAGGGAGGAATAAAGGGTCCCATGGGCTATGAGTGGCCCAGGCAATAGCCATCAAGGTGGAAAGGACCTTAGGCCTCAGCCCCGAGGAGCTGGGGTCTGCCAACACTGAATGAGTTGGGAGGCAGAACTCCCAAAGCCCAGTCCAGACTACACCTTTGTTAGCCTCCAGACGCCCCAAGGACAGACCCATCCCAACCCCCGATCTCCACTCTTTCTCTGGTATAGAAGCTGTGTGATCACAGTCTCTGGGCTGTGTGGTAACAATGGCACTACTTTGTAAGCAGCCGGGTCTGCAGCAGAGTGTGTCCCAGCCAGGGAACAATATGCCTCGGCAGTAGTCTGGCTCATCCTCAGTAGCGAGGAACTCTATACCTTCTCTCTCCTTCCTCTCCCTCCTCCTCCTTCTCCTTCCTACTCCTCCCTTTCTCATCTTCCTCCTCTTTGCCCTCCCTTCCTCCTCCTCCTTCTGGTACTGGGAATTGAACCCCAGAGCCTTCACATTGAACCACATTCCCAGCCCTTTTACATTTGAGAGAGGGACTCACTAACTTCTTAAACTGCTCCAGGCTGGGCTCGAACTTGTGTTCCTCCTGCCTCAGCCTCCCAGAATGCTGGGATTACACATGTGTGCCATCGCATCCGGCTACCTTCCCCCCTCTCCATGGCTCCAGTGTGGGCTCCTGTCCTGGAGATGCTCCTTCACTGCTGCCACCCTTTCCTCAGACTCAGGGACTCCTACATGATGTCAGGGTGGCCAGGTGTAAGAAACCGGGGAGCTGCCCCTTCTCCACTCTTTCTCTGGCATAGAAGCCACGTGATCACAGTCTCTGGGGAGCTGCGGCTGCCGGGGATGCAGCTGTTCTGTGACAGTACCCTGTGACATGCAGCGAAAGGGCAAGGGGGAGAGAGAGCGAAGTCACGCCACTTTGTTAGTGTGGCTTTTCACATTTTGACTCTATGCTGAGAGAGACAGAACACGCATTGCCCCTAAAACTGCTCATGCGCAGTTAGCCGGGGCTCTGAGGTCCAACAGATGACAGTGGCAGAGGAGGCTTTGTATGAAGTGCTTCCCGGGGCTTGGCATTGCTCATTGCTTATTGCTGTTTTACAGATTAAGAAACGGAAGCCCAGAGACACTGAATCACTTTCCCTGAATTGCACAGCAATGAAAGTAAAAGGCTGGGATGAGGACCCGGGAGCTCTGGCTGCAGAGTCTGAGCTCTTTCCTAACTGCAGTGCCGGGGAGCTCTCTCCCTGTCGCTGGCCAGCCTGTGACCTTGGGAGGCCACTGAACTTTCCTGAAGCCTGTTTTCTGTAGTGGTCACTGGGATTTGCAGGACAATTCAGTAAAATCACACACAAACAGCTCGTGCGTGGTGGAAGCTCTAAGACTGCAAGTGACTAAGAAGTCAGTGAGATGTCTGTCAGCCAGAGACTGTGGCCTTCTGGGTTGGAGTGGCCTTAGTCCAGAGCGTGCGCTGTGGTTCAGGTAGATTGGGTAGGCAGAACCAGCCGTGCATGTCCAGGCGAGGGCGCTGTTCTCCCACGGCTCAGCCAGTCCTCTGCGCTGTCCCAGGGTGGGGAACAAAGGTTTGGGACAGTTTCCCTGGCCTTCAGCCTCTTAGAATGGCTCAGCCCAAGATGGCCATGGTGGAGCGGAGATGTGTGGGTGGCAACCCGACCCTGGGCTGATTCTGTGCCTGGTCCCTTGGGGCCCAGGCAGCACACAGCCTAGTCATATCCCAGCCAAGTGCACACTGCGTAGGGGCGACCAAAGCTCTAGTGTTTCTGCTGCTGAGAGACACAAGCATTCTCAGCCCCCTCTGCAGAGTCCCCAAGGATCCTTCCTGTGGCTTCCTGTTAAACTAGGTACCAGGATGTGGCCCGGACAAGTCCCAGAACCAGGCAGGACATGGACTACATATTGAAACCCCCCTCTCCCCTCTAGCCTGGTCCTCTCTGGAAGCCTGTATCCCAAGCATCCAGGAGGCGCCCCTGCCCCACCCCTGCACCATCCTGCTCTGTCTCCTGAGTTGTTTCTTCTGTCCTCTCTCCCGGGTACCTGGGTTATCTGCTCCACCATTAACTCCAACAGTGGCTTGACAGAAGTCTCTTTCCAGACATCAGGTTGAAAAATGAATGAACTGGATTGCACTCGGATCCCCAACATTGACAGATCAATATCGGGTTAGACACAGTGTGAGCATAGTTTTGATCTGCTTATTGAGAGTTTGCTACATGCTGGGGAGCAGGACGTGGCCTGAGCATTTTCTTACTTCATCTCCGCAATGATTCCGTAAGCTTTGTGCATGGAAATGCTAGACCTCGAATCCAGCTCGGCTGTGTACAGACCCTACATTCTGGCTTTTCCTGAGCCTTCTCTGTGGATGTCTCTGTCTCTGTCCTCAGCTGAGGCAGCCATAGCAAAATCCCACAGAGTGGATGGTTAGAAGCACAAGATCAAGGTATTGGCAGATTCGGAGCCTCTCCTCCTGATTTGGAGCCAACCTCCTTACTGGGACCTCACACGTGGACAGACAACATCTCCGTCACTTCTTTGTTTTGACACCGCCGATCCCATCACAGGGTTTCCTCCTTCTTGACCTCATGGAACCCTGGTCACCTCCCAAAGACCACATCTCAAAATGCTATCATCTGGGGGTCAGAAATTCAGCATAGGGATTTGGGAACAAGAGCACAGTTCAGCCCATAGTGCTACCTTGGAGCAGAGGGGGTCAGCAGGTCTCAGACCACTAGCTGAGAAGGAGAAGAAGACAGATGAACCCCTCTTTGGGACAGATGTAACCCAGGTCTGAATCCAAGCTCTACCTATTACTGAGGGGGTGACCTTGGCTTTCCCCTTCACAGAGGTTTCCTGTGTGCCCGCTGGAGGTGGAGCTGCATTGCTCACTCCTCCACTGACTTTAGAATCTAACCCCAGGGCCCAGGGCACCCCAGACCTGGGCATGTGCAGAGAACTGCATGGTGTGGTCCCCCTGGGAAAGCCTACCATGGGAAGACAGCTGACAGCCAGACACCTTCTCCTCTAGCAATTTCCAAAGAGCAGTGAAAATATAAGGTTCAGATTCAAATCCAATAGGTATTCTCTCCTACCAAGTGCCAGATCCTGTGCTAGATATTTTTATTGCACATACAATATTATTTAATCCTAACAAATCTATTAGTATGGGCTGAGGCTTTGGAGGTTTTTAAAAACTGACTAGAGCAAGCCCTAGCTTCAGGCAGGAGCACATTATTCACTCTTTCTGTCTTTTCTCCACCCTCTGGGACTTGAAGTGAAACGCGGGATGGTTGGAAGGTACAGAACCAGCCTGCTGACTTCGTTTTGCCCCTCTCTTTGTTGAGTTGAATGAGGCTCAAACTTATGTGTGCATAGAATTTGATGTGAGGGCCTGAATCCACAGAAAACAAAGATGGGGTGCTGTACGGGGACTGCAGTCAATTGACGGGGGAATACTTGCTTTCTGTGCTGGCAACCAGCCACTTCATTGAACCAGACCATCCAGGAGGGACCAGGAAGACAGCTCAGATGTCACTGGGTCCATTCTCCTCGCACTACAGATGGGAAGACTGAGCGCCAAGGTTTGGGGGCGATTCCATGGCTCCCGGTGGAGTGCAATCAATAGTTAGGAATAGCACTGAGAATGTTGTCACGGAATCAGGTTATTTGTCTGCTGATCAGACATCTGACCTGTAATGTGACTCAAAACTGCCAAGGTTTTTGAAACAAGGCGACAGCTTGTTTTTCTGGCTTCGCTCACCAAGTTGTCAGGAAAACAGTTGGGTTCAGATTTGCCCGGATAATCAGAGGGGTGCCTGTGGTGGGGGCCCTGAAAAATCTGCCCTTGTCAAATCCTTTTGCTAAAGTGAGGGTTCTCCACCTTTTCCAGAGAGGCACCCTCTGATGAGTCACCAGCAGAGAACACTTTGTTTTAGCCCCTTAAGCAAATTCTTTCCCGCAGCTGCTTGGGAGTTTTAGGGGTTTACCATGAGCAGGCTGCACAGCCCACAGGTATTTAGGGGAACAGGCAGAACCTTCTTCTCCAGGGAGGTGGAGGGAGTTTCTTTCCTCCCTGGCCCTGGACTTGCATAGAGTCGTGGGCACAGCCAGAAGCTTGGGCTTCCTCACTGTTATCTGTGCCCCCAGAGCCAGAGTCCGGGTTTCAGTGGAGTCTGCAGGGGCCCTGGCACATACGAGTTGTTTGTTTGTTTGTTGCGGTACTGTGGGTTGAACTGAGAGCCGTCACAATGAGCTACACCACCCGCTTCTTTCTTATTTTTTTGACTCAGAGTCTATATACAAGGTAAGTTGCCCAGGTTAGTCTGGAACTTACCATCCTCCTGCCTCAGACTCCTAGATATGGGCCACCTTACAGGTGTGGACCACCAGGCCTAGCACATAGACATTTGAACGGATTCGCTGTATTAGGGCTGCCATTTCCCTACTTCCACAGCTACCTGTTGGACGTTAAAGATTCAGCAAGACTTTAAAGTGCCTCTGGGTATGGGTACCCTTATTTTGTGCACAGGGCTCTGTTAGAATTTCCCTTGAATCTCAAGGCCATTGCCTTTGGGAGGGATCTCTTCCCATCTTCCACTCTACTCTTCTTGGACCACTATAAACTCAGACTTCTTTTTATTAGCCAGAGACAGACAAGGAGAGAGCAATGTACTGATTGGATGGCTTCACTCTTTCACTAGTGAGGATGTGAGGAATGCTGGGAAAAGTATCTATAAATGTCTCAATAGCTGACACTCAAGGAAAACATTTCTCTTGGGAAGGCAGAGGGAACTGTCAGGCCAAATCACATTGCACACATCTGTCACATGTCGCAAGACTTAGCACTGTGCTGTGTTGGTTACTGGTCCCTTGCTAATCATAACAAGGACAATAATAATTGTTAACATTTAACGAGTCTTTGTCATGTGCCAGGCACTGCTGGAAGGGCTTTATGTATGTGATCCAAGTTAATCTTCACAGCAGCCCTGCCTGGTAAGAAGGGAAAGATACTTACTTTAGACATGGGGATACTGAGTCACAGATGCATGGCTTATCCACAGCCACCAAGCTAGGAAGTAGAGGAGACAGAGCTAAGACCAAGCTATCAGCCCTTGTATATATCTGTAGTTTTGTTACAATGCTGTGGGTTTTATTGTGCTTGATTGTCTTTGTCACTTTCTCATTGCTGGGACAAAATAACCTAAACCCACAATTTAAAGAGGGAGAGGTTTGTTTGGACTCATGGGAGTTTCTGTCAGTAGTCAAATGGCCTCAAGGCAGAAGTAGCCCAGTGGAAGGATCTGAGCAGAGGAAACCTGCTCACACCATGGTGGCCAGGAAGCAGCCAGAAGGGAGAAGGGAGGAGCCTGGGAGAGAGAGAGAGACCATCCCCTCCAGGTCCTGCCACCAGTGACCTCTGATGAGTCCATGATGATCACAGTGCGCCTGTGGCCAGTCACCTTCCAAAAGCCCCGAGTATGAGCACATGAGTCTTTGGGGGACATTTGCCATCTAAACCACAGCACTGAGGTTCCGGGTTAACATTCAGAGAGGCTGAGATGCTTCTTTGTTCTTTGGGACCAAAGGAACTGTATCTAGATTTGTCTGACCCTCTTTCCTATAGGGCAATGCTTTGTGGATTATAAATGCCTAGGGGAGAGCAGGAAGGAAGATTCCCTGGAAGGAACTAGAAGGTGGTATTTCTTGCCTCACCTGAGTGTCTTCCTGCTGTAACTATTCTTGCTTTTTCTTGCTCCCAGTCTGTGTACCCTGGGAGGGGCCACATCTTCAGTCAGGGAGTATTTGACTTGATCTTTAGCTCCTGCTAACATCAAAGTCCTCTACCACACTGATTAGGTCAGAGATGGACATGGGAGCTAGACAGAACAGAAAATGCCCAAATAGACGTTCTGGCAAAGAGACTCTTCTTTCACTAAACCATAACTTGTGAAGATGTCTGGTCCGGAGCTGTAGCAGCCATCTTTCCAGTATGAGGCAAGAACTGGTTGAGGGTGATGCCCAGTCCAGCAGAAGGAGAGCCGCGAGATGGAGAGTGAGAAATTCTTACATCAAGTGGTGTTAACCATGGGTTGTGAATTTACTCACATTATTTCATCAAAGAATCATAATTGATAGTCTGTCAAATAGGAGTGGTTTTATTTGCCTGCATATGAAAATGATTAACTAGGGAAAGGTGTGCAAACCTCACCTTAGAAACCTTTTTATTAGTCAGCTAACGCGTCGCTGTGGTGAACTCAGCTTCCTCGTAGTCTAGTTTAGTATTTACCAACCTGAGGCACAGAAGCAATACTTCTATAGGCCTGGTTCCCCCAGAAGATGAGTTTCATTTCCCAGGAGGATCACCTGGCACAGAGATTATGAAAATGAAAGTACTAACAGTTACACAGTTAGGAGATGGGAGAACCAGGATTCTAAATACAGGCAGCCAGGATGAGGAATCCAATCCTAATCAACACCTTTTGTAAATTCAAACATATTCACCAAGACTCCACTATGTTCCTTCATGGATACATCCAGGAATAAGGTGGCTGGAGATCCTTTCCTCATGGTGTCAGACCTGAAGTCTGTGTGTGTGAAGAAATGGAAGAAACAACCACAACAGTGACTGATGTTAGAAGAGGATGAAAGAAAAATAAACCAGTTGAGAGAGACCAGGGTAGGAGTTTACAGTTTTCATCAAAGTGGTCAGAGGAGGTGACTTGAAAGAGACAGGGGAGTAGCCACAAGGATATCTGAGCAAAGAATGTTCCAGAAGGAGGAAACAGCCCGGGCAAAGCCCATAGGCAGGAGTGTGCTTGGTATGTTTAAGGGGCAGCAGGGGTGCCAGGCGGGCAGACTGGGTCTGAGTGAGGAGACAGTAGTGAAAGGTGAGGTGGACAGATGATTTCCAGATCTCTGACGAGGCTGGGTCCTGCAGGCCAGGGACAGGGGAAAGACAGAGTCTGGCTCCCCACTGTGGAAAAGCCCAGACATGCGAGACCAGAAACATTGTAGGAGTGGGAAGATTGGAGTGGAGACCTTGGCAGGGACTCCAGGCAGACAGCGGGGCCAGGACAGGGAGGCAGCAGTGAAGGCAGTGAAAAGTGATCAGACTCCCAATATGTCTCCAAGAAAAAGAATTTGTAATGATTTTAGATTTGCAATGATTTCTTGCAGCAAGAAAGCAAGGAGTCAGAGATGACACTAATATTTTTGAGCAAAACTTAAGCGACTCAATAAAACACAGATTTTTCTGTGAACTTTGTTCTTGTGGTCAAGGAGTCGATCTGCAATTCTGACTGGGGCCACTTTGGGGTGTGTGTTGTCCACAAAGGCTACCTGGGAGGAGTGTGCCACTTAGTGACAGAGAATTCCTTGGTGAATGAGTCCATTGTGTCCCTGCTGTGTTCCTGTGACCTCTAGGGAAACCGAGGCTTAGGGAGCTGGTGCTTACCTGACCACACTCACAAAGCTGATAAACTTTTATTCTCTATATTACAGTAGAATATTCTGTTGTTCTTATGTTACAACAGAGGGAGCAGTCCCTGTGTTATGGTTTGTCTGGATGTCCCCTCAAATCCTCATGCAGTCGTGGGACAGGCTTCTACAGTTTATGATAGATTCAGGGTCCGATGCTGGGATTATGGGTGTGAGTGCTACACCTGCCCTGGGGCTGGTAGTTTGCATACAATGTAAGGGAGGGAAGAGGCTTGCTCTCTGCTGCTCCCCCCATTGTGCTCTTGTTACTTTTGCTGTTTTCCCGCTGCCCTGAACTGTTGCCCTCTGCATGTGCCACTCTGCCTTGGAGCCAGCCCAGTATGGGCTGAAATCTCCACAAACTGTGAGCTAAATAAACTTTTCCCTCTTTAACTCTGGGCATCAGGTATTTTGTCTCAGCAACAAGAAAAGAGTAGCCAAGCTACCTTGGTTACAAAATGACTAACTTCTCCCACCAGATTCACTGTCCATGGCCTGTCGCTGTTAACCTCCAAGAGCATCTCAGTCATTCAGATGGATTTTTCTGGAAGTTTTTCCATGTACTTCTCATTTACATGTGAGTTTGCCCAATATCAGAGCCTGGAGATCTAATATTTTTGGTCCTTGCTTTGGCGTCAAAGTGATCATGAATCATGTTCCACTTGATCAAAACACTTGCCTTGAGTTTGATGGTTTGTGGTTGGTTGTGGCTTCTGCTATGTGACACGGTTGTTTTCTCCTATTCTGATGCAGATAAGGTGGGGACCTCTTTTGTTGGAAGGTGAATGTTTCACCTCAGAAGTTTTAGAAGCAGGATGTCGTTTGATAAGGAAGGGACAACTGGTAGAGATCATTTTAAGATTCAAGAAAGATGCAAAAGTGGGTCAAGCTGGCTGTAGTCTAGAATTTCCATCAATATTTCAGTGGCACAACTTGGGCAGTGGAGTTAATCCCCATTGGAATGATGACACAGCTGTGCTTTATCTTTCTGCAGAGGATGAGCTCTCTCTCTCTCCGGATCCCACCCTTTCTGAATGCATACCCGGAGCCTCCAGTTTTAAGGCTGTATGTGTGTAGTGTGAAGGTCACAGATTGTAACCAAGTCAAGCCATGGGAGGTCCTGGCATCAGGGAGATGGTTGTCTCCCACAGCTGTCTGACTAATATACACACACACATACACACACACATACACACACACACACACACCCCTCCACTGCAGTGTCAGCCTCCCCACTCTGCATCACTGTAACCGCCACTCTCCCAGATGGAAATGGGTTCCATTTCAGCTTCTCCCTATAGGGCGAGGAGGGTTCCTTGCAGCAGAGGGAATCCAGTCCCTGACTCATTGCCACAGTAGCCCTGAGCAGGGCGGCCACCTCTATCTGTGTCCAGCAGCTTCCTGGCTTCCCTCCAACCCGCCTGCCAAGGTCACTCAGCGGTGCCCTCCTTTTCTGCCTAGACTCCACCTGGCCCACGCGAGCTGTGGATCACCCACTCCCTTGCTCCCTGTGGTCACGTGATGCTCTGTGCATTCCCACTGCTCCTCTCTGGGCTCCTCTGCACCAGCCTCATGGGCCAGCTCCCTCATTCAGCTCTGGGTGACCCCTCACAGGCTCATGCTCAGCACATACCATCCCTTTGCATGGGACCCAGGCCACTGCCCCAGTCCACTTTTCTGGGATGACCCATCCGTGTCCCCTCCTCTGTTTAGGGGCTCGATCTCTCCAGCCCCACTTGGCCTGGCACCTGACCAAACATCACTCTATCCCTGTGCAGTCGCATCTCCTGCATGATCTGGACGCTCTGATGCCAGTGTTCACCTTCATTCGTCACCTCATGCTCCGTACCATGGCCCCTGGCATGGGATAGTCACTCAGGGTTCGCTGAAACTCACCAGAGGAAGGAAGGAGAACCTCTGCCTATTGTTTAAGGTCTTTGGTAAAGCAGACCTCACTTTATTTGCCTGTGGTCCCTCTCATTCCCTGAGCTCCATTAATGCCCCAAAGCACACCACCGCAGAGAAAAGGAGCAGGGGGCGGTTGGCACCAAGGGTGCTTCTGGGCCACCCTGTCTTTGGATACCCACTTGTTTGTGCTTTCATCCCACATGTGCTTCTGAGTATACACTCAGCTCTTGGCATGGAGATGCAGTTTGGGAAGAGACACGGTCCTGCTGTCGTGGAACCTACAGTCAGTGATGTGACCAGGAATGGCCGTGAGGCCTCAGTGACAAGACTCCTTCATCCCCAGGCACATGGGTGAGGCGCCCAGGGAGAGGGGGCAGCCAGTGCCAAAGCCCCAGGGCAGGCCCCCAACCTCTGCATTGTTGGCATCAGGAATTGCCCTGGCCAGGAGCTCTGGACTCTACCCACTAGAGGCCAGCAGAGCCGTCCCCTCCCCCAGGCCCCACAGAGGCCACCCCAAATGTCTCGGACACTGCCAGAGTGACAGTGAGGGGCACTGTGTGTTCAATGGTAGCCCCCAAGGATACCCATGACTTTGCCTTGGGCCCTGTGAAGGTGACCTAGTTTGGGGAAGGGTCATTGCTTACATAGTTATGTTAAAGAGTATGCAGGCAGGGGCTCAGTCCTGTGATAAGTGCGGAGAGACAGGAAGACACAGACGCAGGGGAAAAGGTCAAGGGGCAGGGTTTGGCAGGGAAAGCCACAGCCCGGAAAGTGGAGGAAGCCAGGGTATTGGGCCCTGGAGCCTTTGGAGCGAGGCCCTAGCAACAACTTCATTTTAGACTCCTGGCCTCCAGAGTCAGGAGAGAATAAGCTGTGTTTTGAGCCATCCAATTTGTGCTGATTGGTTACGGGGGATAAAACTGCGCTCAGGCCTGGGATATAGCCCAGTGGCACAGCGCCTGCCCGGCAAGCACAAGGTCTTGAGTTTGATTCCTGGTACCAAAAAAAAAAAAAAAAAAAAAAAAGACAGTCCTGGTTGGTTATCATTGCCCTCAGGTGAGCAGATGGGGCAGGCCTGGGACTACAGGGGGGCTGGCGAGGCTGCAGAGGGGCAGGGCCAGTCCCCTGCCCTGCTCTGTGTCACGGTGGGAGAGGAGTCGCGCACAGAGAGAGCCGCACAAGCAGGTGGTGCAGTTGGTTAGGACTTAGCGGGTTTCTCCCATTGCGATGGAGAATCACCTGTGTGACTGAGCCAGGCGGAGCTGGGACTCCATGGGAGGCAGCTGCATGGAAATGGCAGGACCCTTCTCTCGCCGAGGGCTTTGCTAGGGGACATGGCCAAGGGCAGACCTGGGGAGCCTCCTCTTATTCCCACAGTTGGGCTTTGCATTTGGTGTTTCATGAATCATATAGATGAAAGCCACCCTGAAGAGGTTCATTTATTTATTGCTCTGTGTGTGTGTGTGTGTGTGTGAGTGTGTGTGGTACTGAGGGCTGAACCCAGGGCCTTTGCACTGAGCTACATGCCTGTCCCTTTTCTTATTTATTTAAGTTAGGAGACAAACTCTCACTAAACCATGAAGTTGCCCAGGTTGGGCTCAAACTTTCAATCGGATCCTCCTATCTCAGTCTCCCAGAGTCCTGGGATGATTAGAGGATCAGAGAGGTGAGTTGATATCCCCAAAGTCACATGGTTCTTCCCTGGTGGAGCTGTCCATCCATCTTGATTCTTACCCCTCTTGGTCTGATGCTCCTCCCAGAACCCTTCACTGCCCCCTCGGGTCTCAGAGAGTGAAAAATGGTGATGTAGCTACCTAAATCTTAAAAGAAGTCTATTAAATCTCTCCTAGTGCCATCTCTTCTTCTAATGCCTCTTTCCAGTTTGAAAGTTTTCAATTTATGATTCTGTGTTATTCTTTGCCCTTTAGGAAAGTACTGTTTCATTGTCTGGATGCAAAACCATTGCATGGCAAGGGCTACAAATAAAAAGCTTAGGAGTGAGTTGGTGGGGCAGGTGGCACAGGCTCCACTGGCTTTGAGAAACAATTTCAGAGGTCGTATGAGGTTGGAGAAGCCCATAGCAATGTCCTAATAGCCGAGAAAAAGCAGTCACCTTGGCTGGATTCTGTCCCCATGTGGGTTCTCTGCAACCCGGAAGAACAGCTTCACAGAGGGCTATGCTGTGATGAGGCCACAAACCCAGGACACTGGCCACAATAGTGCCAGGGTAGCTGTCACTCAGGGGAAATTAGTGGTGGCCGCTGTGTCTTCATCCATTGCTGTGGGCAGTCAGGAGGGGCGCTGGGGTCTTCTGACCTTCTGCCTTCTTGCTAAGAATGAAGTAAATCTGAGACTCTTTTGCTCCACTTGTGGGTCTGGCCTTTAAGAATGCATAGTTCTGGAGAAAGATTGTGCTTTAGCTATTCATCCAGTCTGCAGATTTGATCACCCCCTGCACATCAAGCCCAAACTGTGGACCAGGTTTTGTGTGGGCACAGGAGATACCATGGCAAAAAAGCGACCCTAGCTTTTAGCTCATGAGACCAGGGAGTTTGTGCATGCTGCAAGCAAGCATGTATAAAAGTCCCCAAGTCCACTCATGGTGTGGGGTCACCAGGAGGTCCCTGCCACCCTGAGGTGGAAGACTTGGGGCTTGGGGCTCAGGGTAGAGGAGGATCCAGTGTCTGAGCTTGGAAGATGGGGTCAAAAGTCGAAGCCACATGGAAACCTAAGGCAAGACCAGAAGAGTCGAGCAGTTGGGCAGTCCTCAGAGAAGGGGACCGCTTGGGACAGGGGGATGGGCACTCAGCCTGTGACCATGGGAGCAGAGGGCAGAGTGAGCTCTTAGGGTCAAGTTGCTGCTAGACTGGCTGCTTCCGCTGGTGATATCACTTCTGGACACAGGTGCATGAGGCTGGCTCTAGGGTTCCGTCAGGATCAGCCCAAGTGGGGAGCCAGGTCAGTAAGCTCTTCCGTCTCCTGGCTGCAGGACAAAAGTCATGAGAGGGGAAGATGATGGTGGGGCTGCCATATGGACACCAGAGGTGACTGGGCCAGGGAAGTATGCTCTCTGACAGTTCTGGAGGCTGGAAGGCCAAGGTCAAGGTGTCAGCAGGGTTGGCGTGTTCTGATGGTTGTATTCTTGCTGCCGCCTGACATAGCTGTCAGTTTGGTTTTTTTCTTTTTGTTTTCTTTTTTTTGTTTTTCTCCGGTACCGGGAACCGAACTCATGACCTTGCGCTTGCCAGGCAGGCGCTTTGCCGCTGAGCTAAATCCCCAGCCCCTCACAGCTGTCAGTTTGATTCCTGCAGTCACTTGTGTGTCCAGATTTCCTCTTCTTAAGGGGATACCAGAGAGAGTGAATAAAGGTCACATGTTCAGCCTCATTGTAACTTAATTCCCCATCAAAGATCCTGTCTCCAAAACCAGTCACACCCATGGTCTGGGGATAGGGGATCTACAGGTATGTGGGCCTGGGCACTGTCCAGCCCCTCCCAGGTGCCCTCCCTCTTCCTCATCATTTCCCTTGGGAGAGGGGACACTGGAAGTCACTCGGGGATACACCTGTAACATCAGATCATCTCCATTTTCCCCTTCAAGTCTTCAATCTCTCTGATCATTAATTTAGTGCTGAAAACGCTCTTGGTGTTAGAAACATCATTTCTGAGAGTTTTGAATTGGCTAAAATTTAGGCATTCCATCTTCAAGGGGATTTTAGCATAAACCTAATAGGTAATACGGCTGACACCCTGTTCCCTAATTGTTTATTTATGTACCCACTCCCCTTGCTAAGGCACAAGTTCCTAAAAGGCATGGATTTTGCTTCATTTATCTTCACAGTCTGCTGCTCAGAACACAGCCTGGTGCATAGTGGGGAATGCAATGGTAAGAGCGGTGGAATTAATATGTTGAGGTTGTGTTCAAAGTTGGATGTGTCTTTGTGCCAAGAAAGGAGGGTGTGAAGGGGGATGCTAGGGAGAAGCCAGGCAATAGAGAAGCCACACAAACCTTTGATCTTTGAACCCCACTGATCAGCTCTACTGTTCCCCTGACAATGGTCCTAATCACTCTGTGAACTTGTCTAATGGAAGATGCTGTCCCCAAAATCCAGTGAAGGTATCAGTGTTTTCCCTACCCACCAGGACCAAGTCAAACTGGATGTGAAAGGCGGAAATGCCACTTGCTCCTCTCCTTCCCCGCACCCCCAGTTTCTCCCTGGAATCCTTCACTATCCTATGAGATAAACAACAAGAGGGGACGGGTCTCCATGGGCCACCCATCTCGGGGACTTGGTGTGTCTTCTCAGAGCTGGGATGAGGCTGGGGCGGTGGCCCCAAGGGACAAGCATCTTGTAAGGGCTGAATCAGCCCATCTTGTTTATCTTTGCTGTGCTCTTCTTTTGATGCCTGTTGAAAACCTGTTACTGTCCGTTTTCCCAGCCCACAGGAGAAGAAAGCCCTCGGGTAGAAAAACTGAGAGACAGACAGACACCCATAGGTGATTTCTGCTCTTGTCCGTCTGTGCATTTTCTAGAAACACTGTCCTTTGTGTAAAGGACAATATTCACAATTCTGCTACCTGGCAGGTGAAACTCACGAGCTCTGAAAAATAAATTAAAAGGAAGGCAGCCCTTGTGACATTTTATGGAAGCAGATAATTGAAAGAAAGTGAACAACTGGAGCAAGCAGACTACAGAACACAGCTTACAAGATAGAAGAATATCTTTAATGAATAAGATTTGAAAACCGTATCAGTTGCATTTTACAACAGTCAGTAAGTCTATCTCTTCTTTTTAGTTTCTTTCTGCTGGCCACAAACGAGTGGGTGCTTTTTGATGAAAGGCGTTCTTCCTTGGACCGGAAGTATAAAGAGCGATCACTTCCAACTTCTTTCCTTTTTTCTTCACGCAGCCCTGAGCATGGGTTTGTGGTCTCTCCTGAATGCAGGGGGAAGGGGCTGGGCCCTGCACAGCCATCCACAGGGATTTGCCTGACATCTGTAATTTCTTCCAGTTGCCTGGGCAAAACAGCACTTGCTGTGTGCAAGGTACCTCAGAACAAGTACCTCTTGGTGTATTTTTACCATTAGTAGGCTGATTCTTTTTCAGTTCTTGGAATTGAACTCAGGGCTTTCTCTTTTATTTTTTAATTTTAATTTTTAATTTTTAAAATTTTTTTGTTTTTTTTTTCCGGTACTGGGAATTGAACTCATGACCTTGCGCTTGCCAGGCAGGTGCTGTGCCCCTGAGCTAAACTCCCAGCACCCCCCCAGGGCTTTCTCACTGAGCCCTTTTTAATTTTTTTTTTTTGAGGCAGGGTCTTATTAAAGTTTCCCAGGCTGTGTTTAAATTTTTAGTACTCCTGCCTCAGTCTCCCAGGGTGCTGGGATTACTGGCATGCACCAACATTATTTTTAAATTATTATTCAGCAAAAGGACTGAGTCTTATTGCTTCTTGTGGTCTCAGGCATTTGCTTAATGCGTGCTATTCCTATAAAAATAAATATTAATGTAACATGCCTTGCTGGAGCAGGTCTTTGGGGGAGAGATTTGTGAACTGTGGACAATATATCTGAAGTTCTTGTCATCAAGATAATAATTAGGCTTACGTGAGTGGAAGCCCATTGCTTGGAATTATCACTTTAATAGCTAGAAAGCGATAGATCCTTCTTGCTGATCCTGAGGTCGCCCACTTCGTTCTCAGTGACAGCATCTTTTGGGGGGGTGGGGGTCTATATTACTGCTGTTTGGTGATTGCCTTGTCAACTTGAGGATACAGGCAGAGGCTAAAGCAATTATGCAATTCTGGAAAGAAGAGCTCTGAATAAATATCAGCAGTCCAAATGGCTGAGGGGAAGAAGATGGTGAGGGAAGCAGTGACTAACCAAGGAAATGTCACTGGCGAATGACTGGACAAAAGCCAGTGTGACAAGTAAGGCCAAAATAAGAAACACTGTCAGCTGGTCCCTTCTTGGCCAAAGGGCTCGGGCACCAATTCATTCGTTTTTATCAGTGAATCAGAGATGTTACGATTGTATTGGGTTTTAGAATCTGTATAGTTTTGCCTCCTGAACCTTCTCCAGCATATTGGGTGGATGTCAGATTGTGTTCTACCTCAGACCTCCTCAATTTTAGGGAGCTTACTACTTTGTAAAGGCAAGTGTTGTGTTTTTTTTTTATCATTAGGCATGAGGTAATGATTGAAAACTTTTTGTTGTTTTAGTTCAGCATCTCTTCTTCTGAACTAAAAGAAAGTGATAGAAAGAGAAAAATTCTCTACTTAATTGAAAGGGAAATTTATTGGGTCACATAACTCTTAAGGCTCCAAGTAGGACAGAGCTCAGATGCTGCTTGATTCGGGGCTCAGAGGAGATGGCTGGGTTCCTTATCAACTCCATTTTTGCCCAGTTGGCTCTGTTTCCAGATTTTCTTAGCAGTCTCTGACAAATTCCTGCTAATTTTCTCATGACACCACGCCAATGACTCCTGCTACTTCTTGGGCTTTTCATTCATTCATTGGCCCAAACTGGATAATATATCCACGCTGAAATGACTTAATTTGGTCCCCTTTATCTACAGAGTCTGAGACTCTGGCTTGGGTGTTGGTAGTCAGTTTGGAAGGTGAGCCCAAGGAGCGAGGGAAAGGCAGTGCGGATCATGTCACAGACCTTGTTATATCAGGTGGTTGGCAGTGGGCAGGTGAAGCTCAGTTCCAGCAGCGATGCTCAGACACATTGTAGAGAAGGTGTTCTGCTAGCGCCCAATCATTATCAGTTGGAATGCCATCTCTGAACAGAATAGAGACTTAGTGATGTCTTCCCCCTCTGTATGATAGTTCTGAAAATATTAGGAGATAATTAGTATCTACCCTTGGACTTCTTTTTCTACTCCAGTATCAACAATGGACACCCTCTGTTTCTTTACCCATTCTTTCTCTCTTTCTCCTTCTCTCCCTTTCTCTTTATCCCACTCTCCCTCCCTCTCCTCCCATCATTTGCAATGCTAGGGATGGAACCCAGGACCTCACACATGCTAGGCAAGCATTGTACCACCGAGCTACACAGCCATCCCTGTAACTATTCTTTATGACATGATTTCTAGAACCATTTGTGGTCCTAGCCATGACCGCATTCTTCTACTCTTCGGTTGTGCTCCATTTCTGGCACTCTCCAGCTGGGTACAACAGGGAAGATGGGATAGTGCTCTTCTCAGTAGGAAGGATGTGACTCTGGGGGCAAAGGGTTGAGAGTATCCAATGACAGTGACCGTGGAGGAATATTTATTATATTCCAGATCGCTGAAAACCAATGATCCACATATAACTCTCATTTGACCAGAATACCATTTCCTCCAACACTGTCTCATAATGCCTAACTCCTAACTAGTAGAGAAGTTTTATTGCTATGTGACCTACTTTGTGAACCATCCCTCTGCAGGCAGGTGTTGGTTGGAACTTGCCAGTGTCTTTTTCCCTCCTGGTACCAGAATCTTGAATGATTCCTCTGGAACCAGTCCATTACCATGCTTGGCTGGTGAGGTTTAGATGGATCCATGGCAAAATATATGATGTGTTCTTGGCCAATAAGTGCCCACTTGCCCCTCTTCCAAGGAGTTTGTTGAGGGGTAAGCGCCTCTGATTCTGGCTTGGCGGTGGCCACAATCCCATCACTGGCCACCATGATTGTTCGTGGATGGGCAAATGACCAAGACAGTTCAATCTGATGCCTTCTGCAGGCAAGGTCTGGAGGTATTGGCAGCCGCTGGCATCAGCACCACATGGAGCTCGAGGAGGAAGACCTAGGAGAAGTGATAGCTAGCAGATTCACCTCCCTGTGGCCTCTGAGTTCTGTTGTACCTGTAAAGCCGAGTGTGGACGTTTCATCACGGAAGCAGTACCTGTCTGATCTCTACTTCTGCTACCACGTGGCTCCTAATTAATACATTTCTGACAGCGAGACATTTAATAGGGTATATCAAGTAGTGAGAAAATAAGTAAGCTCAAAAATTCTAGGTTTTCAAAGAGGCCATCATATTCCACATAGGGACACAGTCTGAGCCACATTGATGAGCCTGAAGATCAAACCTAACTAATAGAAAATGAAAAAATGAAATAACCGGTGGGCATGAGTGTTGTCCATCTTTATTGTAAGTGGCTTAATGAAACCATCCAACAGGTCAGAATACTGCATGTAGCTCCATGAAGCCATGGCCCCAAAGGATCCTCCCAAGATGCCAATCTTGACAACCCTGGGAACTAGGTACCATTATTACTCTCAAATCAAATATGGGAAACAAAAACTCAGGAAGGCAAACAGAGTTGCCCAAATTTTCATGTAGCTGGAACCCAGGGAATTCTGGTTTCTGCCCAGACAGGCTGACCCCAGGACACTTGCTCGGGCTTATTGTTCTAAGATGAAATTTCATCTTGGTGAAAGTTCTAGCAGCAATGTTAGAAATCTCTCTGTCTTTGCAGTTGGTATACTCAAGCACCATCAAGGTGATGAATAAGGATGCACAGGTATGCATTTGTTTTAAAACAAGGGTGTGGTCTTATCAACACCTTCTCTCTGGATGGTGTCCCCTAGGTTTTCTGCCTTCCAGGCCTCTGCCTTCCAGGTATTTTCGGGATACAGTGACCTTCATCCCCAACACATTGTTTCTTGCTTGATTGTTATTAATTATGTACACAATCTGACAGCAGTGAAGAGAGAAAATTGAAAGATAGAAAAATTACCCCTAGCCCTTTCTATTCTTCAGATCTCAGATTAAACACCACCTGTTCCAAGAAACTGGCCTCAGCCTGCCCTGCTTTCCACATGCACACCTGTGTACAAGCTCATGCTCACCCACACACATACACACACACTTGCACACAAAAACGTATTATTAAATCTAGAAAGAAGTGAAATCATTGAAATATTCATTTAAAGTTGTATCATGTTAAAAATCATTTGCATATTTTATTTAATATTTTTAAAATTCCCTTTGACTCATGTATTACAGGTGGGTGGGGGGATGGATACACTATCATGCTTAGGGTCTGTGAAGGTGTTAATCAGCCCTGGACTTACATACGCTTGACAGATTTGGACACCTGCATACATGCATGCACACACATATGTACCCACATGCCTCTGAGTAGGACTGCTCTCTCCTTTCCTTCACACAATTGCTCGTGCAGAGCCCATACCCTCATCTACTCTGCATCCCTCCAGCACCCTGAAGGTGGCCTTGCTATGTTTCCAGTTCAGTCACTATTGCTGAATTATGAGACGTGCGTAGTGAAATTTTATGTCTCTCCATAGGGGCCAGTGAGTGACACACAGATTTAAAGTTAGTGCACTTTGCTGGTATTTGGCTCTTAGTCCTGGGAAGAGTTAGGGTACGCCTGAAAAGCTGGACATGCCCTCTCATTGCAGGGGGTTCCCCAGAGAATAAAAATTAGGCTACTGTCTGAAATATTTATGAAAAAAGCTAAAGTGAGACAACCGAAAACTTTGGGGCCTTGGAAGTTGAAGACTGTGGTAACTTTAACAAGCACAGCAGAGATTTTTGCTTCAGAAGCATTAAAATTCTAGGTGGAAGCTGCTTTAATTTCTTATTCATTGCCAGGGTGGTGGAAGATCTTTTTAAAGAAGTCATTGGGCATTCCATTTTCTCGGTTCTGTGCCCCTATTCCACCTTAAGGACAGAGGGAGTTGCTTTGGCCTGCACTGGCCTGATCTCAAAGAGAAGATGGACCTGCAGCTTTAGTTTGCAGTGTGGGGTGAATTTGCCATCTTGAATCCAGACAGAGGTTACCTCAAAGACAGAGGCTGGGTTGTCTTTTACAATTTCAGTAAAATTTGGAGAGTGGGTTAAAGTCACCGAGATAAGAAACTTGCTCAGTAAAGCGTTCACTGCTGAAAGCCCCTGCTTGTTTGTTTGTTTGTTTGGGTTTTTTTTAGGTTTTTCTCCGGTACCGGGAACCGAACTCACTACCTTGCGCTTGCCAGGCAGGCGCTTTGCTGCTGAGCTAAATCCCCAGCCCCTGAAAGCCCCTGCTATACACTCAATCAAGCCAGGTGGGAAGTTGGCATTATGGTTGTTGGTCTCCAAGCAGTGACTGGCTTTAGGTGACTTTGCAGGGCTGGAGGAGGAAGGTGGGAGGGCCTAATCAAGGCCACCGAGAGCAATGTCAGTGGGTCATGTTGCAGTGGGGACGTAGAACAGAACTGGCCCCAGGACACCTTGCAGGTAGCTTGGTTTGTAGCGTCTCACTGAGAGCGAGGCCACACAGTGACACGTTATTGGGAGCCTCAGCCCCAGCTAAGCACAGTGGGCCTTTCTCTGACTTCCTGGGACCTGGCCAAACTCTTCCTCCCCTCGGAGCCTCAGATGCCCCACGTAATGATCGTGATGATGGTGCCCCCTCCCAGACCTCGGAGGGCACTGCCCCAGATGCTGCACTTAGAGCTCAAAAAATTGTTCACCCCAGGGCTGGCTCCTTAGGGTTATTAAACAAACGCAAAGCACTTGAAAGAAAGCACAAGTGGGAGATTTTGATGAAGTCTCACGGATCAGCAGCAAAATCCTCTTTTGTCACAGGCTGTTGCAGAGGCCATTCTGTAAATCCTAGAGGGCTTCCTGACAGAGATGGCTGTGAAGCGAAGCAGAAGGCTCTGAGAAAGAATGGGTGACAGCTGAGGAGGCCAGGCGAGAGAAAGGGCAGGGAGTATGAATGCACTGCTCACCCCAGCTGCTGCTGTCCTCTTCAAGATTTATAGGGTTAGTTGGTTTGTAAACAGAAAGCTCCAAATTGCAGCTCTTTGCAATCCCCCGCCCAAGTGGTAGGGGCTTCTAATGAGGGAAAGCACGAGTAATGACCATGCTGAGGTCTGCAGCTGGGAGCTGGTTGAGAGGAGCCCTGGGGGAGCAGGGGACTGCTTATCAGGCTAACAGTGAGTGGGGGTGGAGACAGAGGTCAAGCCAAGTCATTAAAAGCCACCAAAAGCCAGGGACAGAAAGGACCCTGCCAGCCAGACTACTGGCCTCTTTGGTGTTGTGAAATTGCCTTTAAGCTCCAGAAAAATGTCTGCTCCTTCTATTCTAAGGGTCACCCATCAAGTAAGGGAGGCAGAGGGAGGTGCTGAGAAGAGAAAAGGAAACACTTTTGCTAAGGGGCGTCCCTGGAAATCCGTTCCTGCAAAACCCAGCCCTTAGGAATGGGCTTGGCTGGGGCCATACACACCAGACTGTAGCCAGGCATGTTCAGACCCAGTGAACCAAAAGCTCAATGAAGCAATGAGCCAAGAGCAGCCCCTTGAAGTTGAGGATGCGAGCCCCGTAAGAGCCCTACTGCCCTGGGTGGCTTCACTGCTAGGACCCTTCTCAGCGTATGACCACTTCCTGCAGACCAGAACCTGGGCATTTTGCTTGGCAGGGACCTCACGGGGCTTGCCTCATCCCTGGAGATGTTTGTCATATGGGCTTTGGAACCAGCCTGCTCAGATTCAAACCCTGTTCGATCACTTTCCAATTGCTCACTGCAGAGCGAGTCATCCCGTCTCAGTCTCCTACTCTGGGGAATGGTTACTCCTCTACCTGTGTCCGTATTTGCCTTGCATGAGGCCCATTGCTTCCAGATGTTGTAGGGAGAAAGCAAGCAGATGTGACACCCGGTTTACTGTGATAGTGGCTCATGTGGCATCATTCTGGCCGTGTCTCTTAGAGTTCAGCTGACCTATTGCTTTGGTTTACTGAAACCAATGTCTTATACCATCATTGCCAATGTCCATCCACCATGCCATGGTCACATCTTACTGGTCCTTCTGAGGCTACTTGAGGCATGGCCTCTTTTCCGAGCACCCAGCTAGTGGCAAAGCCAGTGATGACCCATCCCTCCCCAGCCCCATTACTGCGTCTTACTTTTGATCTACTCGGTGCCCTTGACCTGACACTGCAGTCACTTATAAATCCATGCTGCCTGTCCGGACGACTGGTTCCTGCAGAGGTGGCTGTAGGTGATTATCTCTGCCTCTTACCCCACGTCCGGTGCGAGCGACATACAAGGAAGCCTATCTGGGAAAGAGGAATTCTGAACCCCTACTGGGTATCAGCCACACAGGGAGCCTCAATTTTTTTTAATCAAAGAGATGAAAGGATTGGGTTTTATTGTTTTCTAAAATTCACAATAGTACAATTGATTTAGATAAAGTGTGGAGTACTCGATTTAGTTTAGTGTGGGAAGGAGAGGAAGGGATCTTAGGGTGTGTGTGCGTGTGTGCATGCTCACATGTTCATGTGTGTGTGTGTGTGTGAGTGCATGCATGTGTGTGTGTGTGTGTGTGTGTGTGTGTGTGTGAGAGAGATGAGCAGTGCTGATCAGTTTTTTTCTGGAGAAGGAGCCATCTGCAAAAGTCTCCTAAAACAACACTGGCTCCAGGAGCCCACATAGAAAAATGTTAGAAACCTGACTACCTTTCTCATTGAAAAGACAAGGCATAGCACAGTGCTGAAGTGTAGGGGCTTTATACTTAAACACAAAACATAATCCACCTGTGTGTGGATGTGTGTGTGTGTGTGTGTGTGTGTGTGTGTGTGTATATGTGTGTGTGTGTGTGTGTGTCTGAGTTTAAATCCTGGCTTCATCATGAGAAGTATGATTTGCAATAAGCTATTTAATCTTTGTAAACCTTGATCTCCTCATCTATAAAATTGGGATGATATGAAATTCCATAATATACCTAAGGTATGTGTTCAGAGGACTATATAAATTAATTTATATGAGGCACCCAGCACAGGACCATACAGAAAGCACCGAGTAGGTGAGACAGTAATTGTGGTTAGTGAGGATTCTATTAAATATAAAAATGAAGCAGGGCACAGTGGTGCAAACCTATAATCCCAGCTGGTCTCTAACCTTTAGGGGCTAAGACAGGAAGATTGCAAGTTCAAGACCAGCCTGGGTAACTATGTGAGAACTTATCTCAAGATTAAATTTTTTTTTAAAAAAGCTGGGAATGAAGCTCAGTGGTGGAGTGCTTGCCTAGCAAGACTAGTAAGACCCTGAGTTCAATCCCACATGATGCAAAAATGTAAAAAAGGCAAAAAAGAAAGAAGAAGAGACTTCAGCCTCCAGTTGCTGTTTGCACAGTCTCTATTTCTCTCTCCTTCTGAATTACAATATGAATTTATAGGACTGGTATAAATGGAGATGGAGATCCTCTCCGTCCTATGCTCCTTTTTCTGCTGTCCCATGTTTTTTCTTCTTTTTTTTCCTAAACTTTTAAAAAGAATCTAATTCTCTCTTCTTTGCTTCTGAGCTCATTTTAGTTGTTCCTATAAGCAGCCCATTAACTCTTTCTAACTGAGATTTATCCACCAGTGTGGGTCCCTTTCATTCCCTCTGAGGTTTCAGGCTTCTCTTGAGGGGTTCCTAGGTGCCCTTCATCATAAGCACATTCAAGGACAAGCAGTCTCAGCCTATGACTGCCCAGGTGATGGGAGACTGGCTGGCAAGATGCCTTCCTTCTCCAGGAAGAAAGACGTCCTGTTTGCTCCTTGGCAGGCACCAGAGAAGAGCTCAGCATCTCGCCTGCCAAGAATGAGTGGCATGTGAACGAGGTTCGGCTCAGCGATTCCGGGCAGATGCCCAAGCTCAGCTAGCACGGTCCCTACGGCCCTGGAGGAACCATGCCAAGAATCTGCGCGCTGCCAAAAGCTTTCCACCCTGGGCGCTGCTCGGGCCGCTTCCCTCTCCTGCCAAGCTGTTTCTGGATCGCTCTTCCAAACTTTCCCAGAAAGTTCCCAGAAAGGAAATTGGGAAAACCTGGAAATGGTAGCGAAGCATCTGAATCTTCTCCACGATGCTGTCAAAGTGATTAGCAGTCAGGCAAATTTAAAACTAGTGGCTCCGAGCAAACGAGCCACTCACACAAATAGTGGTCACTCCAGGCTCCTTGTCCCCCACGTAGACCTGAATGCAGAAAGGAGGCTGCTCCCCATGGCCTTTGGAGCCTGTGGGCTGACACATTTCCCATGCCCACCTGTGGGCACAAGCCCTCTCCGTGGGTCAGACCCACTGTGATTCTTATGGAGATGAAACATCTTGCCGCTATGGCACAAAACAGAACACGGGTATCCTGTACAGTAAATAAAATGTTCCTTTGAGCTCTTTGGTGCTGTCCAGATTCTAGGGTGTGATGAGAACAGTGGGAGAGATTCACCATGTAAATCACCTTGGGTCTCAGAAAATTAGGGTTAGAGGGAAAACAGCCTGAAAGCCGATTTGCTTTGAGTAATTTCAGGCCCCTGGACTGATTGAGTGCATGTCTGGACTGTCAGTAGCTTTAGCCTCTGGGAAACTGACCAAAAATAGGCAGAAGAATAAGCAACTTTTGGCAGCACAGGCAACTGAAAGCATTTTATAAAGTTCCGGAGAGAAGTCTTTGTGCCCGAGGTCGTACCTGTGTGTGGATAACGGTGTGTGTGTGTGTGTGTGTGTGTGTGTGTGTGTGTGTATGTGTTGCTGCCGCATGGTTCAATGTCTTGGCCACTATGGAAATTATGGGAAACCATAGGGTACTGTGAAATTTGAGGTTGGGGGTGAGAATGTTCAGACTCTGTTTTTGTGCTTTATTATTTGTTCTTCAATTGCTATAAGGAGTACATTTCTGATGGATGAGCCATATGAGTTTATCTATCTATTCTAGAAGCAAGATTTTTTGCTTTCTTCCTCCCCTCCTTGCTATCTTCCTCTCCTTTCCCTCTCCCTCCTTTCTTCTTCTATTTTTTTTCTGGCTTGCTTTAAAGCCAGATGGAGGGAGATTTACAGGCTGAACCAAAGACCTCCATGTGTCCCTGTCACAAAACATAATTCAGGAAAATGCTGCCTTCCGTGGAGATGTCTAGCTGTGCCCACTTGAAGTCTTAAAAAACCTCCATTTGCAAAACCTCCCTGTGCAGTCACAGTTAGAAGCATTTAAAATTCCAATAAAATACATGGTCTAAAAAGGTCTTTGCGTTAGCCACCAGATCTTCCTAACAGCAATGTAAATGGGTGGACAGTGCGCTCCCCGGCAATGGCTTTCGGGTGTATTGGAAATACATCAACGTTACGGCACACCACTGGGTGAGTGTTTTCTTTTTAAGAGCCATGATGCGTTTTGCCAAGCGTACAACATACACACTTTTACCTGCTATGTGAGATGTCAATTGCTCACAGAATGAGCAAGGCCTGGATTTGTACATTTCTCCAATCCTGCCAAGATGCGCAAATGACAGCAGTCCTTGATCTTGAAGGCTCTTCAGCCTCCAGTGCCGGCTGTTAGCTCTTCAGAGAGCAGGAGAGCTCTTTAAGCGACATTCGTCTCACGGCATTTTCATGGTCACTTGCGAGGATGGACCCGCAGGAGCTAGAGGGAGGACTTCCGGAACTTGAGAAGGTAAAAATCCCATGGGTCCATAACTCAGCGATGGTACGAAAAGCCTCTACCTGCTCAGGGCGCTGAATGGCAGGAGTGGCTAGCATCACTAAGCTTTAAAAGAGCCCACTCCGGGGCTGAGGATTTAGCTCAGCGGCAAAAGCGCCTGCCTGGCAAGCGCAAGGTCGTGAGTTCGGTTCCCGGTACCGGAGAAAAAAAAAAAAAAAAAAAAGAGCCCACTCCGCTATATTCCATGCCCTTAGTTAGATGGGCCCAGATGGGTTCTCAAGTGTCTACAGGCTTTCTAGTGGATGCTGCCACACAGGCACTCCCAAAAGGAAGGCCGTGCCTCACTCGGGTCAGCATGAGCTGCGGTGGGCGGTAATTACCTCGGGGCTGGAACAGTTAGAGAGACATCCTCTGATGAGGTCAGCCTGGCTTCGGGGCTGTTCTCAGTGTGGCCACTACAGTGGGATAAAGAACAGCTATGAGGCCTGGGCAATGTTGCTTGGAGGAATAGTTCCTCACTGTGACACATTCAGGAAAAAATACCTTTGTTGCTTAAGCCATAACATTCAGCCATGCTGGAATGTTTAATCTAATTTTTAGTTTTATTTGGGGGTGCATGTACAATAGGTTTAAAAAGTCAGATAATTCTTGAGGCTTAAAATGAAAACAAAAACATTTCTCCTCCCTTCTGCAATTCCTTGAAAGCCACATTCAACTCTGAGCTATTTTTTGAGGTGTACACCTCTATATTTCTAACTCATGTACTTGTACTCCGGTTTTGTTAGTTTTTGGTTTTACGTAGTAACTTTTGATGTCCTTTGGCAAAAGGTGAGAATTTAGATCCTGTGTCTCCCAACCCCCAACATCCATATTCCCATCCATTACTTCTCCTCACTCCCTTAATTCATCTGACAAGATTATAGCAGAATTGTGGTGAAATGAGTATTCAGAGTGTCCGCTACTGTAGTAGTATACATTTCAGTAACAACCAAGTCGTAATTATTCTTCTTGTCTTATGCAAATTTTGTTTACCCTTTGTTAATACACATTTTGTTACTTTTATAATTGCACAACTCCCCATAGTTTTCTACCAGCAGTTCATTCCCAACTCTCACCTGTCATTTATAAATATCCTCCATGTTTTTCAAGCACATCAGGTCCTTGAATTTTTTAATTTTATTTTCTTCTTGGATGCTGAGCTCCTACAATCCTCCTGGTCACCTTGGATTTGTGGGTCTCCAGGTCTGCTCCTAGTTATCATCATGGAGTTTCCCCTTTCATGATCATTCCAGAAATTTCCTTGGTCTTTGGATCCAAGTTAGGTCCCCTCCATTCTGGGAAAGGATGGTGATAGGATTTGTATCTTGAAAATCCCCCAAGGGCCCATATGTTAAAGATTTGGTCCTTGGGACGTCAGTGAAGACTGAGAAGTCTTCATGTCATGGAGAGCATGCCATTGAAGTGGGTAGTAGGACCCCAGTTCTTCATCCTTTTGCTTGCTGCCCATGAGGTGAATGGTTTTGCCCACCACATATGACCTACAGCCTTACCCTGAGCAACAGGGACAAGCCATCATGGATGGGAACCTGTAAAATTGTGAGGCAAAATAAACCTTTTCTCTTTATAAAGTGATGATCTCAGGTATCTGTTATGGTAACAGAAGGCTGACTAACACACATGTCTTCCTCTTGTCTTTGTTAATTCTCTCACTCTGGTAGACTGAAATGGACTTCTAGAACTTTACCAAGAAAAGGTACCTGGGCTGGAACTTTCTTGTTGAGGCTCTAGCTATAAGGATGTAATAGTCAGTTCACTTTTAGTTCCCCCTTCGTTATCCACAGATATATCTTAGTTATCTGCTTATCATGTAATACCTTTATTTCTTATGAAATCAATTTCCAGATTGTATACCTTATATGATAAGGTGGTCAGAACCCCCACATTTCCCTTTACCACATGTGGCCCTTCTATCTTCATTATTCTCTTGCTTTACAAAGTTCCCTGACTTTATTTTTACTTTCTCTAAGTGTAATTAACTCTGCATAATATATGCCCCACACACATTATGACACATGGTTTATCTTGTTTACATTTCCTTGCTTACCCAACCCCCACCCTAGTCCTTTGGAATTTTTTTCATTCTCTGATTTCATCCCACCCTAAAATTTTTTTCTACATCTTTAAGTATCAGATGTCTTGTTTCCTTTTTATTTTATTTTCCTTTTCTTCCAGGGTCCTGTCCTCATCTTTCCTTCTTCAGTCTGAGTTGAGTGATCTCTCTGGTCCACTTCAATGGTCACAGTTTCCCCTTAACACCCTCACAGGTGCTGTTAGTGTTTCTGGAATACAAAGTATTTATTATAAGACTACCCCTTATTGACTGGAGCAACCCAAAAATAACTTCTCAAGAAAGAAGGTTTTAAGGTAAATTTTCTAAACTCTTGCAAATCCCCAAATATCTGTATTTTTACCCTCAGAATTAACAGATAATTTGGCTGGAAATGGAATTCAGAGTTGGAGCTTGTTTTCTCAAAACTTGGAAAATATTGTACCATGATCTTCAAACATTATAGAATACTATAAGTCATCATAGCAGTTTGATTTTCACTCTTTTTTGGATATACTTTCATTTTTTCAGATTTTAGGACATTTTCCGTATCCCACACCTTCTTAAATTTCAACGTAATTTATCTTGGGACATGTAACGTAATGTTTAAGGGTTCAGGCTGTGGATCCTGTAACCCTGAGTTTAACACATTCATGTCAAGGCTATAATTTATATGTCTTGCTGCTGGGAAGCTTGAATCATTGGTGGTACATGCATGACTGTACCGCATCTGAACCACCAGTAGTACAAGCCACCTGAGACATGGGACAGTCATAGTTCAAGCCAGTGGTACGTGCATGGAAACTAGTATGGGTATGTGATTAGCTCACTTCTTCTCCCTGTTCTCAATAGTAAAATGAGGGGATAACAGTAGCCAACTCTTAGATTTCATTGGAGCATTAATAAGTCATTAAATGGAAAGTGGACATGGAATAGAGTAGATTTTCATTCATTTTTTGGCTATTACTCCCATTATTGCAATTACTGTAATAGTCCTCTTAGGGCTGTGTGGTTTTGATTTCTAATGTGTGGGCTTGAATTATCCTTTGTTTTCTCCCACTGCTTTTCCTGTCATCCCTGTTCCCTTTCTCTGTGACTTTTGAAGTGTCCCCTTTATCACTTCTATTTTTTTCTCATTGTTTTCTTCACATTTTGTTTTATTTGCTGGAAGATACCCTCAAACTGAACATCCAGACTTAAAAGTTTTCATTTTGGGAATAATTTCAAGAACTTTTCCTTATTCTCTGATAGTCTCATTGCCAGAGTATTCCTTTTTTGCTCTATGGAAAAATGCAGTTTGGAGTCTCTGTTTTGTTTACATGTTATTTTCTGCTCCTAAGTTCTGTTTCCTCTAGGGCCATATTTCTTTGTTTTGTTTTGCTTATGTCTCTTTCATGTCTCAGGCTTCCTTCAATGTCAGGAAATCCTTGGCAGTCTGTTTATACTCAAGAACAAGCTGATGGAAAGGAGAACAAGGAACTGTATACAGCCGGGTGTCAAGCTTTGTTTGATGGTGAACAGGTGGACCCAAACATTATGCCCAAGTTGCCTCAAATGCAAGAATTTTTACATTTTTGCTGTAGGATACCAACATCCATATCAGATACCTACCCCTTATTCTCTTCAAAGCATTCATTTCATCTCTTGGACAAGGACCTTTATTTTCTTTTTTCATTTATTTGATTGGATTGTGTTTTGGTTTTGATTTTTCAGTGTGCTCAGATAAGGATTGAGTGTGGAGTATTCTGTCATAGGGAGCAAGGTGGGAGCCAAAGTGTATACACACAACCTCAATCAGTCTCGTGGAGGTGCAAGGCTCACTTTCATTTCTGTGGATCTGATATTGCCCAGTCCTGAGTCTTTCCGGAGTTTCAGAAGCAAAGGAGCTCTTGGCTTTCATGAAGCTCCTCCCTCTTTTCCTCCCACTCCTGCCGTACCTGCTTGGGTATATTTTGTCCGTCACTGGAAATTTGCTGGAATCCCTACACTTCTAGTAGCTTGTGATTGTGAATTTCTCATTTTATTTCCATACCATTTTATTGAGGAGGGCAAGAAGATAAATACATGTTGGTCCATCCTCTTAATCAAATACCATGATTTTTTTTAAAAAGTCTAAAGTCTAGATCACTGGTGGTGAACCTACCGCATGCAAGCTGTTTGTATCATTGAGAGCTCTAGGTTTACCATCACTGGTCTAGATTATAACATGGGATGGAACTGTATTGTATTACAAGAGGCACATTGTTATGTGTTTTTAAATTTGGAGCCACTCATGGATTCAATGGAGGGAAACCGGTCCCTCTAATGATTAAAATAGTGTATCTTGAAAACTCCTGGCCTAAACATTTCTTTGAGAATTCAGCAAATGGGCAGACCAACAGCAATAGAATTCATAACAGCCACAACGTAGCATTTTATATTTTCCTTTTTTTTAAACAACTGTCATTACCTGTTAAAGACACTATCTTCTAGTCAGCATTGTTATCTCCATTTTTCAGCTAAGGACAAAGAAATTTCCAGAGGGCAAGGACTTGCCGAAAGTTACACAACATGCCTTGTGGACTGTTCTCATGGGATACCCATGCTCTGCCACATTTGCTAGGCCATTTTGCTGTGGGCAAATGATTTCCATAGAATTGACTGCCATGAACGGCATAGAGTAAGGTTGGTGCCAAACAGCTCGTGTAACTTTACACCACCTGAAATCTTCCCTTCTAGCTCAGTGTCTCAGGGGCAATCAATACTGTGTTATGGTAGAAGGTTTCCAGAAACAATGACTTGTCTCTGTGTGAACCAAATCTAAACCCTTTCACTTGGCCTGTGACAGAGAACTGTATGCCCTTGGGGCCTCCAGCTTCATTGTGCCACCAAAATCTAGACTTTCAAAGCTATGGTTTTAAGGTTTCCTCTGAATTATCACCTGGGAAACAGTTTTTACATGTTGCATGTGACATGAGAAGCGTGTCCATTTGTATGTGAATAGACCTGGGCCTGTGAAAAGATGGTATCGAGTACCAGCATGAATCCATGTCTGGAAAGAGATAATTCAACATTCCCATTGCCAGCTCTCAAATCCAACAACAGGCTTTTGACCTCACTGGGAGATGAGCAAGGAGATAGTGTCAAATGTAGACATGCTCACCCACTCCAGTACTGACTGCATCACTCCCACTTGTATTTTTAGAATAACCATGAAATAATAGCAATCTAATTACATAACTAAATTTCCATGTGGAGGTTTTCTTTAATACAGAAAATAAGGTCATGGCATCTAGTAGGGAACCAACGCTGCTAACCTATATGTGTGTGCTCTCAATTATATAATTCTACATGGTTTTATGACAAAAAGCATGTGTGCAGCATGAACTTCCATTCATTTTGACTACATATTGACATCATACTAATCACATATAATTTTTATTCCCCCGTGACGAACCCTATTGTTTTCTAAAACATCATTTTTGGTGGCAACCTAGGATTTCACCTTCGTTTACCAATTCTATTTTCTGATTATAGAGGAAAAAAGGTAAGGAAAGGAATGCAGGTGATCTAGGTAACATAATTTTGACAGTTGCAATATTATTTGCAAAAAGCCACTAACCTGGTTTTTAGAACTATATTTTTGAGGACACAATCTATATCATTTAGTGTCTCAGAAAGGCCATTTCTTAGCTGTTTTCTCCATTAAAATTCACTTTCTGAGAGTAATATTGTTTCCTTGGAAGCAATGAAAATGATCAGTTTGGTATTTTCATGCTGGCCTGCCAGGAATTGACTATAATTCTCAGTGAGTCTCTAGCTCTTGTACGAGGCATTCTGGATACCGATAAAATGGGCAGACAGACAGACAGACAGAGAAACAGGATCCCCCTTACGTTGGATATTTTAGCCTAGGGAACAAACCAAAGGTGATTTCTACATGCATGTGTTTCTTAACTCTTAGTATCCAGAGAAAATGATCCTGTATATTAAATTGTGATCAGCAGACAAGGTTTTCGGAAGACTGAGGTGACCTGTCTGCCTTTGGTCATGCAGAAAGCTGAGAGGCTCAATAACTCAACACACCTGCAACCCATGCATACCACCCCAGCTCTTCCAATAGGGCAGTTGGAGGACTCTTTAATGGTAAATTTGATTTGGGGGAGCAAGATAGAATTCTTGATATGATATCAATGTAACATGACCACCTGGAAAAGGAAAAATAATAAATATATAATAAAATCCCGAGGAAAGACAATATAATTCACTTGTTTGCTGTTTTTGTTTAAGTTATTTTACAGTTTTTGCCTTGTAGTTCTTACTAAGTTAAAAGTAAGTGACTCTGAGAGTTCATTCAGGGGTCCCCATTTATTTTATCTTTCCATTCCCATGGAGGATACATGCCTGAATTATCTTTGGTAGATGGGTGACTGTTCAATTGTTGCCATATTTTTTGAAGATGTGGGATTTAAAAAAAATTCTGCATGAGTCTTTTAGAAGATTGCATTAGATGACAAATAAAAGGTTACATCATTCTCTAGTTATATCTATCAGTGGAAATAATTCCGTGCTGATAAGGGAACTTATCTTCATGGTTCAGTGGAATCTTAGTGGTTGTGTTGATGTGTCCTTCAAGCACATAAGTGCTGAAACCATTTCCCTCATGAATAGAACCATCTTTCTTTAGTTTGGCAAAAGCCCAAGAAAGCATGGGGAGAACTAAATGCTTCCTAAACATAAATCTTTAAAAATACAGTTGTATAGAAGATAAAGATTTGTCAGGTTATTGGAACCAAATCAAACTGTAGAGTATAACAATTAAAATCTTTACCATAACTAATTATCTATTGCTATATAAGATATTATATTCAAATGGGATGGCTTAAAACCACAACAAATTTTCACCCCACAGTGTCCATGGTGCATGAATTCTGGAGGAGTTTACTTGGTTAATTTATGTTCATCATCTCTCAGAAAGATGTGGTAATAATGTCAGCTGGTTTGACAGAGCTGAGGGATCTGCTTCCAAGATGGTTCGCTGACATGGTGGGCAAACTTGTGCCTATGTAGCAGGAGGAGTCAGTTCCTCACCACAGGGACCTTTCCACAGAGCTTCTTGAGTCTTCAAGACATGGTGGCTGACTTCCCACTGTGAGTGATCAAGGGAGAGCAAGATCAGAGCTGCAGTCTTTTTATGACTTAATCCTACAAATGAAATGTAGGATTCCTAACAATTCCACAGTATCCTTTAGGTTGTACAGGTCAGCCCTATTTAGTATGATAGTGGACTATGCAGGTATGTAAATACCAGCATGTGACGAACACTGGGTTCTGCTGTGAATTCTTGCTGTCACTGATCATCTTCTGCCCCTCAAGATTTATGTGCTCTTCTAATGACTTTTCTCTTCCTTCAAATCTCATACTCTTAGTTTCATCTCAAAGTCTATAATCTTGTCATGTCAATCAGGTTCTGATGCAGTTCCTTAAGTACTGTTTTGTGAGTACAGTGGACCCTTGAGTTAAAATCAGCCTGTTATATGAACAACTTGGAGTATGACCAGAATTTTAGTATTAACTGATGACCAAAGTCTCTTTATGACAAAAAGACTTTGAAGGCTGTGTAGAGGATCCTGAGCCCTCAGAAATGAATTGAGTTTGTAAGTCAAGGGTCCACTGTACTGTTCTCCTCAGTCTAAAGATCTGTGACCTACAGAGACAAGTTATCTCCCTCCCATACATACAGTGGTAAAACAAGACAGGATAACTGCTCCAGATAGTTGTTCATAAAGAGAAATAATGAAAATCACACAGAAATTACTAGGCCATACAAATTCTGAAACACCCCAGGCAAAAATCAGCAGTACCTTCATATGGCTTAAGGAGCAAGAATAATTTCTTATGGCTTTGAATACACCCTCTTGGTTATATCTTCTGGATCGTTCTCCTTTTTCTATATAAAAGATACCTCATGATCTTAGTCTTATTTTGGCTGGCAGAAGAATAGAGATCCACAGATCTTCCTTTCTTCTGTTCCTTTCAGCCCAAGCTGAGAGCGCATGTGCTAGTATAACTCCCTTAAAACCATGGTGAATCTAGTGTAAGTGGTCTTAAAGTTTATTCCATCAGAAAAAAAATCCTCCAAATGACTTTGATATAATCCCCTTTCAATCTCGGTTGCTACAGAAACAGCTCTGGAACAGTCATTTCCTTCTTAGAAGCCCTATATTTGACTAAACTGTTCTTTGAGACACCACCTTACCCATTTCTAAGATTGTAACAAAGGATTTTATAGCCACACTTTGGGTTTGTAAGAAAGGATTTCATAGTCATATTTTGGTTTTATCCTTAGACTATGTTTTCCAAAGAAGGTTCTTAATTTGCTTTTTGCCTGGGGACCCTTTCTTAATTTTAGCCTGGTTTAGCATTTGGAGGGAATAGAATTTCCACAACTACTAGGTCCTGGCTTTTTTTTTTTAGTGTTTTTTTTTTTAATCTATATCCTTTTGTGTTTTTCTTTATTAGTACCAAGAAAAAAACCAAGCTTACTAGGTGTGGTGGTGCACACCTCTAATTCTAGCACTTTGGGAAGCTGAGGCAGGAGGATCAAATGCTCAAGCCCAGCCTGGGCAATTTAAAGACTCAATAAGGCCCTATCTCAAAATTTAAAACAAGTGCTGGGATAGAGCTCAGTGTAAAGATCCTGGGTTCAATCCCTACTAGGAAGATAGTAAGAAAGAAAGGAGAAAAAAAGAGAAAGGAAGGAAGAGAAAAAAGAAAGATGAGAAAAAAGGAGAGGAGACGGGAGGGGAGGGAAGGGCAGAGGATGGGAGGGGAGGGAGGAGTGGAGAAGGGAAGGGGAGAGGAGGAGAGAGGAAAGGAAGGGAGGGGAAGGGAAGGGGAGGGAAGGGAAGGGAAAGGAAGGGAAATGAAAAGAAACCAGATGGCATCTTTAACATTCTGCCTGAAAATCTCCTCAGGTGGATCATCTAGTTTGTTAAAATATTTTCTTTTTTTTTTTTTTTTGGTTTTTCTCCGGTACTGGGAACCGAACTCACAACCTTGCGCTTGCCAGGCAGGCGCTTTTGCTGCTGAGCTAAATCCCCAGCCCCTGTTAAAATATTTTCTACTTTCCACATCATCACAGAAAACAATATTGCTAAATCCTGCCATCTATGACAAGGATCCCCTCTTTTCCACTTTCCAAGAAAAATTTCCTCCAGATTCCTATATGACCTCACCAGCAACCTCCTTGAGGGCCAATAGGATTGAAGGGATCTTCAGGTTTCACTGATGTGCTCCAAGGTCATCCAGCTCCTGCTGATAACACAGTGCCAAAGTAGAGCCTGATTTTAGTATTTCTTGTCATGGCAGCACTATATTTCTAGATAGGAAAAATCTGTGTCAGTTTCTACTACAGCCTAATAAATTACCCCAAATCTAGTGGCTCCCATGGCTTCAAACAACAGCAAGCTTTATTTTCTCATATTCTCTGTGAGTTTTGAACGTGGAGTGGCTTAGCCCAGTGGAGTGGCTTAGGGTTGCCATAGGAATGCAGTCAAATGTACACCTTGGTACATTATTGTACAGGGTTAACAGAAATGAGATTTGCTTCTAAGGTGGCATACCACGTGGCTGGTAAGTTCATGCTGGATGTTGGTCATAACTCTCACTTGTTTGTGCTGTGACCTCCTTGAGTATCTATGTGACGTGCTTGCCAATGTCACTAAGACTGAGTTATTCATGAGAGAAAACAAATCTTTTTTTAAAAAATCTAATCTTAGAAGTGACGCTGCAATGCCCCAACTGTTTATGTAGTCAGTCTCCTTCAGTGTAGGAGGAAACTTCCCAAGGCCATGAACCCAAGAGGCAGGACTCATCAGGGGCTGTCTTAGGGTGCAGCTATCTCACTCACCTTTCTAAGTGTTGGTATTGGGTGCAAAATCACAGCTCCCTGGGGCCCACGTGTTAGCAATCACCTCTTAAAAACCCTTAGACCCGTGATGAACCATTTACCAAGAGGCAATCACTCTCAATTTTGCTTAGCTGTTTTTTAAAAAATATTTTCCATCTCTAGATTTCTAATTAACATGTGTATTTAGACATAAATAATCATGTATGAAATGTTGGTGGAAATATGGAAGTTAAAGGTAACTCTGAAGAGATCTCTTATGAAAATGAGGGCATGTTAGACAGTGGAGAAAAGCTATTATTACAAAACAGTGCAGGCCATGTAGCTGAATTGTGTTTACATTCTGGTGTGTTGTGGAAGGGAGGACTTGCACATGATAGAATTGAATATTTACAAAAGGACATGTGTAAGCAAAGTGTTGAAGGGGTGTGTTGGTTCCTCCAAGCTGCTTGTAGAAATTCAAGCAGAGAGAAATAAAAATGCAATTGTTAAGCAGAGAACCATAACATAAAGATTTAAAAATTTCTCAGTCTATCTGTACTACAAGATGGGGAAGGAAAGGAGGGGGAGAAGGGAGAAAGGGACATTAAAGGTGTGGGGGGACCAACTGTGTTGTAAGGTTAGTGTGACTGGGAGCTGTGGACTTTATCAGCATTCTTACAATAAGCCTGGAATAGAGATGGGACTACTCCAGCAGAAATGCTGCTAGCTGGGTTAATGGGGACAGGAAAAAGGAGACAGAATGAAGGAAGGAACTTTTCCTTCAAGAATAGGGATGAGGACTTTGATGGCAACTTGGGTATCATCAGAGCCACCGCCCAGGTTTCACCAGGGCAGGTGACACCGAACAGAAGCTGCAGGGGTGCAGTGGCCCAGCAGAGTCCTGGGGACACACAGTCCATCCGTCAGAGTCATGATGTGAATGGACCCACCACTGAGAGTCACAGTGTGGACACTGAGCTGTGGGGTGGGACTGCCTCCCAGAAGGTTTGGTGTCACATCCAGTGCAGCTCTTGAAATTCCCAGGTGAAGTACAGTGAAAGATGAAGAAATAAAGAGTCAGAAAACAGAAAGCTGAGGTCATGTGGAGTCCTCTCTCCCAGTGGGAGAAAAGAACTGCTCAATGACTGCAGCACATTTATTAATACACTTGTAACTTGGTGTCATGCGACATCCCTCTGCCTAGCAACCTGTTTGCTTGGATTGCCTCAAGCTCTTCATGTTCTCAGAGCTGGAACAGCTTGTTTACATGGCTCGCCTTGGGCGCTCTCTGTTCTCAGGACTGGCCTTGCTTTAGCCCTGCATGTATGGTTCATCTCCAGCTTCAGCTGCTCCCCACAGTTTGGGAGGCAGAGCATGGAGCTTAAGAGATCTATTCTCCAGCCTCTGATTCCAAAGTGTTTGTCTTGCTGAGCTTTGGCCTTGTTTGGAACCCATCACTCTTATCCTTTCCCACCTCTCCCTTCTGGAATATGATGTTTGTCATGTGCCCTTCCAGCATTCCACTTTGGAAACCTGGAATTTACTTAGTTTAGCTGAGGAGCAATATTGTCTCAGAATAAATTATGCCTTGAGTCTCACCTACCTCTGACCTGGATGTTAGTTGATGTTGAAACAAGCTAAGACTATTGGGGTAGGGATGAATGAAATGAATATATTTTTTCATGTAGTAGAAAATGAATTTTGGGCATTCAGAGGCAATGTGATATCCGAAATCTCTGCATCTCCCTTAAATTCCTATGCTGAAATCCTAACTCCTAATGCAGTGGTATTAAGAGGTGAGCCTTAGGGGTGTAAGTAGGTCGTGCTACAACCACAGCCATTGTGAAGAAGAGACAGGGGACAGCCTGCTTCCTCTCTTTGTCTCCCACCGTGAGAAGTCACAGTGAGAAGAAGGCCACCTTCAAGCCAGAAATCAAATCAGCTGGCACTTTCAGTTTGAACTTTTAGCCTCCAGAATGGTGACAAGTAAATTTCTGTTCTGTGGCAGCCCAGTCTCTGATATTTTTTGTTACAGCAGCTCAAGCTGACTATTGCAATGTCTGTGGTGCTAGTCCTTGATTTTTCCTTTTCGCTTACTATTAATTCCACCGAAGGGAGATGAATATTTAAGTCTTGTATAATCCTCCTCCCCCTATACATACTTCATGCAGTTTGGGTAGGTCTACTATTCATTGTTTACACTATGAGCATGGAAATACAAATGGTGGGCAGTAGTCATGTGCTATACTTGATTCCCGTTTCCTTTTGATGTTCATTTTTATATAGTACCTTGGAGTTAATCTTTGTATTCTTTGTTTAGTTTTCTAGGAAGCTTGCAATAATTCACCTCCAAACTCTTCCCCTTATCTAAGTCCTCCCTTAATAATCTTCAACACACTAGGCATTTGATCAACAACCTACAAGCTCACTGTAATTTCCTGGGAGACCCAGAGCCTAAGCCAGGCAGCCAGGCTACTGCCCTGACATTCATTGCATTAATGCCCATCACAGACTGAAAGAGGCAATAACTTTAACATACTCTCCCTCCCTCTTCCCTACTTTCCTTTTTATCTGACACAGGGGATCAAACCCAGGACCTTTGCACTGAGCTACATCCCCAGCCCTTTTTATTTTTTTCATTTTGGGATAGGCTTTCTCTAAGTCTAGGCTGGGCTACATCTTACAATTCTCCTGCCTCAGCCCGCCCTTCCCCCAGTGCTGGGATCACAAGCCTATGCCACATGCCTGGCTCACTTGCTGTTTCATACTGTGAAGTTTAGGGATAATTTACTATGCAATCATAGGTAATTGATACAGGAAGTGTTCTTTCTTCTTCTCTGTGATGATGTATGGGATCATCCTTTTGTTGCTAAGGTCTGAAATTTCATGATAATATCTGGTCTGTGGGTATTACAGGGAAATTTTAAGTTTTCATCTGTCTGTAAATCTATTTCCTCTACTTTTTCCTTTCCTCTCTCTGTTCTTTTTTATCTCCCCCTCCCCTCCCCTCCCCTCCTCCTCCTGCCTTCCCCCCTCCCTCCCCGCTTGTCTTTTCCCCTGCCCTTCTCTTTCTTTCTTTTTCCTCCCCTTTTCTGTTCCTTCCTTCGGTTTTTGTGGATATAAGTTTTCTCTGGCTTGTTTTTCTTAAAACATTTACTATCATTTTAGCTGGATTTAAGGAGAGAAGAGGTAAAGTTATGTGGTCAACCCTTTGTCTGTAACTGATCATCTACAATAAACTCATGAAACAAGTGTTTCAAAAGCCATGAAAATCGGCCAGTTGCACACGGAGCTTTGGAATTCTCAGCACCTACAGAAGGGAGTAAGCTCATGAACGGCCGTAACAGTAGGTGATGAAGATTGCTTTGTGCAAGACTCATTGCCTTTCATGCATGCCTGGGGCTGGCTCAGATTTTGTGCCCTCTGCACTCTGCTTTGTTGTTCCCTATTTCTTTTCTGTTGGAGGGGAAAGAGACGCTGGGCATCAAATCTAGAACCTCATGCAAGCTAAGCAGGTGCTCTAGCACTGAGATGCACCTTCTGCCCTGATTTATGAAACTTGTACTTGGAAGACTGTTGACTGACTGCCTCTACTTACACTGTAGGCTCCACCAGGGCAGGAGCTGTCCATGTCTTATTGCATCTATTGCTACATGATTGGAAAATTCAGAAATCACAGGCACAGCAGTCATGGTCATTGTCCTGGTAGTTGTACAAGTGGCTGCAGTGATAAAACACAGCCAGGTCCACTGAGGGCTTGCCACGGATTCAGCACTGCCACCTGCATTGTACACAAACTCGGAGGGCACACCTGCTCCTCCTCTCAGCCCTTCGAGGGTGGGTACCGTTATTGTATCCATTTCACACAGGAGGAAACTTAGGCTCAGAGAAACTTTCTGACTTGTCCAACTCCGAGACCCCGAAGCCTGACCTTTAGCTACATTGTGACCATGTTTGTTGACTACACAACTGAAGGTAAAATCTTTCAAGCAAAAGAAATGTATCTGGGGAAAAATATAGCTCCAAGGAAACTGGTTTCCTTTTCTCTTTAATAAATTTATCAGCCAAAAATAGACCTTATTTAAGATGCAAAGTGGTCTCTTACTGAACTTTAGAATACAGATCAAGATACAGTAAAACAAAATGATTTTAAAATGTTAACAGACCAGAAGTAAGTAAATAGCATTGGTAGTAATTAAAACTGAGAACAGGATTTCCTTTATAAACCTTTCTGCTAGCCAATAATTAATGACAACTTCTAGGACTTAAAAATGAAATTGTGCAGAATCCTGATTCTTCCCTGTGTTCATTTAAAGGTGAGGGGTCCAAAAAATTTCCCCTTCTGTAGGAGAGTACAAAACTTTTTTCTAAAGTGATAGCAACAATTACTTTGAACACAGCCACTCCTCACCCACACCCAACCCTTCTCTTCATAAAACTAATCAGCATGACCCTTAAACTTCAGAGCTCTGGTGGGTGAGACTGATTCTTTCATACCTTGACATCTGCCAAGAACTTTGCTCAGCTCTCCCTCCGCACCTAGTGGATACTTTGCATTTGTTGATTAGATGGTTCATGGCTGGGCTGATCACTGCTTGGGCTCTGATCCTTGAGGCTGCTCCCTTAAAACAGTGAGATTTGTGAGCTGGGTGCATGTTACAGTTTGGGGACTCTTGGTACCAATTTTATTGTGGTTTTGGGGGATATGGTGCAAGGTGAACAATATAATACAGGACATATATTTTATAAGATTATGTATAATAGTTGCCCAAAGAATCATATACAAGAGACTGCAGGAAATCTGTCCACACACTAAAGACCAAAGAATCTTGACCAGTTGAGGGCCTGGATCCCACGATAATGTCCTCCATAAGTCCAGTTAAAAATCTAGTGTTCATAACGTTGCCTCCCACGAGTTCAACTGGAGGCCTAGAGCCTGTAACAACATCTCAAGCAGGCCTGTTTCATGGATCTGTGCTGGGAAGGCCCAAAGGTCAGTGGTGGAAGCTAGAAAGTCTGTGCCAGCAGGATGAAGAATCTGTGCTAGCAGGCTGAGGGATCTGTACTGGAGCCAGGAAGTGATGCACAAAATAAGAACCAGATCTCCCCTGAAAAGTACCACAGCCATCCTCAGCAACAGTGAGGTTCTGAGCTCTTCTGATGATGAGGACAGCCAAGTTACCATCAGGAAAGGCAACAAACAAGCTTTTCCAGAAGACTGAGCAGTGCACCATCTTCCCCTTCGGAGCCAGAAAGCTATGCTCAGAGTGAGGATCAGAGCTCCCCCAACGTGAACTGAAGCTATTCTCAGTGCCAACAAGGTCCCGAGCTCAGAGGATGAGAACAGCCATGTTCATCAGGAAAGCCAGCACGATGAGCTCCTTCAAAACAACCAACAGCTCCTTATAGCTTCGACCAGCTCCCTACAGCCTCTCTCAGCTCCCAACAGCCTCCCTTCTTCTCCAGTTCTGCCTATGATGCTGCTGGCAACAGTCCCCAGGTGGGCCTCCCACACCCAGCACCACGCTTACTCAGTTCAGCGGGGGGTTATAAGTTGACCACTGGTTGTCAATCCATCACAATGCAGTGGTACACACCTGTTTTTCTCTGCCACTGCCTTTCTCTCCAGGGGCCATACGTTCCCTTAAAGTCAAGCAGGGGGACTTGTGGCTGAGAACATTTTGCCTCTAAGCGCATTTATTTTAATTTGGGGGGAGTAGCTCAGGCTGAAATAAAATATGGACAGAAAAAGCCAGGGATCTTTTCTCTGCGGTGTTGGACTTTCTGTGAGATGGTTCAGTAGAAGCATCATTATCTTAAATTACGGCAAAAGAATCATCATATTTCCTCCTTTCCATTTTCTGTTTTGAAGACATCTGTGTAGTTTTTAATTTGTCAGAGGACAGATAGGACTGGAATGGTGTGACATGTACACAGCTCATTTTAAATATTCCTGTCAGTGTTGGACTGGGTTACAGTTTTAAAACTCCCCCACCCCCACTTGGGCAACTTGTTTGTTAAATTTCTCCCTGGCACTGAGGCCAGGGCCAGTTTCTGTGGGACGGGAGGTCTGTGTTTCTCAGTGGACCCTGTTCGTTTGCTACACTACACGAGGGCACATGTGGACAGCAAGCAGGTCAGTCCTTCCCACCACAGAGCCCGGGTCTAGCTCATTCTGCCCCATCCTCAAGCCTCCTGGTTAAGTTGGAATCACAGGATCTAATTACCATGCCGCTCCCTCCTCTAGCCTGACCTCCTCACCTCTGCATGCACCGATGGCAGTGAGCCTCCTGTCCTGGCATGCCCAAATCTCTGGGACTTTCTCAATCTCATCTGCATGCAGATTGTGTCCTTGGGCTCCACTAGGCTGCAGCTGGTTTGCATACTAAAATGTCAACAACCTGTTAACATGGGGTATGGAAGGTTGCTTCCTCCCAAAGCAAAGAAAGTCCCTTCCAATGACTTCTCCTTGGACTCTTTCTGAAAAGACCAGCTTGAAGACTTGGAGCAGTTCTTCATCTGCTCACCCTGGGCAAGCACTGACCCTGTGGCACCTACTTACAGTCTTTGACTTTGATGGCAGTGGTAGATGGCTTCACATCTTAGGGGCAAACTCTTGGACAGGACCCCATATGAACATCAGGCCAAGAGTTGGTGCAGGACAGACTAGAGTCCTGGGACCATCACATAAGGGCTTCAAAAGTGGTGACGCTTGTCTTGTTTTAGGACACTGAGAACCTTCCACCACATGCCCCCCTAGTCCTACAAAAGATCAGAAAGGGGATCTTGAGTGTCTTAGCTACTTTTCTCTCATTGAGAGAATACCCAACACCCAAAATTAAGGAAGGAAAAGTTTATGTAGCTCCCAGTTTGTGGAGGTTTCAGTCCATAATCAGTTGGCTCCAAGGCAGGGTGGCATGGCAGAGGAGCAACCGTTCAAGGTGACAGAAGGCAGTGAAAGCTACAAGAGCCAAAATGGGAGGAGAGAGAGCAAAAACCTCTTTCCCTCCTTTTATATATAGTACTCAGGCTACCTGCCCCAGGGCGGATGTAGCACTCACATCCATAGTCCCAGCCTTGGGCCATGAATCAGTCACAAACTAAAAGCCTGCCCCTATGGCTGCATGAGGCTTTTGCGGGGGCATCTAGACACAAACCATAACACTAAGCATCTCAAATAAATAAAAGACATGAATATGGTGCACCTCCTTCTGTAATTTCAAAATGAGATCGTGTGGGGACATGGGCTTTGGGAGTGGACAGAACCAGGTGTGAGTGCCAGTTCTGCTACAGATTGCCCGTGTGGCCTTGGGCAAGTCGCTGTTCTGTTTCTCATCTGTGACATACAGGTAATCAGACCACCCTCGGAGGATTTCACAAGGATTATTGCATTTCACCAGGTGCCCACCATCCCTGAGCTATAGCAAGGGTGCAGTAAGCCAAAGCTGCTCTTGTTGCTTTCATTATGGGTGTTATTGTAAGGAACAGTTACAATTATTCACAGCATTCAGTAAATAAATTCTTACTACATTTTTACTGTGACACAGGTTGACTTTTCTTTTTTTTTTTTGGTCTTTTTTTTTTTTTGGTTTTTCTCCGGTACCGGGAACCGAACTCACGACCTTGCGCTTGCCAGGCAGGCGCTTTGCTGCTGAGCTAAATTCCCAGCCCCCAGGTTGACTTTTCAAGCATTCCCAAGCCTGGTGCTTACAAGTCTTTAGGTATAATTGATATGTTAATTACAAGTATTATCTATTGTTCAAAGCAGGTTGGTTTTATTCACTTATGTTTGATGTATTTCTAGTTTTACATCCTGGAAATATATTCACTTTTAAACTTTAATTCTTTCTTTTTAAGGCACTCAGACTGCATTTTCTTTTTCAGGTACAAGTGAGGTTTTTACCTTTTATGGACTCAGTAAGACAGTGAAAAATAAGTTGCAAAACTCTTAATTCTTTTTGAAGAAGTGACGGGTCCCAGGCTCTCTAAGCTGTGTGAAATGGCCAGGAAGTTCCAGAGTTTGAGGTTAAAATCTTTAGGATTCTCAAGCCTTTCTATTAAAAGATACTTAGCAAACAGGCAAAGGACCTGGGACCCTTATAGTCAAGGCCAAGGGACCAAGCAGGAATCTTCCCCAAAATCTTGTTTCATTTTAAAGTGTCCTATGAGTTTTGCATTGCGTCCATGTTTCATTATGTTTACATGAGGAAATGCCCCCACCCAATGTGCCCAGCCCCTGAAAGTCCCTAGGGGGGAATGTAGGGCATTTTCACCCAGTATGTCATGGTCTAATTTGAAAAGTGAGGCTAAACACAAGGGTAGAACCTGAGAATGTCTGGAAAGTGGAATTTAGAGAAATTTGGGAGGGTGAGGGCCTGAGGCAGAGTATGGTGTTGGAAGAAGATGGAGACTGAAACCAGGGTGTGGGATGGATAAACCAGCTGAAACCTAGAGCCTGCAATCCACCCTCCCAAGGCCCGGCAGGAATGAATGCCACTGAGTCACTGCACTCAGGGTTCTCCACTCCTTTTTCCTAGATCAGTTGGTTCCGGGGATGAGATAGCACCACCACCCCCAGCAGAGAGCATCTTTCTCAGGACTGCAGTTCTGCTATTCTGTCTTCTGTCACCATAAGGGCGACAAGTCCTTGCCTCCACTTCTGCCTCCTTGAGCCAAAGTCCGTTTCCTCATTGCAGTCTTCACCTGGACAATCACATTCAATGAAAATCCATACATTATGCCTGGATAAGACTTCTGGCTACATGATCTTGTCATAATCCATTTCTCATGGGCAACATTATTATAATTTATTCCTTTGCAGTTCCCGTGAGGGGGAAGTAGAGCTGGCCTTGCTCAACAGGGAGGCTGTGCTTGAAGAGAAGCAAAGCCGGGTATGGGTGGTGCCTGCCTGTAATTGCTTCACTCTGGGAGGCTGAGGCAGGAGGAGTGCAAGTTTGAACCCAGCTGGGGCAACTTAGCAAGATCCTGTCTCAAAATAATAACGGGCTGGGGATGTAGCTCAGTACAAAGGCCCTGAGTTCATGGGACCTGGGAGGGAAGGACAGAGAATGAAAGCACCTTTTACCTCTCTGCACATTGACACTTGTCAACTTTTAGGTTGTGTGAGAGTGCAGAGGGCTGTGCTGTGTTGTAGGTGGCTTTTGATGCTAGCTTTGGAAGAGTTGGAAGGAGTGACAGGCGGGCAGTGTCTGTATGGCCTTGGTGGATGAGAAGTGGCTCCATTAGAGGCCACAGGACTGAGTTGCTTGAGAACAAAACTACAAGGCTCTTAGCCTCATAGACTTAGGGTAGCATCCTTCGATGCAGTAGAAGCATCCTATCAGTCCAGCAGGGGAGAAATGGTGCACCACAGAGCTCTTCACAGGAGTGCAGTTCTGTGGCCATGTCCCAATTACTCAGTGTTGAGCCTCAGTTTTTTCAACTGATGGATGGAGGCAGTAGGACCCAAGCATGGGCTGCAGACAGAGGAACTGTGAAGATGCACAGGTGCTCAGTGCTTAGCATTCAGCAAGTGCTTAGCAGTGGCAGCTGCCATTAGAAGCGATGGTGGTACCTCCCCGACTCCTGCCTACCTTTGAGCAAGGCCTGGAAGACACAAAGCTGAGTGAGTACCATAGCTCATGTGCAGTCCAGAAGCCTTGAGAAATGAAAGGCGAAAGTCATCATCAGGACAAAGAACCTTGGCTGTGATGCATGTGCCGATGCTCTCTGACCTACAGTGGTTCAGTTTCCTGCGGTTGAAGACTGTGTGCATCCAGCAGAGACCACACTGCAAATGCTGGGCTGTGATCTTTCCCTAGCCTTGTGATGCAGAGCAGGGGTTGCAAGCTGCAGCTCCCAGGCAGTCCCCAGTCATGAGGTGGGACAAGTCGTTCATCAGTGGCCCATGGTGCAGATCTCTGATGCAGGGTAGATTACATGTGCCCAATGCATTTTTTTTTTTTTTTTTTTGTTTTGGTTTTTCTCCGGTACCGGGAACCGAACTCACAACCTTGCAATTGCCAGGCAGGCGCTTTTGCCGCTGAGCTAAATCCCCAGCCCCGCCCAGTGCATTTTTGACTTGTAACATTTTTGACTTATCTTGGGTTTATTGGAATGTAGCCCCATCGTAAGTTGAGGAGCATCTTACAAAGTACGGTTCTCTTGGTACTGAAGCCAATATAAGCTAGCCTAAAGAGAAGGTTGGAGCAGGAGACAGCTTGGTCCCAGGACGGGTACAAATAAGAGTCCTGTCTCTGCTTTGCAGTCCTGTCTCTGCTTTGTGTTATTTAGTGTGCTCCTCCCATTTCTCTCCTTCTTGTTTTCTCAATCTCTTCCCTCTCTTCTTCTCCCCAGCTTTCTTTCCTCTACCTGGACTATACATGAATATGGCCACGTTCTCACAGAGTTTCCACACAGTATTTCTGGCCAAATAACCTCATTCCGTGGCTCCAGCCCTGTGTCAGCCCACTGGATGGTCTTGGTGGATCCCAATCACCAGGGAGGCAGTGAAGAGGGTATCACGGTACACGGGGCAAACATAGGGCTGTGAGAATAGGCAGGGGCTGATTTCCAGGATGTTGTCAGGACGACCTGGGGCTTTGATCCCTGAGAACTACCCTCTGAGGTTGGGTAGACGATGATGATCACATCGGGAGTAGGCGTGCTGGGGGCTTCTAGGAACTAGGTAGTGACCAGAAATAATAATAATAATGATGCTGGCTGACTACTTTCATTGGATGACTCTGGGCCAGGCCCTGGTCTAAACACGTCACTTGCATTAATAAACTCAATATGCATTTCCATGGATTGAACATGACTTCATTCCATGCAACAGGTAAGAAAAGTGGTACTCAGAGAGGGGATGTCAATGCCTAAACTGACACAGTGAGACACAGAGGGAGGCAGAGTTTAAGCTCAGGAGCTCTGACCCTGAAGTCCTGACTTTCCGAAGTAGGTGATCTCTTTCTTCAGTGGGTGGTAGCAGGCTGGACCCTCAAGCTTCATTCTGACCATAGTCTTGGCTATCCAAAACCAGGGCCAAATGTACATTTTTAGGACATGACTCTGAGCCACATGCTCCTGCTCTGGACTTACTCTGGCTCCCCTGGGCTTTGCAGTTCATCAAATCTCCACCTGTGATGCTCAGTGAAGTCCTGATTCAATCATTGCCTCCCTGGGACATACAGCAATGTGGGTTGCTTTCACAGTGCGACTGGAGGTCGCTTGTGCATTTATTCCCTTCAAGAGGATGGTGGTGAATCAGTTATGTTGAATCCTTGGTTCTAAGGATTTGCTTTGTTGCCTATTTTTATACCTGGCTAGCTTTGTAATTTAGGTCTTTTCCATTGGTGCTCAACTGGGTCCTCTCCCCATCGCACCACAAGACAGAACCCAGAGGCATCCTGCATGTTAGGAAACATTCAAATGCCCAATCCAAGGGAAATGGTGCAGTTCTGGTTTGATTTTATTTTACTGATAGTGATCTTGAGCTGCTTTCTCAGCTTTTTAAAAAAAATGGCGGTAAAATTCATAACAAAGTTTACCATTTCAACAATTGAAAATGTGCAGTTCTGAAGCATTTATGATGTTGTGTGACCATCCTCATTATCCAGTTTCACAACATTTTATCACCGCAAAAGGAAATTTTACACATTAACCAGCTTCTCTCTGTTCCTTCCTTGCCCTCGTCCCTGAAATCTACTCACCTGCTCTCTGTTTGTATAATTTGACTACAATGGCACTTTCTTATAAACAGAATGACAGTTTTTTGTAAATGGAATCTTTGGTGTTGGGCTTCTTCATTTTTCATAATATCCAGTTTCAACCCCTGTATGGGTATGATAAAAAATATGGTGAATGTTTAAGTTTAAAAGTATTTATTCTCATAATAGAAACATTGAATTAGTAGCCCTCAGAATCCTCCTCCTCATTTCAAACACTATTATCCCACCGTTCTTGCCGCTTTCTGAAGCAGGTCTGGAAGTGCTCTTTCAACAGTGTCTTCAGTTGTGCTGTCCATGTCCTGAGGGGATTCAGAATGTTTTCCTTTCATGGTTGTTTTGACTTTGAAGAGCCTGAAGTCCCACAGTGCCAAATCCAGTACATAAGGTAGATGAGAACACACTGCAGTCGTTTTACTAGCTTGCCTTTTTTGGATAGCACTTCACAGCAGTATTCACCACTTTTTTATTACACCTCATAAAGACACTCGCAAAATAGGACTTCCAGAATGGCTTGAGAAAGTGGTGAGAACAATGGAACTAGTGTGTTTGAAGTGAGGGAAAGTATTCTGAGGAGGATGAATGGCAATATGTCTTTTATTGTAATCCTTTTCTCAAAATTTAAACATTCCCTCTATATTCTGATAACACCACACAGTAGTATGTATCAGTAGTTCACTCCCTTTTCTTAGCTGCCTAGTATTCCACCACATGGTTATACCACATTTGTTTATCCATTCGTCCCTTGATGCCAGTTGTGTTGTTTCTACATAGGCTCTGAGAAATAGTGCTGCTGTGACTATTCACATACAAGTATTTACTTGAACACCTAATTCCAATTCCTTTGCTTATATCCCTAACAATAAATTCCTGGTCCTCTGTAAACTCTGTGTTTAAATTGTGACAGAACTGCTGAAGGTCTTCCACAGTGGCTGCACTCTGCCATATTCCCACCAGCCATGTGTGTGGGGGTCTAATTTCTATACCTACTTGCCTCTAGCATCAACTTTTGACTTGCAGTATGAATTTTATTATAATAACACTGGAAAAATCTGAATTATTTAGGCTTCATTTATTTAATGAGATCCTATTAAAGCAAGAACTGGAAACTTGTATTTTAAGGCAAAATACATCATAGCTTTTGAAGTACATGACAAGCAAAGGTTGCTTAACATGAGGGGATAAATTTGATCATTAGTTCATATCTATGGACCATATAAATGACAAGACTATAAAATCCACAGAGCTCCTGTCGCAAGGCTGTGCCCCATGACATGATTCTTCTGGTATATCTTTCTATAAAAAGGTACCCCAGTCCATCTCAATGACAGCTGGACTTCACTGTGTGAAATGAGTATTTAGGGGATATTATGATTATTTCATGTCCCATACTTCATCTGACCCATAAAAACAGAGACACAGTACGGTAAGCTGTTATCCCCCTTTTGCAAACACTAACAGCTTTTATGCGGACCTCCTATTTTTGCTAAGGACACAAAATACTGAAACTAGTCAGTTTTTTTCTTTCTGCCAGCCCATGAAAGTGCCATCCTTCTCTGCCACCTAAACAAGTGCTCGTTAATGTACACTGGAATCCAAATGAACACTTCATATAAATAAGCCCTGCTCTAGAAATACGTGTTTCTGCAAATTTGTAGACCAGAATAACAGGAAATAAATCGAACAGCATTTTACATCCAGAACAGCCAACCAAATAAACTGGTTTTTATGACTCAATTTCCTAAACTCAGGTAGAGAAGGAAGCATATCTATGGCTCTGCATTCTGTAATCCATCATACATTTTCAGAACAACACTATTCGGTTGAGATTTTTACAGGCCAAATAGAGAAGATTTCAAGCTGCCTGATTCCAGGGCAACAAGGAGGGGCTGGGACAAAGTTGGAGGGGGTTGGCTTTTTCATTCATGCCTCACTTAGTCTTTATTTTTTCTTTTGGACATTTGTTCAAGCATTTTATTCGTGCTGTGCTTAAAGCTGGTGTTATAGGGATGAGTGGTAGAAACACATTTGCTGCCCTCGGGATTTTACAGCTGAAGTGTGTTTGTGAGAGTGTTACAGTTACTTATTATAGTTACTACTGCTGCATAACAAGCCAACTCCAAACCCAGTAGTAAAAGCAAGGTGTGGTGGCACATGATTCTAATCCCACCACTCTAGCAGGCTGTGGAAAGAGGATCATAAGTTGGACCCCAGCCTGGGCAATTTAGTGTCTTAGCCAGAATAAAATTTAAAAAAAAAAAAAGAAGAAGGAAAGAAAGGGAGAGAGGAATAGAGGGAAGGAAGCAGGGCAGGCTGGGAATGTAGCTCAGTTTGGAGGTCCTGGGTTCAATCCCCAGTACACAAACAAAATAAAATAAAACAATACTAAACCTTAGCAGTGCAAGTCAGTGCCATCATGCTGTCAGTTTTGTAGGTCAGGAATTGGGTGTAGTACAGAGGGGCAGCTCACTTCTGCTCTGTTGGTACTGGGCCTCACTTGGGATGACATGGAGGTGGAGACAGCTGGAGCCATGTGTACAGGCCTTGGTTATGGTAGATGGCTGGGATTCGTGGCTGTTCTCCACCATGTATCTTTTGGGATTGGAGCATATGCTCCAGGTGGCTCCCTTCACTAGCACATCGGGAGCCTGGGGGTGGATGGCTGGAACAGCCAAAGCTGGCTGGTCCTTTTCTCTCTCCACAATGTCCTTGTGTGAGGGCTTTCTCTGAGCACAGTGGCCTCAAGTTGCTCAGGTGCCTCACATGACATCTAGCATCACCCAGAGCGAGAATTCTGAGAGTCAAGGATGGAAGCTACAGGTCTCTTATGACCGAGGACTGGAGCCCTAGACTCAAAGGGGCATTAGAGTCCAATTCTCAATAGAAGGAGTAGCAAAAAAATTAAACTGAGTCCCTTCTCTCAATTAACTGCTGCCCCTTCTCCCAGTGGCCAGGCGATCTCTTTTGACCTCAGCTTACTCATCGGTCAGGTTTGAGGGAATCACCAAGTGATCCCTCTCATTCCATCTGACGCTCCTAGAATTGCTTGTGTGGTTCCCCAGATTGAAATATACCAGTGCAGCCTCCTCAGCAGTAGCTGTCTTAAGGGAAGAGGGAAGAATGGGAAGCTAGACCCGTGTGGGACCAAACGGGCAGCTGGGTTGGCCCAAAGGAGAACAGAAGAGGATCAGGTGGGTGTGCAGGCTGGAAGTGGTGCCCCGACCCTCCAACACTTCCATATCATTTTGGTTCAGGGGTGCAGGAAGTTGTCATGGCACAGGGGAAAGAATGTCAAGGGAACCACGTGATGGCTCTTACAGATTCTGCTTGGATATTTAATTAGCTAAAGTGAGTCACATGTTACAGCCTGATATCAATGAAAGCAGGAGGTATGTTTCTTGCACAAGGAAGGATGCTAAGGGGGACTCTTTAAGGACAGGTCAAGAAAAGGGCAGATTTTGAAGCAGTAATTAGACCTACCAGGATGGATTCATAAACAAGTAATTGCAGCACAGTGTGATAAGTTCTCTGGTGGAATTCTTCAAGCACCGGAAGTGATGCTTAACCCTTTCAGGTTTTCTTTTGGAACAAAGCGAACTTTAGAACAGATGTTGGTGATCCAGCCTCAATTTCCAGAAGGACAAACAGAGCTATAATAGATGCATTTTGAGAATCTGAAACTTGAGGAAAAGCACTGAGAGTAATTCTTCCCTCCTGAGAATTTACTGAATGAGTTTTGTTGATGGATATTTCAGGTTCTGCGTGTCTATGTGCAAAGGGCTTAGGAACTGGGGTATCCTCAGAGGACCCCAGGGGCAGTGCTGTTCTTGAGCCCATTGTGTTCATGCGCTGGGAGATAGGGCAGGGAAAGTCACTCAGTCACTCCTGGCTAAAACTGGGGAGAATACCGCATACATTCCACTTGTTTCCCTTCCCTTACTCTCCCCCTCTTTGGGCTCTAAGAGGCTTAGGTTAGCAGTTCTGGGATGTATCCCGGTCTATGAGCCTCCCTCTGGCCAGTTCAATCAAGATAATCCTCAACTCCAGGGATGCTAAAGAACTCTAAGGTGGAGGATGAGGGAGGTGGGCAGTGAAACTATCTCTGATCCTGACTTCAAGTGCCACAAAACTGTCACTTCAGCCCCAACTCAGCTGCCTCATCTTGGCATGTGCACAGAAAGACCCTTCTGCTCAGCTGCCCAGGGCAGGGTATGGTATAGCGGGGCACTTCTGCTTTCAGACTCCAAGTCCTGCTGGGTGTTTCTATCCATTATACTTTCTACTTCATCCTTCTCAGTTGTAGCAAAGCTACTCTCCCAAGGATGTTAGAGCTCCCTGTGCGGGGAAGGGTAGCTGTGGAGTCACATCCTGTGTTCCTCCCACTCTATGGCCTGTGCTTACAGCTCTTTGTTCAGTCCTCCAAGGAGGATCCTTTATGATTCAAAACCATTTTGTACTTATTTGCTTGCTGGTTAGTTTTTATTGTTTTTAGGGTTTACTTAAGAATTTAAATATGCATCTTTGACTTAACACATTCTGCCTGCAAATACTATTATACCAATTTACATACATTTGATTCTTACAATGTACTTGCATTCCTCCCCTTATTCTTTGTCTAGTATTGTAATACATTTTAGCTCTATGTGTGATCAACCCCTGAAGACATACATCCTCCTTGCTTTTTGGTCTGCCAGTGGTACTTTCTCTTAGCTTTTCTTTATCTAAAAATGTTTCTCTTTCATCTTTCTGTTAAAAAGATATCATTACTGAGTGTAGATTTCTCTAAATTGGCAAGTCTTTTTTTTCCTACTTTAAGTAAAGTCACTTCTTTTATCTTCTTATTTGCATTCATTGGGATAGACACAAATAAGATGAATCTTTCCAATTAAAGTCTGCCATCTTTGTTTTTCTGAATGGAACATGCCTTTTTATTTTGACTGATTTTAAGATCTTTCCTGTGTGTATGTGTGTGTGTGTATGTGTGTGTGTGGTATGTGTGTTTGCTAATTTAATTATATTTTGCTATCATTTACTTTGTGTTTATGCTGTGGAGGGCTTACTGGGATTCTTGGGCTTATACTGCTACTAAATTTGGGAAAAAAATTTGATATGATTACTTTGACTATTGTTTCTGCTCCCAATCTCTGTCCTGGACCCCAGGTGCTTGTATATCAGGCAACGCTGTAGCTTCGTGTTGTCACCAAGATACGGTCCATTCCTGCTGGATACTTTTGTTGTTGTGATTTCAAGTTCAATGACTTTTCTCTTCTGCTTTGTCAAATATGACACTGATCTCACCCAGGGAAAATTTCATTTCTGATTCTGCATTTTTAGCCCTAGAATTTCCATTTGGTTCTTATTTAAGCATGCTAGTTTTTTTCCTCTACAACTATGTTTTAGTTTATAACCTCCAAGATGGAAAGAACATTTGCAATAGCTGTCGTACTGGCCATGCTTGCTAATCATGTCACTTTGGGGTCTGTTTCTATACACTGATTTTTCTCTCCATTATGAGTTTCTATATACTATTTTTATCTGACTTATGAGTCACACTGTCTTGCTTTTTTGTAAGCCAGGTAATTTCTTATTAAACACTACACATTATGAACATTGCATTTTTTTTATTTTAAAAAATAAAAGAACTAACAAAACAAAATTTTTGGTCACTAAATCTTTCTGCAAAAAGTATGCGCTTTCTTTTTTAGCTAGTTGGAAACTATCTAGATCCTTTCAAGGCTTACTTCTAAGCTTGTCTTTTGGGGTGGGGTAGACCAGCACTAGCCTTTATTGTAGGAATCATTTGGCCTCATTTCTAGTGCCTGGCACTTTTGATGTAGCTTCTGAATGTGTTCTATATTTCAACAAAGTCTCTACTCTCAGGCTGGTGATCCTACTGGCAATGGTGGCCCCAAGTGATCCCTTAGAATTTTGGTGAATTATGTAAATGGGAGTGAAAATCCATTTACATACAGAAGTGAAAATCCATTTACATATAGCTCCCCAGTAACTGTTCTTTCCTGGAATTTTTCTGCCTGTTCATGCAAGTGGTTTTATTCTACTTATATGCAGAACTGATGTTCAGGCAACAACTCAAAGAACTCCTGTAGAGGTTTCTGGAGATTGCTGTGTAACTTAATGTCCACTACTCTACCCTGCAAATCTGCCTCTTAGCCTTCCCAATCTCCATCTTGCAGTGAGACTCAGCACAATTCCTGGGCTCTCTTTGACTACCTCTTCTTTGTGCTGAAGTCTGGAATTTTCTCCCTCCAGCATATGTGGAGATCATGGGACTAAGCTTATGTTTCTCCCATTCTCAAGGAGCACTGACTATTGCTATCTGTTTTTTGATGTCTAAAATATAGTTGTTTCTAAAATAGTGTCCAGTTTTCTAGTTATTCATATCAGGCAGATAATCTGGGCCTTCTTTCTGCCTTTGGCCAAAAGCAGAAGTCTTCAAAGCCATTGTTTCCTATGTGAGTTTGATGATTTCCTTCCCCATAAGAATTGTGGCTAACATGGTAGCTTTACTGAGAGCCCCTAGGCCTTACCTTTGTTTGTTTATTTGTTTAAAAGCATTGATTTAGCTGCATGTGGTGGTGCATGCTTGTGATCCCAGCAATCTGAAAGGCTGAGGCAGGATATTAATAGTTCATTAGAGCTGAGCAAAGGAAACAGCAATGTAGCGAAGACTCTGAAATTAAAAAATAAAAAGGTCTGGGAAGGTAGCTCAGGTGAAGGTCCTGGGATCAATCCCCAGTCTTGGGAAACAAAAACAAAACAAAACAAAAAAGCAGCATAGATTTACCTGAAAACTATAGAAATTCATAAGGGAAGGGATTTTAATTCACTGACATATAAGAGAAATAATGCTATAATATTTATTTAGTGCTTTCCACTTCTACATACTGTTGGAAATACAGCAATAAACAATAGTTAGAAAACTTCTGTTCATATTAAATGCATGGGAGAGAAAGTAGAGAGACAGCAAGCATAACAAATGAGATACAATCTTAAAATCTATAACACGTCGGATGGTAAGTGTGGTGGGAATTATGAAGATATAATGATTCTCCTAGCCCACGTGTGGCACTGATTGGAAAACATGGCTGTGGTCCCTTCATAAACTTTAATGACGGAGGCCATCTGCTTAGAGGTAAAATAGCCAACTATATTACCATAAATGTAAATCTAGTCTAGGACCATCCCCTATGCCCTGTTAATCTCTCTAGTTTGTGAACACTTAACCGCAAAGTCACATTCCTGTGTCTATTTGCTAACTTGTTCCTTGTCTGTTTCCCTAACAACCTTGGATGCTGTGTGAGGTGGGTACCGTGTCTGGTTTTGCCTAGCTGTGTAACCCAAGAACTCTATGGAGGCTTGGCATTTGGAGAGTGGTCAAAAAACACAGGTTAGCTGTTAAATCATTTGTTGGAGGAACTGATGGTTCTTGATATCTCCCTGATTTACACTTCACTTTTCCCTTGAAATGTGCCAGTCAATTTCACTTTGAAAATGACCAGTTGTGACTTCACTTTTCCTTCTTTGTCTTTTCACAGCTGTACAATCCTTGCACACCCTAAATGACCAGATTTCCCATTTTATTGTCACCAAATCGAAGGCACTGGAGGAGGACAAAGACCCCTTCCTACCCACGGAGAAAGAGACCTTGAAGAGCTCCATGATTTTGATGAGGCACCTTTTAATGGACGCTCAGGTACAAAGATCAATAGAGAAATTCTACATAGAGTGAACATTCTTTATGTCCAAGAACGTTCAGCTATCAAATCTACTAAAATTTTTTGTGATAACCACATAACAGATATTCTGACATTGAGTGTCCCAGATTTCTGAGGAGGTCTTATTTGGATTTGGTATTAAGATGGCTTATTTTTAAGTAAGTGGTAAGGCTTAGAAACAATGTACGCATTCTCTCTGAGAATGTAACACATCTACCATTAGCCTTGAGAAGTGAAAATCCATTTACATACAGACTTGGCAGGCATCAAAGTTGGCAATGATGTTGGAATGGAGTAAATACTTATACCAAACTGTATCTCTGAGTAGCTAATGAATATTTTGGTACAGTTGATGTACCACCCAGGAAGTGAATCAGCGCTCTTTTTGTTGTTGTTAACACCAGCAATGAATTCATTACAGAATGTATTTTGCTTGTTGCCTGCTATTGTTGAGGTGTTACTTTTCAAGATTTCCCTTCGTACCCTATTACATTGAAATAATATTTAAAAATAAGTTATCTCCTCCTTCTGGCTTTGTTGGCAGCTGGCTCCTGATATGTTGATAGGCAAACACCAGGTGTTTTAAGAAAATTGATAGTTTCTTAGGTTTGAGAGCTAAGCTGCACTAGGTTTTATTGTTTTTGTCTACCTTTCCTTTCCAGTTCCTAGAATTGTTTCAGGGTATGCATGGTCTTTGGGTTTAGTGTGTGTGTGTGTGTGTGTGTGTGTGTGTGTGTGTGTGTGTGTCTGTGAGAGAGAGAGAGAGAGAGACAGACAGACAGACAGAGAGACAGAGAGACAGAGAGACAGAGAGAGAGAGAGAGAAAGTTTGCCCTGGAGCTTTCTTTCTGAGTTTGTTTTCTCTGAAACAACAGTGAGATCAGAATGGTCAGTTGCTTCCTGCATTCCATTCTGTAGCAGAGATTTCGAACTATGGTTTCTCTGCTTTTGTTTCTATAGTGGTGAAGCTTTATGTTGATTTTTTGAATCAGTCCCAAAACCTGGATCTTGTACTAGTAAGACTTTAACTGGCAACGCTTTTGTACATATCTCACCTGTCAATGTCTGAGGCTGCCCGTGGGATTCTGAGTCCTGCGTTGAGATACCCCGAATTATGCAAAGCCTTTCATTCCCATTCGCTGCTCTCCCTGCCCCTCTTATTATGAGCAACAGTTCAGCTTCTCCATCCTCCCCAAGCTGTCGAGAGAGAAAGGAAGCATTCTGAAGTGCCGGCAGCCAATTTTCAAACTCAGAAAAAGGGAAATTTGGAGCAATTTACTGAATAAAAGAGAGCAAATTGTTCTTGAAAGGATTAACTTTCCACAATGCCTGGACCCAATCCTATAGCTAACACCCCAGCCCAGGAAACCATCTGAATGAGTCCCCGAAGATATTGTGTAAATTCTAGTTTGCAAAATCTAAGAGAAGAAACAACTCATTGTTTTCCTTCTCCATCACTTCTGAGCTTACCAGTGCCTGGGACTGGACTGCGAAAATTTTAAACATTAGAGGGACATTGGATAACAGGAACCAGAATACAGCTGAATGAGAGGAATAAGTCTTGCCGTTCCACAGCACAGCAGTATGACTATGGTTTGCAACAACTTATTATGTGTTTTATGAGGAACTGAAGGGAATAGTTCAGAAGCTCCAAACACAGAAGTAATATGAAGCTATAAATTTTTAAGGAGAGGGAAATGCTAGTTACTTTAGTTTGATCATTACACATTGTATACATTTGAATTATCACACTGTATGCCCGAAATCTGTACAATTACTAATGGTAATGAAAATATTTCCCATTGCTTAAGGAGAGATTTTCTCCTCCTAAAGGCCTAATTCACTGGGTACTTTTAATCCTCACTGGTATTGATAATGATGCTTCCCCCTTTTTTATTTAAGGGGATTAAAATAGCCCATATAATGTAGTTAGTAGGAATACTTTATTATCTCATTCTCTCCTGTCCCCAAATCAATGCATATTAGAATGTTCTCATTTAGATACTCAGATAAAATGTATCAGTGTACGGTTATATACTCTGAAATCAAGATGGGTTGGGTATCCTTCCCAAGAAAATCATCATATGGTACCTGGAAAAACTATTGTCTTTTTTTAGCCTCTTACTGTTCAAAGGTTCCTTGCTGTAACTTTTTTTAGACCAATAAAAGATGAAGTATGTTGTGACTAGTTTAGTCCAAAATTACACCCCCGTGTTTTTTCTTCCAGACCCACTATTTGAAGCACAATTTGTGGTTTTGATCCCAAGTCCCTTGCTGAAGTCAAATAGAATCATGTCATCTAATTTCCCCAGGCTTAAAAACATCTCCAAAATGTGCTTTCTCAGATTAATGCTGCCAAGTTTGTAAAATGCTAAGGAACCCAACATCTTGGAAATGGCTAGGGTGATGTGTGGCTTCCAGATTTGAAGTAGATGTCTAGAAATATGTTATTTTGAGTGAGAATCTTTATAGAGCATTTTCTAGAAGTTCAATTATTTTTTTTTTTTTAATCTTTGAAACACTGCTTTTTCTTACCTCACTTCCAAAGAAAATCAAGTGTATTTATTTCGTACTTAAGCTCATTAACAGTGGGAGGTCAACAGAATGTAAATATAGCTGATATGTACATCCTTCCATTAGGTCTGCATGTTATGATGTTAACGGATGTCCAACCTTAGATGTGTGTGCAGTAGGACATATACTATTCATAGTCATAACCACATCCCTTAACTTGCTTGGTATAGTAGCTGAGGCACTTCCATACCCAAAGGGCTCTTAGCAGTATTAGATTATGATGAAACACTCTGACATCAGCTTACAACTTGAAGGAAGTCGGCCAAAAGTATTCCAGAGAATCAGAGGCTGCTGGGGAGTGACTGCTTACAGGCATAATTGATTCAAGTCACATCTGTCTTGGAAGCAATAAATCCTGCTTAGGAGAATGTCAGAGGCAGACGCATTGCTGTGCTATGAAATTCCACCTCTGAGGATTATAAAACGGTGTGCACTGAGCAAACACATCTCCCCAGTATAATGGGGGTGCCAGAGATGATTGGCAGGCCTGACAATCGCCCTGGCGAATGGAGTCACGGAGGGGGCATCTCACAGGGCCAGACCCTGAAGCCTGCGATGATTTATTCATTCCTGAAGGTTTCCAGCCTGGGGTGTCTGAAAGAGGCTGAGTGCCTCAATTTGCATTCTATTCCCTCTTTAGACAGCAGGTTCCACAAACTCCATGAAGTAGCCCATTCAGATCTCATGTGAAACCTGATCTTGTGGCTTTTATGCCTGAGAGCTCTGTCTAAACCTCAGAATGCTGACTCAGCCTAGTAAGTGATTAGATTCATAACGCCGAAGAGCAATTCTTTCGGGTAGAGATTAATTCTTTGACTCGTTCTGTGTGACTGTGCATGCTAAGAGGTGTTGATTACAGCAAATTAAACCTCCCATTGGCAGTTCTCCTCCTCTTCCCCCCAAAGACCGCCTATCATTATTAAGGGGGAGCTTGGGAACATGGGAAGATGGCATGGCTCCTGGAGGAGATCTCCTCTTAAGGGTTAAGTCCCAAAGAACAGAGACCTTCATGCACCCCGGGCTCCTTGTGCTGACCACAGCATGAACGGCCTAGGAAGGGCCCATGTTTCGTGAATCCATGGCCACCACCAGGCCTGAGATCGAAAGTTAGAGCCCAGCCTGGGGCAACCTAGAGATTTAAATTCAATTCCCAAGAGAGAGAGAGAGAGAGAGAGAGAGAGAGAGAGAGAGAGAGAGAGTCCTAGATTCAATTCCTGGGAGAGAGAGAGAGAGGGAAGGAGGATGGCAAGGAGGAGAGAGGGAGGGAGGTGAGTTACCGGCACAACCTTCCTGTAGGTCTGTCTCTGGGAATGAAATGAAATAAGCACACCTTTAAAACTACAAGCAATCACACAGCTGACATTTCTAAGCAAGCCTGTGCTTAAAGCCTGGCACAAGTCAAATGTTGGATGGAAAAGCCATCAAAGAGGCTTCATCCTCTAGATTATTCCTTTTCCCTGGCTCTTTCCTCCTTTACCCCTTTTTTTCTCTCTCTCTGTCTTCTCTCTCCTTCTTTCTCTCTACTCCCCATCCAGTCTTTCTCTTCCTCCCCTCCTATTTTTTTCTTCCTCCTCTCTCCCTGTCTCCTCCTCTTTTGGTTGGCAAAATAAGTCTTCATTGAGTTGTGGAATTACCTTCTGCCTTTTTTATTTCCTTCCCTCCCTTCCCCTACCTTCCTTTCTTCTCATCCATCTTACTTTCTGTTATTTGTGCTGAGAGCACATTCGCCCAGACCTGGTATTTCCCTTGCCAAGTGAGAGCGACTCAGCAGCCAGGGGCAGGCTAGCAGGAGGCAAGCCTGGCACTCAGGAGGCGGGTGGGGACCCTGCCAGCATCCAAGATGGAATATGCTTTGGGTGCTTTTTTCTTGTCTCTGTTTAAAAGCATGGTTTAGCCAACCCTCCTGGTACATTATGCTTTCTGATTGGTTTCTGCTTGAATCAGGCTGAGTTAACTTGAGTAGCTCAGTTATCTGAGCTGTGTGGATACTCAGGATGCGGGAGGGTGGTTTGGGCCAGAGAAACCCTTGGCTTAGGCTCCTGCCGAGACCTCGGGAGGGTTAGTACTGCCACGTGGCCCTCATCTGGCACTGGGGAAGCCACCTGGGGAACCCAGCAGTTCCCATGCATCCCGGAGGTGTGCTTCAACTTGATTCTCTTGTCACTAGCACTTTCCATCCCTGAAGATGCTTACTGAAGTCCATGCTGTGGTCAGGGGAGGATCCTGTGATGATTAATGTAGCTCCCTGGTGCTGTGCAGCTGCAGCCGGCGCCATGATTAGACTCATGCCTGTGACTGTGTTGACAGCCCTAGAGAATGTCTTGCCCTCGCTTTGCACAAACTGGGGCACCAGCAGGTGTCTGATCCAAGAAGGTCGTAGGCACTGGCTGCGGTAACAAGACGCACCCCAAGTGTGAGTGTTTCTTATTTCCTTCTGAAATGTGACACTATCACAGGGAAAGGATGAGGATGCGCTCCTCAGCATGTAGCAAGCAGAAAAAATAAAACCTCTGACATTAGAACAAGTGCAAACAGGCAAAGCTTTCATCCCAAGAATATTATCCTGGGATATTTTAAAGTCTACTCTCCCACTGGATTTGTACCTGTTAAAGGTCACAGGAAGAAGAAATACTTAAGTAGACACTGATGAAAGTAGTTCTCCTAATTAAAAAGCCCCAGTGATAAGCTGATCATTCAAGAGTCTTAGCTCTGCCTGTGCAGCAATCTATGGTCTCCCTCACACCAACTGCCCCTGTGCATTGGAAAAGGCAATGCTTGTATCTCACCCTCAGATGCATCCGATAACATCAGCAGGCCAGGTGCTTGCAGCATCTTACATAACTCTTGAAAGTCTACGACACACTCTCCCATGGTAATGTTGATTTTTTAAATATATAAAATTCCACCAGCAGGCATTGCCAGACTTCGATGCAGTCCCATCAGTTACAGAGCGCCTCTGTAATCACCTTCCCTGTTCAGAGGGATGGAGGGTGAGATAAGAAATTGTCATGCTCTTCCTCTGCCCAGCTTGTGTCTAAGATCTTTCAGAAAAGTTAATAGAGAAGATAGCTTCTTCCGGAACCTGGATCAGCTGTGCAGAATTCATAAGGGAGAATTGAGAGGGCTGCAAAATTTTTTTTTGGTGTTTCATGTGCAAAGATATGGGCGCAGCTGGAAAGGAGACTCAGAAAGGAGATGGACTTCTGCATGCCGCTGTGTTCTGGTGAGATGGCCCGTGCCCTGGGATGGGCAGCAGCTCAGTGGAACAGTCTCTAGCAAACTGGTGAGGCTTCCCTGAAGCTGTACAGCACTAAAACACAACTGGAGGATTTATTTTTCTTTTATCATAGAAGTTTTAGATACCGAGTGGTTATTTTAATGATACACACTCAAAAGGGTGACGAGGTAGAATTTAGGCTGGTCTACTAGTTGATGAGCCTGTTATGGTGAGGAGAACCTAGAGGAGTAAGAAAAGCAGGAAGGCAGGGGTGACTTAGTGCTCTTTGGTCATCAGCAACAGAAAGTAACTCTGGTTAGTAAGGCAGAGGACACATGGAACAGCACATTGTGGTGCAGTGCTTTGGAAAAGCATAGGACCACATCTCAGAAAAGACAGGAAGGAGGGCAGCTACAGAGATACGGGGGTCACAGCTAAAGGGAGGCAGCTTTGGAGTGCTGGTGCTGGGCCAATGGACTCTAGTCATTGTCTTTTTTTGTATCATTTTGATCATGATTCAGATTCTTGAAGAATCTGAATGTCATGTCTCAGGTCGTGGGCCCCCTCCTCTATGGCTGTGGGAGAGTCGACATGCTGACTGTTCGTCTTACCAAGACTGCAAGACCACACACAATGTGTGGAAATATCATTACCACGAAGAGGAAGGGTGATGCTGGGCAGGTGGCGCCACAGATGGAGGCCCCAAGAAGTCTACAATGCACCCTGCATGTTGGACCTCAGCCTAGCATCAGCTTGGCCTTGCACTAAACGATAGAAACAGAAAGGGTCAGAGCCATGCCCCGCTCCTGGTCCGCATTAGTCTGCTTTGTGTTGCTTTCACATGTTCCCTGCCGCTGGGTAATGTATAAAGGAGAGAAGTTTATATTTGGCTCACAATTCTGGTGGGTGGAAAGTCCAGACAGCACGATGCTGGTGTCTGGCAGTGTCACAACAAAGCAGAGAAGCGGAGAAGGAAATAGCTTCACACAAAAGGTGCCAAGCAGGTGGGGTGGTTTTTCTTGACAATAATCCATGCTTACAGGGATCAACTGACTTGTGACTCAGTCCTGGAAGGTAGCATCCATCCATTTATGAAGGTAGAGTCCCCATGACCCAGTCACCTCCCATTAGGTCCCACCTCTAAGGGTTCCACCACCTCAGCTGCCACACTGGAGACCAAGTTTCCAGCACATGAGACTTTGTGGGACAAACCCCATGGGAACCACAGCAAGGCTGGAGGTCTAGTGGGACACAGCCAGGCACTGGGTGCTCGGTGATAACCGCTGGTGAAGGCGGTAGTGCAGGTAGCTGTGGGAACTCAGAGAAAGACTCAGCCGCTATTTGCAGATGGTTTTTCTGTTTACAAAGTACTTTCCTTAGCCTTCTTCTCATTTTTCCCCTCACCTGTGAGAGATACAGAGAGGTATTATCTCCATTTTAGAAACCAGGTATTAAGCTTTTGTAAAACAGCCCTTTTTGTATTGTTCTATGCAACCCATCAACAGAGTAAGCACAATTGATTTCTTACTTGTAGATGGTGACCCTCAGAGTATTTGCTTCTCAGGGGGTTATAAATAGAGAGACAGAGATATGTAATTTTGAGAAAAAAGAAGATGAAATCCTGGCTTCAGACATCGCATATCACATGCAACTAACATGTTTTCACAAATTTAATAAATATGAAGTTCATTCTAAAGCTAAACTCTACCCTCTCCAACCCCTGGAAGGTTTAGGATTTCAAGAATATAGTTTTCCAAAATTGTTTAATAGAATATAAAAGGCATTACCAGTTCCCCTACCCCTACCCTTACCCCTACTCTAAACTCCAGTCTCCTCACAATACCAGTCGTTATACTGGTAAATATTTGGTTCAACAAATAGTACCTGATCCCACCATCACCTTCGAGATGATTGGTTCCCAGCTGAGGGGGGAGAAATTTTGCTCACCCAAGGGACTTTTGGCCATATCTGAAGGTGTGTTTGTCTTCAACACAAGATGATTGGTGGTGGTCGGGGATGTAGTAGGAGTACTACTGGCATCTGATGGATAGAGAGCCCAAGGATGTTGCTAAATTTCTGAAAATGCATGGAGCATTCCTGTACAGCCAAGTACTCAGCACCAAACATCAATAGTGTCAAGGTGGAGAAACCCTGCCTCAGGTCCAAAGTTAACATTCTGATTATTTATGGAACTCTTCCTGCAGCAGAATCCTTTCCTTTGAAGCCTTAGGTCATAATTGGTCCTTGAAATGTACCTTAGTTATCCATTCACTCATTTTCTTCTCTATTCACTGAGTGCCTGCTATGTGCCCAACTGTTGTAGTTAGGATTTGTAAGGGAATCGATGCATATAGGACACATAATTTATAGGATTATTTTATAATATTCACCCAAAAAATCATGCAGAAGAGCACAAGAGATCTGTCCACATGCTGGAGACCCAGATGATCCGGCTGGAGGTCTGATCCTGTGGCAATGTCCTGCGTGAGTCCAGCTGGAGTCCTGGAGCCCATAGCAATGTCCTCTGTGAGTCCAGTTGGAGGCCTAGAGCCTGTGACAGTGTCTCATGCAAGTCTGTATCAAGGATCTGCCCTGGGAAGGCCCAAAGGTCAGTGGTGGAAGCTAGAAAGTCTGCACCAGCAGGATGAAAGTTCTGTGCCAGCAGGCTGAGGGATCTGCACTGGAGCCAGGAAGCAACACTCAAGGTAAGGACCAGAGCTCCCCTGAAAATAACTTCAGCCATCCTCAGTGACAGTGAGGTCCCAAGCGCCTTGGATGATGATAACAGCCGAGTTCATATCAGGAAAACCAACGTGACAATCTTCTCCAGGAGAATCAACAGCGCACCACCTTCCCCTCCAGTTCTGCTTTTATGCTGTTGGCAACAGTCCTGAGGTGGGCCTTCGCCGATTCAGAACCACACTGATTCAGTTCAGCTGGGTGTTACAAGTGGCCCATTAGTTAATCCACCTCACCAACTGTGTGCAAGAGAGTGGGCAAACAAGACGAAAATGAAAGAAGTGATGGTTGCCTTTAAGGACCCTGCATTTTATGGGGGAGACTGATGTAAATATGAAAGTAAATACACAACAGATAATAATGAATTTCAGTACTTGTCTTAAACTTATATTATGACCTAATTTAAGAAGACAACCTCTTTAAACATGGCATTTAAACTGAGATCTGTAGAGTGTGGTGGAGAGAAGCAGGGAGAGAAAGAGGACCTATAGAATGTGGTGGAGAGGAGGGAGAGAGAGAACACTTCTTGTGCTTCACAGCATAGATTTGTACTTTAATTTCGTTGTGTGTGTTTAGTATTACCCCATGAGGTAACTGAAAATAGATCCCCTGAGATGTTGCAGAAGATGTTTGCAAATTATTTATTCCAGAAATTTACATTTAATTTAGGGAATGTAAGAATCCCAACTGGTCCCTCAGGAACAGAGCATCTTTTAATCCTTTGCTTGTTGGCATACAGAGAGAAGCCAGGACCTCAGTCACTTCTCATTAGATGCCATGGACGTGCAGATGCACACAGAAGGCTAGGGAAACAGCTGTTTGAGCTCCATGAGAATTAAGCATCAAATGGATGTGGGGGAAAAGAAGAAAAATGCAGAGTTATTTTGGACAAGAAAATGAAGAAGCAAGGGTTTCTGTTCCTTAACTGAAGAGCTGCCTCAGAGAATCTGGCCAGCAGTCAATTCCCAATTATGCACCTGTACACTGGTAACTTTACAGAGCAGCTGTGGGGAAGGCATCCCATCCCTGGTGGCATGCGCTCAGGAAATGTAAATTAATGTGGTTCTGAATGAGACATAATTAGAAAGGTAATTTCACTGCCAATATATTTTTCCACCATAAGGGAATTCAATATTGGACTTTTAAAAAGTATCGGTTATATGGCATTATTTTTATGTTGTGGCTCCCATCCATTAGCCAGATAATAGAGAGCTAAGTGTAATTGTAATCCTAAACTAATGCACACTGAGAGCAGCAATTCTTAAACAGGGTTCTGGGACCTCCCATTCATATTCAACTCAAATAGTCCCTCTAGAGCCTCCAGGTAAATTGAGGCAGAGCATTGCTAAGTGTTATCATTTAAATCCTATGTTAGATCTGGGAGTAGAGCCAACAAGTATCCTTGGTGCCAATCCAAGTCAGTGTTTCATGTTCCTTCACTCTCGACTCTGAATAAATCATACTTAACAACAGCCTAAGAGTGAGATGGCAACCTGACTACTCGGCGTACTGTCTTACTCCTGTGAGATTTAAAGTCACACATTTGGGTCAGCTTAGTAGCCTAGATATTTGCTTTCAGTATGCCCTCTTATGAACTGAATTGCTGATCTGGAGTTAATCCTTCCTTGGTTTTCCTCCTCCAAAAATATAAAATGAAGAGGCTCTCATGAAAGACTTGACAATGAGAATCATGGCTTGGATTGGTATCAGCTAGCTACTGCTGCATAACAAAGCATTTCCAAGCTCTCTGATTTTATTTGTTGGTTTTTTTTTTTTGTTTTTTTTCCGGTACAGCAAATCAAACTTACAACTTTGTGCTTGCCAGGCAGGTGCTGTGCCACTGAGCTAAATCCCCAGCCCCCTGCTGATTTTAAACAATAGCTATTTTTTTTTATTTTTTATAAGTTTGTGGATTAATGGGCAAAGCATGCTGACATGGCTAGGGGTGGCTGATTCTGACTGATCTTGCTCATACTTTTGTGAACTGAGGCCTGACTGGTCTAAAATGGCCTCATCTGCAATGAATCACTTCTCCTTCATGTTTTTCTCACACTGTCCTACTAGGCTAACTCCAGAATATTTTCATAGTGGTAATATGGGTCCATAGAAGGAAAAAGTGAACAAAGCAATCACGTTGAAAGTCTTTAGTTGTATCAGGCTTGCTACTGCTCCATTGGTCAGAATAAGTCATATCACCAAGCCCAGAGGCAGTATAAGAAGGCACTGTGGACACAAGGAAGTGCAAAATGTGGAGGCAGGAGTATGACCAACACACCACATAAACCATGTGCATCTTCAGAAGATACTGTAGGACGACTGCAACAGTTGGATGCGGTTTGTCTCCCAGTGGTTTATGCATTGGAAGTTTGGTTCTCAGTGTGGTCATGTTAAAAAGGGATAGGACCATTCAGAAGTAGGGCCTAGCAGGAGGTCACTGGTTCATTAGAGTGCTGACCTCAGAAGGAACTAAGGGAGAAGATTGTTATAAAGAGCACTGTTGGCCTCCCTGGTCCCATTGGTTACTGTCTTTCCATGTGATCTCTTTGTCTCACATGCTCTCACCATAGTGCTGTTGCCATGATGTGATGCAGCTGGGGACTTTCCTGAGCCAGTACCATGCAGCTTAGATTTTCAGCCCTGAAACCATGAGCTAAAAAACCCTCACCTTTATATATCAGTCATCTTTAGGTACCTTCTTAAAGTAACGGAAAAAGGGCTGAAGATCCAACTCTTAATGACTTTTGATCTGTTGTAAATGTGAATTTGAAGTGCCTTAATTTGCAAGTTTCTGCTGATTTATTTAGAAGATGTGAATTTTGCACTTCTGCCCCATACACATGCACAGAGGACAGCCCGTGTTTGAACAGCTGGACGATATATGTTAAGAACCCTCCATGTCAGGCTTGGACAGGATGATTTCAGATGGGCCAGTGTTTGAGTGTGGTTGATCTAGAAACATGACAGACTGTTCAAATACCATCAGTCCAGCTGGTAGTTAGAGGCAGGTGCATGATTAATTTGTTTGACAAATTCTTCCTGAGTTTATATCAACTATGAACACGATGGTAAACATTTCATGGAGATCTGAAACTAAATATAGTGAAGAAATATGGAGTTCTTACTCTGTATCAAATCATCTGCTGAGAATTTCTACCTCCATGGTCTCATTGAATACCCCAAGTTGACTTTGTGAGGTGCATAATATTTTCCCTGTGTTATAGATGAGGAGACTGAGGCCCAGAGATGAACTTATGTAAGGCAATACATCTAGTAAACAGCTGTGCTGGTTTAATTGCAAAAAGGGCTGCAATTCTTCACTCTGTCTTTGCAATAAGACTTTTCAGCTCCATTTCATTAAGAGATAGAGTCAATTTCTCTGTTACTCGAATCTGAGCTGATTTGTGATATTTTTGGCCAAAAGAATGTGGTAAAAAAGAATGGGTCATGTCCAGAGTTTAGACATCTAGATGCCGTGCATGTTCCTTTTTTTTCACCACGCTGCCTGGATAGTGAGAACAAGCTGGGTCTAGCTACTGGAGAATGAGAGATGCCAAGGAGCATGGGTGAGGTGTCTCTGCTGAGTCATGCATTCTGGAGCAGCAGGGTACCAGCCGACCTACCCAAGTCACAAAGCACAAGAAAGGCCAGCTGAAGGGGCTGGGGATTTAGCTCAGTGGCAAAAGCGCCTGCCTGGCAAGTGCAAGGTCGTGAGTTCGGTTCCCGGTACTGGAGAAAAACCCCCCCAAAAAAGAAAGCCCAGCGGAATCCCTGAGCTCAGCCCGTTGCAACAGAAACACAGACTTGTAAGAAATAATAAATGCTCATTATTTGAGACCACTGAGATTCAAGGTGCTCTATTCCACAGTAAGAGTTAGCCATGTAGACTTGGTATTTGAAATCAGGTCTGACTTAAAATTAAACCCTGCAATAGGAATAGACACTGGAAAAATGGCCTCAGGAAAATGAGAAGATAGATTTGAGCAATCTCCAGCCTATTTCTGCTACCTTTGGGGTTCATTCATTCATGACATTCTTTCCTTTTGAGGACCACCACAATGTAGGACCGCCTCAAGCGCTGAAGCAGAAGGATGATGTGATTGTATTTGGGTAGGTGAAAGATGATTTTGGAGGCAGAGTAAAAGATGAATTGACAGGGTTCAGACTAAAGACAGGAGACAGTTTGTCTTGGCAAGAGACAGTACGGCTCAGAGCCATGGTATGGGGCCATCAAATTAATGGGAAGCATGTGTTCTGAGAACAGTTAGCAAGAAGGACTGTCACTCATTGAAATTTGAAAGTGAAAATGAAAGTGAAGCCTAGGATGAGGTTCAGATTTGGGTTTGGGTAACTAAGAAAATAGCAGCACCTAATAAAAAAGAAGCAGAAAGTCAGCAGACTTGAATTTTGTTTGAAGCCAACAAAGATAGAGGGACCCATGGGCCATCTAAGTGTGGTTGAGTCTTGAGCTTCAGAGAGAGCGCTGGGTTCAAGAGACAGGTATGGTAGTGATCAGTGTATGTTCTAGGACATGGAATCTGCTATGTCAGTCACAGTTTACAGAATCTCCAAAACCTCTTCAAAGCTAGGTTTTAAAGGCTATACAGTCACGATAACTGTAGCCAGAGGAAACCACTCAACCGTCCCATATATGGTTAGTGACACTGTGCAGTTAATGCCTCACACAGCACCCATGGCACTGAGCTCTAGGCCCTAGAGCCCTCTCCAGAGCCGATCTGATGTACTGTGTGTTTCTGTTCTCAATTTGCTATAACAACCACTCTCCTTTCTCATTATGGCTGTCTCACTGGCCACCTGTCCTGTGTTAGGCAAAACCAAGACTGCCTTGGGGACCTTTAGCTGCAAAGGCTTCTGGGAAATGTAGTTTTCAGCTTTTCAGTTTCTGTAATTCAGACAGGTGGGGCACAGAAGAGTAGAATGTGTAAAGGGAACCAATTCCTGATATTACCAACATAGAAAAAGAGGAAATTATGCAAGGGGAATACACAGCGAGGAACAAAAGAAAAAGAAACACTCCAGAGGAAGCAGCAAAGTCCTCTTCTAACTTAAACTACATTGATCTGGGTTTCTATCACTTGCCACCTGAAGAAATGCCATCCTTTCTACCTGATGTCTTCCTTATATTCCTCCAGAAACCTCTTGGCTTACACAGATGTCCCCCTAGTTACAAAGTTTCCATTTTTGAATTTTCAACTTCACTATGGTTCAGAAGCATACCCATAGCATTCTGTTTTTCTCCTTTAGCACAGTAATTAATAAATTACATGAGATAAACAATGCTTTATTATAAATGGGTTTTGTGTTAGATTATTTTGCCCAACTATAGGTTAATGTAAGTGTTCAGAGCACATTTGAAGTAGGATAGGCTAACATCTGATGTTCCGTAGGTTGAGTGCCTTTTTGAGTAAATGATACTTTCAGTTTCCAAAGAGTTTATTGGGCAAATTGAGGAGCATCTCTATTCTTGTGCAGTTGAGCACAGGGCTTGAATTCAAAGCAGTGTAAAGCTACAGCCATTTGAAATCACAATTAACTAAGAAAAGCTCGAATATATGCAGAGGGGAGCCATGTGAAGTTTTACTCCTGGACTTGTAAAAACAACAAACATTTGTTCTTCTGGAAATACAAGCTGTCCACTGATGTTCTTAAATGATATATCCCATTTGACTGTATGTGATGGCTTTTCAATGTATTTTCAAATGAAATTTCAATCTGTGTTTGCAGAGCCTTCAAAATACTTGTACAAATTCCCACTGTTATGTGGACTGCCATTTGGACTGTGTTTTCCCTAACCTCATGAAAAGGGACCAACTTCTTGTTTGAAGTTGAATTGTGTCTTCCTTAAAAATATGTTGAAGTCCTAACCCCCAGAACTTTGGGATGTGAGCTTATTTGGACATAGGTTCTAAACAGTGAGAGTCAGGTTAAAATGAAATCACGAGAAGCAGCCCTAGTCCAATACAAGGACTGGTGATTTGGAGGTGCCAACAAACCTGCATGGAAGAAGACAGTGTGAAGACCCAGTAGAAGATCTTGCACCACACACAGAGGATTGAAATCATAAGCCTCGGAATGCCTGGCGGTTGTCAGGAGCTAAGAAAAGGTCACATCCTCACTTGGGTCTCCAGAAGGATCCAACCCTGCTGCCATTTTGGTTTTGGACTCCTTGCCTCCAGGACTCTCAGACACTAAATTGTTGTTTCATTTAGCCATCTGGTGTGTGGTACTTTGATATGGTAGCCACAGGAAATTAACACACCAATGCCAATAAACTAAAGAAGAATGAGCCGTTTTTATTGGGCCTGCAACATGGTTCAGTAGTGCTTTATTTATTTATTGCAGTTTAATGGAAACATGATTACTGTTGAAGGTTAACATGCATATTCCCCCCTTGACCTCCAGTGCCACAGCCATGAATGCCAGACCTAGAAGGTTGTATTTCATGGAGACAAGTTAAGGGTTCTTTAAGAGGCCATGCATGGCATGGCACATGGCTGTGTTTTATCAGCATTTGCTTTAGGTGGTGTCACTATGGCCTAAGACACTAATACCAACATTGTATATGATTTGTTGATTCTCTGTTGTTGTTTACTCTGTGTGATGAGAAACTGTCACCTGGCTCTTGCCTTTCTTTTCATCGTCATTACTGCCTCTGGCCTGTCATCCCTCCAACTTGGATTCAAACGGGGTGCATATCTTCTCTTGTCTGGGAAGTATTCCAGATGCGTGTGATTACAGTGCAGGAACACTTGACATTTCAGATCATCATTAGGCTTCTTAATCAGTGGCAGCCGAGCTACGGTACTTCAGTGGGCCTGTGGGGGCAAACAGACAAGTGGGCGAGAGATTGAGCAAGGTTTACTGGCCGCTGGTCCTTCATACAGTATCGCACTGGCTGCTAACCCAGGGAGACAACCTGAACATCTCCCAGGACCCAGCCTTTGGCTAAATGTAGCAAATCTGGTTATCATCCTTTCTTCCTCCACCTTCTGCTTTTGGAGGAAATGTAAAGGGATTTTCCATGTCCCTGGAATGTCCCCCATTCTTCTGCATCAAGCTTTTGTCTCACTGGCCCTGTGTCCTCAAATCAACTCATTTGGTCAGGCTTGCCCTTTTTTTATCATTTTCTGGGTCTTCAGACCCTTTGTCTCCAGCCAGAGTTTGGAAGGCTGTTTAGAAATTAACCTTTTTGCATTTTGAAGAAAGGCAATGTTGGGGAGAGTGCAGTTCTTAGATGAGGGTTTTGCAGGCTCACGGTGCAGCACCCTCCTTCTAGTTCCTAGAGCAGGATGAAGAGTAAACAGGAGAGAAGCTCAGTGAACTGAGGAGCCTTGTCCACAGCAGCAGGGAGTAGGGGAGAGGAGATGAGCTTTGGTTACAGAGGGACAGATCTGCAGTGGTTTGTGCGATGTTAACAACCGGTGGCTTGAGGTTAACCAGCCTGTTAAGTGCCTCCTCAGTCTACCATGTGCTAGCCCTGTTCATTTTGTACCAACGTCTCTCTAGATTTTGTTAAAGTATTTGACTTTCATTCTTATTTAGAGTGGGTATCATTAGGCTCTTGGAGCAGTGGGCTGGAAAATGCATTTTGATCAGCACAATCAGCCATTTGAGGAAGGAGCAACAAGTTCTTACAGAAAATTCCTATGAAAGCAACTTATTATAGGAGGAAATATATTCTGTAAGCATGTTTGTACTTTACTTCTTATTGATGAAGTGTTTCCAAATCATTGATAAGACTATTCCTTATTTATTGATATTGATAGGTTTGCTCCTCTAGATCTGATTGTCACCATTTAGTGTCACTTGTCCCTTTATGCTTTCCTTGCTGGCCTTGTGGTGACCTCCAACACCTCTTTTGCCTTGTATTGCTAACAGCTCCATCTCTTTGTCTAGGCATCATTGGAATTCAGTTCCAGAAGCCCAGGGAGTATGGGGTGGAGAGAAAGATGTGCTTTCAGAGTGGGACAACTAAGCAAAACCAGAGAATTACCTGTCAGGGCCTTCAACTACACAAATTATTCAGAAGAGAATAGCACCATAAAGCATTTGGAAACTACCAGCAAAAATGAGACAAATGCTAGAATTACAGACTCAATGAACTGAAAAACTTACAACTGAGAAATAGTTTAGAGGGAAGTTCAAAGAGAGTTTGAAAATATAATTAATGTCACCAGAGAGACAGAAGGATGAATTCAAGAAATCAAGACAGAGGTCCTTCATTTACTCATTCATTAATTCCACCTCTGCTTAGAGTTCCTACTAAATGCTAGGCATAAAGTGTGAACAGGAAACAAAAAAATAGTCAGTGAAGCAAGTAAATATATATGAAGTAAAGTTATGGAAAAAAGTAAGACAGGGTAAAGGTTTTAAAAGGTGTAGAAATTGGGACAAGGGCATTCTGTTCATGTAGGGTGGTCACAGATGGTCTCAAGGAAGTTAGGGGTGGACGAAGCAGGCAGATATCAAGAGGAAGAATGTTCCACACAGAAGAATTAGAAGGTGCCAAGGCTGTGGTCTGGAAGATGTCTCAACTCTTCAAGAAACAACCAGAGAGTTGTTTGAGAGTCTTAGAGAACTAGCTTGGTTGGGAGTCCTAGATAATAACTCAGAAGAGTAAATGGTAGGCCAGGAAAGGTCATTATGATTTTGCAGAAGTCAGAATTGAGCTCTGGGGACACAAGGGCAATTTAAATGAGTTTGAGAACTTTGCTTTTATTCTGAACCATGAGGGAAGCCAATAAAGATATAAAATGAAGGAATGATAATGTTTGATTAAGCATTCTAAAAGGAATGTTTGGGACCATCATAGAAAGAATCAACTGTGGAGGATAAGAAATGGAAACTAGGGGACTAATGAAGATACTATCACAATAACCCAGATAAGCAATAGGAAATACTGTGCATCAGTCCACTTCCTCTTGGTGGCAAGCAGTGGATAACGTCTGGAAATCTGTTGTAGGGACTGGCAGTGAAATGGGTCGACATATTGGATATGAGGTGAGAAAGAAACGAGTGAAGGGCAGTCCTGAAGGGTTGGCTTGATGGGCTAGAAGCACAGAGAAGACTGCAGGAGAAGAAAAACAGGTGAGGAGAGGTGACCAAGGTAGGATTCGGGGTTTGGATTTGGAAATTTGTAGCGGATTGACAACTGGTGATCAACTTATAACCCCCAGCTGAATTGAGTAAGTGTGGTGCTGGGTGTGGGAAGCCCATCTAGGGATTGTTGCCAGCAGCATTATAGGCAGAACTGGAGAATAAGAAGAGAGGCTGTTGGGAGCTGAGAAAAGGCTGTTGGAAGCTGGTAGAAGCTGTAAGGAGCTGTAAGAAACTGTAAGGAGTTCTTTTGGAGGACCGTGTCACGCTGGCTTTCCTGATGAACTTGGCTGTTTTCATCTTCCTAGGAGCTTGGGACCTTGTTGACACTGAGAATAGCTTCAGTTCACTTTAGGGGAGCTCTAGTTCTCACTTTGAGCATTGCTTCCTGGCTCCGAAGGGGAAGATGGTACACTGCCAGCCTCCTGGGGAAGCTTGCTGCATTGGCTTTCCTGATGGGAACCCAGCTGTCTTCACCACTGGAGGAACGTGGGACTTCAATATTGCTGAGGATGGCTGAGATACTTTTTGGGGGAGCTCTGGTTCTCGCTTTGAGCGTTGCTTCCTGACTCCAGGGAAGGGGTGTGGAGAGGGTGGAGACGTGGCTTCCTTGAGGAGTTGGCGGGTCATGAGTGCAGTGCTTGGAGAAGGATATGAAGTCAAGAGAGGCGTTTCCTTTTTGTTTCTTTAGTGGAGAATACCCTATCCTGCTGTTGAGAATGACTGCGGGAAGAGAGACAGAGACATCGTCAGTGCAAGTGGGAGTGAAGAGTGGCTCCCGAGACACCCTTCCCTGGGTCATTAAACAGGAGAAAGAATCAGTCAGAAATCTGGGAAATGAAACATGCAGATATTAAGTATTATCTTCTGTATAGACTAGAAGAACAGGCAGATGTGAAGGGACTGGGAAGGCCAGGCCAAGGGACACTTATAGAACAAAGCATATAGGAGTGAAAGTGAGGATTCTAGAAGAAAAGTTATGATATATGGACATGAGGTGCCAAGAGAACCACAGGGAAAATGGGGTGCATAGAGGGGAGGGATCATTTGAAGCCATAATTGCTGTAGTTCTTGCAGAACTGGAAAAGACATGTGTCCTCATACTGAACAAGCCCTTTGGCCCCACTGGCATTGGAAAAGAGCAGTAGAGCCATTACTAGTAATGGTACTAAGAATGGTAGGAGTAATCACAGTACTAATAGTAGCAACAGTAGCAGCAGCAGTAGTAATAACGTTGGCAATTGTGGTACTATTAGTAATAATATTAGCACTAATGGTAGGTCTAGTACTAGCAGCAAAACTCATACAAGAATATTATAATGACATTTTCATGCTATCAAAAATAATTTTTCTAAAAAGGGGAAAGCAACCAGAGAGAGGCTGGTGTGAGTCAGGTCACAAAAAATCTTTGAAATCAGGGACAGGGTGGGCACTTTATTCCAAGAGCAATGAAAGCCTGTGGAGGATTTAAGAAGGGGGAAATATGGTGACAAAAATCTGATTTACCTGTGGCTGCTGATGGGAATGGATGGGGGAAAGATGAGAGGTTTGAGGGCAATAGCTAAAGCAGAGAGAGCAGGTAGGAAGCTCTAGATTAGCGCCATAAAGAGTCTGTGCCACCAAAGAATTAGGGTTAAAATGAAGACTATGAGGGCTGGCCTTAAAAGAGAACTTGTTAAGTACCAAGCACCAGCGTAAATGCTTCATGTATGTCAAGTTATTCAACCTTCACCACCACTATGTGATGCCCAGAATGGGTGATTAGGGTGTAGAAGGTCATGCAGTCAGTGGGATTTGAACCTGGGTAGTCTGACTCCAGAGCCCCTGGGCTCCTAATTCATATACTTTTTGTATGGCTTTGTACTGGAGTATGAAGAGAGAATGGAGAGGTAGACAGGTTGAGGGAGAGTTCGTAGCCTTGACAGGCTGCCGATGTGGGAGTGAGGGCAGGAGATGATGTTTGATTTGGGCAGTTGGTGGTGCTCTTTGCCAGTGTCATTTCAAATCCCCGATGAAAGCTCTTTAAGTGCTGCCCGCGGCATTTACACTAAACCCACGCTCCCTTCCACAGCTTGTAGCTCTGAGTGCTAAGGATTCCATTCCAAAGTAGTTAACCGTTCATTTTGCCCAGAACCAAAAGGCATCAAGGATATGGGACTTTCAGTTTTAAAACTAGAAAGTGCCAGGTGCTTGTCACTCTTGTGAAGCTCATCTCATTGCCCCTGTCGCCCTGCACACCCACCCATCCACACTGGCTTTCACTGAGGCAGTGGTTCTCCCACCTTGGATTATGACACATGTCACTCATCTGTGTGAAGAGCTCTTGGTCTGCACACAGCTTCCATTATCCCTCAGGTCTCAGTTTAAGTGTCACCCTTCCATACGGGTCTATTCCACGTAGCCCAGTGCCGCTAGTTCTCTATCAGAGACAGAACTGATCACACGGTCAAAGGCTTTATTGAATTTCCTTATTTCTCCTCTGCTGGACTTGACACTCCATGCAGACAAGGTCTGTATCTGACTTGTGCACCTTCTTGAAGCAGGTCATTGGCAAGCAGTTACTGAAATGGAAGAAGGCTCAGGTCTAAATAAGAGGACAATAATTGCAGCAAGAGACAGTTTGACAGAGTATCAAGAAAGACTTTCCCACTGGAAGGTGCTGGAAAAAGTTTGCATGAGAGCTTATAGCAAAGACACATTGAGAAATTAAGAGTTATAGTCACAGTTGTCCTTTCTTGTCACTAGGTGGTGAGTTCCAAGACCTGCTCTAGATACCAAGATGCTCAAATCCCTCATATGAAATGGCTTGTACACATTCTCCTGTATACTCTAGATCATCTCTAGATTGCTTATAACACCTAATGCAAGCACTATGTAGATAGTTGCTCTATTGCACTGGGTAGAGTAATGACAAGAACAAACATATGCATATTCAGTAGATTTTTAATAAATACTTTTGGGGCTGGGGATTTAGCTCAGCGGCAAAAGCACCTGCCTGGCAAGCGCAAGGTCGTGGGTTCGGTTCCCAGTACCGGAGAAAAACCAAAAAAAAATAAATAAATAAATAAATAAATAAATACTTTTGATCCCTAGTTGGTTGAATCCATGGTTACAGAACATGTAGATACAGAAAGCTGTGTATTCTTGGCATTTCTTACCTCGGCTTCTATCCTTCTGCCTTGCTTCAGTCTCAGAACTAAGAGATCCTGGACCTTCTGATACGGCAGGTTGTAAATTCTGCCAGCTGTTTTCTGCCTGACATCTTCCGCCTGCTTGGTTCTACTGGAAACAGCATGACTAAAGTTTGGAGAAGTCGCTGTGATGAAGTGACCCATCCAATGAGTGAGGTACAATCAAAACATGTAATAAATGTTTAAAAGTTTCAAAATGTATTACAGTAAAAGACACATTGCATATATCCCCCTCAAATATTCCCCCTTGCTTTGAACATCTTTATCTCATCATTCTTGTTGCAGTTTTGGAGGTCCTCTCTCATGAGTGCTGTTACCAAAACTACAGTGAATGCTGCTTCCAAGTGCCATCCAGCAGAAAGGCAGCCTGGTAAGAACATTCTAGTGTGTCTGCTTCCACCTTATCCACTAGATCTGGCATCATGCAACTTCTGGCTCTTCCCCAGAGCCAAAAGGACCATGAAAAGTAAACATTTTGATGGATTCAGGACATTAAAACAGCCAGGGCAGTGCAAGTGAAGACACTCATGAAAGAGGACTTCCAGAGCTGCTTCAGAATGTGGCCAGAAGGCTGGGATAAGTGTATTGAAAGCCAGGGGGAGTATTTTGAGGGGAGTTAATGACAATGTGTCTTTTATGGTAATATGTTTTTAATGGAGACATTTACCATGTCTTTCTCTCATACTTCATATAGTGCTCTATTTAATTTATACCACAGATGAAAATGGTTAATATTTATATGCTGCTTAACCACTCTTTCCTGCATGGGTGTCCTATGTAGTCTTGGTTTTGCTCTATTTATGAACTTATCTCCTGCTCCTAACAGTGAAAAACTGGAAACCAGATAAAAATCCAATAATAGTTGAGTGGGTAAAGGAAGTTTGGCTTGTCCCTGGAGTGAAGTACTGGAGAACCATTAAGCACAATGAGGTAGATCTGCGCTTATTGACATGGAAATATGTCTGTGTTAAATTGGTAAAGAAAAAGAAAAAGACAACCTAGGAGAAAATACACAGGAATGTTAACAGAGGTGATCTCTGAAGAGTTAGATAATAGATTTTTGTTTTCTTTTTGTTTTTCTGAATTTCTAGACTAAGTGCGTATTATTTTTTCTGTCTAGGAGGGGAAGGCCCTCCTTAATATGAAAAAAATAAATAAGTTGAAGAGAAAAATATATTGCATTAATATTATTCAATGGAACGACTATTCCATTGAATAATATTAATGCAATATGTTTGGGCGAGTCTGGTTTATCTTTGCAAGGACACATTTTCTTTGTAATATATTCTTTACAGTATATGCACAGCACATACACAAACATATAAATTTACTGTTAAATGGTATCATATGTCATGTGGTTCCTGATAAGTGTGTACACATGTATTTTTGTGTGCATATACTGCAACTGGCCCTGCATTCAGAATATTGTTTTACTGAATACATTTTTCCAAGTAGTTTTTGAATGCATTGTGCACGTCCTATTCAGATAATCAATTTATATTCTAAGCCTCCTTGTCTCACCTGTGCTGAGGTGAATGCTTGTCAATGGTCTTGGGTGCTGGGTTTTGTTTTAATGAGACATTTGTGGAAGGTAAAGTACCCAGCTGGCTGGCCTCACAGAGGACCGCGTGGCTTCTGGCGGCATCATTAGTGTTTGTTTCTCTGGTTCAAGCGTTCCTCCCGCGTGGCCCCGCACATCTGTGCTTCCCTCTTCTGTTTGGTGCGTGGCCTCTCCCAGCCCCATTTCTGGTTTATCTGGGGGAGCAAAAAGGGTGAGCGCTGGGTTAGATAATGAGGGATGAGCAAGGCTGGCCTGTGGAGATCGAGTCTTGCATCTCAGCTGATAATCCATTCTTGCTCCCAAGTGCGGGTGGTACACATTCATTTGAAAGCTTTTTTTCCTCTCCTTTAGTTTTAGCTAAACCTCTGGACTTTTTCTCTTTTCTTCCCCCTTCTTTTTGCCTCTCTCCAACTCCTTTCCCAAATCTTTCCTTTTTCTTTTTCAAGGACGTCAGTGGCGTATTTACCCCCTGATATTAGAGCAGTACTTGGAATCCCATGGAGAGCTGTCACTGTTCCAGGGGCTTTGGGCGAGGTCCCTGCATCTCAACACCTGGCAGATGGCACTGGGCCTGGCTGCCCTGGAGCGGCTGGCAGAGCATGGTCTCTGTTCCCAGGTCAGGCTGCCCTTCCCCATTAGCAGCCCACCTGGCTAGCCTGGTCCTGTCCTGAAAGGGACCTTTGTGTAAGGTCCAAAACCACCCTAAGTTCATCCCCTGGTTCACTCTCTTTGATACTAATTCACTTTGTCTGAGGAAGCCACACAAGAGCCATTCTGGCCAACTTATTTTCTCTTATTGTATGTATTTATTTATATTCACAAAGGAGTCTGCTTCAGTGTCGGTCTCTTTCTAGTCTTTAATCAGACTACTCCTCTGAACAAACCAACTAGATAAGTATTAACATTATTGCCATATTGCAGTTGAAAAATAAAAGAGAAGTCAGTAATCAGCCCAAGATCAGCCCAAGATATTGTAGAGTCAGTCCTTGTATCAGTCAGCTTTCCTGTTGCTAAGACAAAACACCCAACACCCACAATTGAAACGTGGGGATAGTTTAATCTGACTCCAGTTTCAGGGAATTCAGTCCATAGTCAGCTGGTTCCAAGGCAAAAGCATCATGGCAGAGAGACTAGTGCTGAGGTCATGGCAGTCAGGAAGCAGGGCAGGGAACAGTGCTAGAGAAGAGAGGGTGAGGGACCACATATAACACCCAAGGTCATGCCTCCATGTCCTACCCAGGTGCACTCAGAAGTGTGCTCCACCAGTCCCCTTGGCAACTCCGAAGCCAATCAAGTTGACACAATCAAGCTTAACAATCAGTCTTGGAGGCAGGATTAGAAACTGAGGCACTGACTCTGGAGCCCCTGCTTTTAATTTGCACAGGTTCTTCCTGGATACTCTCTGTCTGGGCAGAAACTGTGAAGAAAATGGGTACTTTCTCCCCCACAGCTCAGAAAAGCCTCCAGTTTCATGCATTCCTCCCCTGGGGCTTTGGGGGAAGGTGTTCCAAATGTGTGCAGTGATATGACTGACCTGGCTGGTCAGCTGTAAGAACTCTAGGGCAAGCAGGCCTGTGCAGAAGGGAGCTGCTTCCCTATTGTTGGAAGCTCCCGGGAACCCCAGGCATAGAGGCCAGAACAGTTGAACTTGCAGGAGTGGGTTGGGAAATAGCTCAAGTCTGCTCAACTACCCACTTGCTAGGTGACTTTCTGGAATATTCTTTTACATGCAAGGTCAGTGTTTTGGATGCCACTACTCTAGCTAGCAGCCTCAAGAGTGGCATGAAGGAGACAATATCTTTACCAAAGACATGCACTGCAAGCAAACTACCATGCTTGGTCTTTTCATATTTCCCTATTCTGAAGTTTGCATTAGTATTGAAGATAAAAGTCATAATCATAATAGGAAGCTATTTTATAAAATTAGGCACTTTGCATACATAAGGAATTATGATATAAATGTGTTACATTATATTCACAGGTAAAATAAATAACAGATGGCTTACAATGATACATTTTAAGTGGTCATAATAATAGATAGTAAAAAATGAATTGGGTTCTACATAATGCATGAACCAATCTCCTTGGGAGAATGCAGTACCAGAGGAAATGTCTGCACATAGTAGGTGGTCAGTAAATACTTCAGTAGACATGGATAATAGAGAGCTGCTTTAATGTACAGCCAAAATAATAATAATAATAATAATGTACACCCAAACTAAAGCCAAACTAATGGTCACTCCCTGTGACCATTTAGTTATCTGTCTTCACTACCTCCTTTTCTTTAGATTTCATTTGTATTAATTACTCACCTCCAGGATCTCTAATATTCTTTAGTCTTGCTTTGGGATATAAGAGCATGTTTGCAAAGTTAAGAAATGATGCTATTTCAAGTAAAGGGGAGAGAACCAAATTTCAAGCCAAACTAGAGAGTCACATCCCTTGGTTTAACAAAGGAATAATTGACTCAGAGACCAGGGCTTCTGAAAAAAAAAAAATGGCCTTCACAAAAGCCAAAATATTGTCCTATAACCTAATAAACATAGGTACAATTCAGCATGCAGTAAAGTAATTTTAGAAGCCATCACTCCATTTCAGCAGTAAATGCAGCTCAAAGCATTATGAATTCCCCATTACAATGATGGGGAAGGGTTAGTGAAAGAATCTTTTGGTACAATCAATTTATTTTAGTGTTCCCAGTGTTCACAGCAACAGGAGCAAACGCGGCTGCTGCTGCCATTGTGGTCAGCCTCCTGTCACACAGGAAAATGGATGGCCTCTCCTTCGCCACCAACCTGTGCTACTGCCAGAGCATCCATCAATTTTATCCAGAGAGGGGAATGGAAGCCACATTTGGGTGTGTTGCAAATTAAACTTTTAATAGAAAACCAAAGGAAGATGCCTTGCCCATTTATTTTATGGGTTATTGCTTGTGAAGAAGGAAAAAATTTAGTCATGGGATAGAGGAGGGGACAGTAGGTGAGCCATTCTTTGGAATTTTTCCTTTTGAAACACTTGTGTGTTTTATTGAGCTTGAAGTTTCTTCTACATTTCTTTTTGGTTTTATCCTTATATTCAATTCTTCACTATTCTTTTTCTTGCTCAGAAACAAGTGGAACACTTGTGATCCATGCCTTGTATAGGATGTGCAGGGATTCATCTGTCATCCCTGTCCCCTGAAGAAGGAATCCAGGAGGAGGGAAATGTTAGTGCTGGTGACCTTTTCTTTAAATGTGAACAGTGCAATTATGTGGCTCTTAAATCGCTAACGGTTTTACTTTAAAATGGTAAATAAAACTAAGGTTAAGTCATGCCATATTAAAAGCAAAGCGAGATGTTTGATTTCTCTTTTTGTGGTTGCTGTAGAAGGGAAAACAGAAATTTGTTTTTTATTTCATTTAATCTTTCTCTCTGGTCTACCCCGTTCCTATAAATGAAAAAGACCTGGTGTCCTAGTCTATCATGTGGCCTTAGGATGAAGGAGAAGTGACAAAAGTGAAGAAAGGTACAACTTGTGAAATTTAAAAAATGGTTTATTTATACATCTAGAATTCTTTCATTACAGAATCAACAAAGCATGGATTAATTTCTGCCAAGACGTGCAAATGAGCAAACTTAGGACGTCTTGTCTTGTTGGGAAATGTGTCAGGGCTCAGCGTTATAGGTGTTTTAAAAGACCGTAAGGATGAAAAAGGGAAAAGTGTATGACAGAAGCCAACCGCTATAACCAAGAAACCCAGAGATCCCAACAACTTCACCCATGAATGCGGATTTCTTGTTAACGTGGAGTTCAAAAGAGGTTCAGATATCTTGGAAGTCCAGACAGTGCTTGGCCTCGCATGTGGCCGTTCAGAGGTCCAGGCTCCTTCCGTATGTGGCTGGCCCTACTCCGCAGGCAGCCTGCAGATGCAGCAGAGGCTGAGGGTTGTATGTGGGAAGTTTGTATGGGTCATGCCTGAGCGTCCATCTTACACTTGCATGTAGTAGATCAGTACTATAACTAATTTCTACAGAGGAGACTGGGAAATGTATTTCAGCTGTGCTTACAGGGGCGAGAGGAGGTGGGTTTGGTCATCATCTATCTTAGTCTCCTGCCCAGGGAAATAAATCCTTAAGGATTAGAAATGAGAAATTAGGGCTGGCTGTGGTGGCACACGCCTGTAATCCCGGTGCTTGGGAGGCTGAGGCAGGAGGATCACTGTGAATTTGAGACCAGCCTGGGCTACAAAGTGAGCTCAAGGTCAGCCTGAACTGCACAGAGAAACCCTGTCTCAGAAAGACAAAACAAAAACAAAAACAAAAACAAAAAAAACCACCAAAGAAAATAACCCACATAGAAATGAGAAATTAGAGCTGGAAAGATCTAAGAGTTGGGTCAAGCCGCAATGCATGAGAAAAGTAATGAAAGGAAATGAAAATGTTACCATCATCAGGTAAAGATATATGGTACTGCCTATCATACCACAGCCCTAGATGGCATCTTCCTTCTTTCTGAACACATTTTTGACTTATCACAAAGATTTTTTAATGGAAACGATATCATGTAGTGTTGAAAACTTTTTTTTTTTTTTTGCCTAGGGCCAACATGGCTTGAACACATTATTCTACTGATGAAGAAAAAAATACATGATCTACCCAAATATAGGTCAACTTGCTGCACAGGCAGAATACATTCACACCTGAAATGAATGAGACATCAATGGGATAACTACAGAATCAAATTTCTACCTATCAGCATTTTACATAGTCATGTAACTATAAAAGAACAACGGGAAAACGCAGGTGGTCGATATTTTATCTCATCTGTCTTTTAGTCTAGAAGGTCAGATTTTTGTTTTTCTTTGGTGATTTGTTTTGAAAAGAGAAATAATTGACACCTGCAAGAAAAGAGACATTGTATTTGCATTTTTATTTCACCTCCAGTTTTGATTTTCAGTCAATAAAAAGAAGCAAAGTTTTAGTTCTCTCTTCTCAGTGTTCGTTATAGTAACTTCACCATGCCAGCAGAAGAAAGAAATCCTAGCTTAGAATTGTACTTCTTTTTTTTAAACAAAAGAACATAGAGAACAATAAAAATGATACAGAATTTCAAAACATGGTGATAGGATATTAACAATGGTTGTTACATTACATAATGTCATCTTCAAAATGGTTGAACATATAACCAGATATAGGCATGCAAGATTGATCAAACAAGACACATTAACAGTTCCTTTCAATAAACCAACAGATATTAGTACAATTATCCTAGTTATCCTATGTATATATACATATTTTTCCCTCCTCCTTCTTTCTTTTTCCTCTCCCCTCCTTCATCCCAGTTGTTCCTTCCTATTTGAGCAGTTTCTTTTCCCTTTCACAATATCTATTGTACCTTTCAGATTTTATTTACTTTCAGGTTCTTATAGTAGGGAGGAAATACAGTGTTTACACATGTGAATCTGATTTATTTCACTAATGAGTATGGTCTCTAGCTGCATCCATTTACCTATAAAAGCCTCTAGTTTATCTTTCTTTATAGCTGAGTAATACAAATGCTGGAGGGGTTGTGGGGAAAAAGGAACTCTACTCCACTGTTGGTGGGAGTGTAGACTGGTGCAACCACTGTGGAAATCAGTGTGGAGATTCCTCAGTAAACTAGGATTAGAGGTCCTGTCCAACCCAGCTATTCCCCTTCTGGGTATTTTTCCAGAAGAACTGAAAACATCATACCACAGAGGTATATGTGCACCCGTGTTTATAGCAGCACAATTTGGAATAGCTAAATTGTGGAATCAACCCAAATGCCCATCCACTGAGGAATGGATAAAAAAGATGTGGTATTTTTATAGAATTGTACTGTTCTGAAGGTTAGTTATTTGGTTCTTTGTCTCTCTTTCTCTCTCTGTGTCTCTCTCTCTGTCTCTCTCTTTCCTCTCTCTCTCTCTCTCTCTCCTTGAAACAATAATAGTTATTGATTCTCCAGTGACTACACATCATGGCCTTCATCTTAGCAAGAACAAGCACACTTACAACAAGTTTCTTTGGTATGCTATGCGTGACCATTGTGACTTGTGCTATGATAAACACAAGTATTCAGGCATCTCTAGCTTAATTTCTTTGGGCGTATACCAAGGAATATACAGGGTCACATGGTAGTTGTTTTAGTTTTTTGAGGAACTTTTAGTTTTTATAACTTTTAAAAACAAAATTACGCATTTTCTTTGTACAGATGTTGCTATAGTTTAATCTTGAATGCTCCCCTCCATTGGCCTACGAGTGAAAGCCTAGGTCTCCAGGGTGGTGCTGTTTGGAAGACAGTTTTATTTTAAAAAGGCAGGGGCTAAAGGAGGTCCTTTGGTTATTGGGGATGTGCCCTGGAAGGGGATTGTGGTCCCCCAGCTTCTTCCTCTTTTGCTCCCTGGCTTGTGACATAATTGGTTTGAATCCACTAGGTAGCCTTCATATGATGTGCTGGTCCACCTCAGGCCCAAAGCAAGGGGCCAATCAGTCATGGTCTAGGACCTCCAAAACTGTCAGCCAAAGTAAATCATGTCCCTTTCAGCATGGGTTGTCTCAGGCATTTTGGTATAGAAATGAGAAACTGACTGATACATACAATTTGTATTGTCCTTTGTTAATCTAACCTCATTCATAAACATTTTCCTGTGCTATTAAGCACTTTTAAGTTTGAATTGCAGTGACTGTGTAACCTGCTATCATACAGCTGTGCCATCATTTAGTGACCATTCCTCTATAGCCGGATGCTAGGGTATTTCTCTGCTCTTTAAAATATTGTGATAAATGTCATAGTAAATGAATCTTTACATGCATTTGTAGACCTTTCCTTACCATCAGTCACTAGGGGTGATATCAGGAGGTCAAAGGAATGAACTCTTTTCAAAGGTTTGATTACTCACTATCAAGCCCATGAGCATTAATATGTTGAACCTATTTGTTGGTTGTGACTGTGAATGCACCCTCTAAACCCAAGCGTCACGTTGTTTTGTTTGGTTGTTTTTTGATGGATATATGTTAATTATATTAAATATTAGATTACACTGTGACATTTTCATACATGTATAACTTACTTTGATCCTATGCATTCCCTCCTTGTCCTCCTTTACCCTCCCCTCCTCCTATCCCCTTACACTTGACTGATAATTTCCCTTCCACGTTCATGTAGTCTTTTTTCCCCTTAGATTCCACATATGAGAGTAAGCATGTGACACTTGTCTTTCTGAGTTGGGCATATTTTGCATGATCATCTTCAATTCCATCCATTTTTCTGTAAGCAACGCGATTTCATTCTTCTTTCTGCCTGAATAGTATTTCACTGTACATAGATATTTTGTTTTCTTCATTCATTCATTCATTCATTCATTCACTGACAGGCACCACAAAGGACCCTGTGTACACCATTGTTGGAATGTAAATTAGTAGAGCCACTATAGAAATATATATGGCGGTTCCTCCCAAAGCTAATAATAGAACTACCATGTGACTCAGCTATACCACTCTTTGGTAAATACATAGAGGAATTAAAATTAGCATCCAGTGGATACCTGCCCACCTGTGTTCATCATGGCACAGTTCTCAAAGGCCAAGCCATCTTTTTTAAAGGTTTACCGTCATGACCAAAATATTCTGAGTCACCGAAAGACGGACTTCATCCTGGGCTTGCTCAACTGGACCTCACCTGTCTCACCTAACTCCAACTTGCTTGGGCCTTGCTTTATCTTTAATTTTTCAATTTTTATACATTGGGGATTCTTTGCATTAATCTTGATTTCAAAAACTATATTTTATTGAAATTTTATGCTTGATCCCTGAATCTTTGGTGCCAGAGATGAGCATTTCTTTCACTTCTTCTTAACCGTGATGCTGGTGAGTTGGGACATTCCAGGATCTTGGCGATTTGGAACATTCTAGAATGGCCCAGCAATGCTCCAATAGCAAGAAGAAATACATTAGTGTGTGAATGAGGCACTGTGAGAGATCAAGTGAGAGGTCAGTGTGTGAGATGGAGCCTCAGAGTGATCAAGGACCATCAGGAGCGAGGGAGCCACGTGAACCCTGCTGTGAGTGACGGGCACATTTAGTATAATCTAAATGGCTGAGGGGGCAGGTGAAGGAGGAGCCCTTGCTGGCTGATGTCAGATAATGGAGCTATCAGGACTCGCTTTGAAGCTTTAGCAATAAGCTCTTCTGTCCTTCCGATCCAAACACTTCACACAGATCCCTCCTGAGACCCCCTATTCCCCTCCCATCAGTTAAAAATAGCATTTACTGGAGCCATATGCCCTATTAGCTTAGGCTTTGATCTTTTTAAGTCTAATCACAGACTCAGAGAGAGGCCATGCTGTTTATGCTGATTTGACACCAAAGCAAACGAGGATTATCTCCTGCATCCACTGACGTTGCTCCTCCAACCCCCGGTGTGGAGAAGACAGACGCAAGTGCTCATGGGAAAGTAGTAAGTGGGCATAGTACACGGCTATCTGTATTTAGAAACCAAGATTTCACTTGAATCCTGGAGGTGTTCCTCACATAAACATACACACTCAGCTGTCAGTGCTAAAGTCTGTATTTAAAAAATTGCTTTTTATGAAATTATCGGTTAAGACAAGTTGCACAACATTAAATCATAGCTTCTATTCCGCGAGTCATTCGCAATTTACTGAACATTTATTATGTGCTGGGTTCTTTGGTGGGACGCTGGGCTTTTAGAAAGGTGTGAACAAAACAGCCACTAGTTTCCACTCTCCTGGAGGTGACAGCTGGGTGGGAGAAAGAGACAATAAACAAACTGAAAAATCCCTTTGTGATTCCAGATGGGAATGCGCAGAAGAAAAGAGCAGAGTTCCCACGTGGAATCAGAATGTTTGGCATCAAAAACATCTGGTACTCTGCCAAGGCGAGGGCTGCCTTCTCATCTGCAGAATAACGTTGTGATATGGGTCTAATTTTCTGCAATTAACCAATGGGAAAATAAAGGCTGGTATAGGCCAAGAACATGCTGAGGTCTCCCAGGGGTAAGAAGTGGAGTTTACAACCTCGTGTGCTGAGCAGAAACCTCTGGGCTTGTCTTATCTCTCCGGTCATTTGTTAGCCTGCCTCTACCCCACTTCAGGTCTGCCTACCCCTTGAGGTTGTGAACAGATCAAAAAAGTAACATTCCTGCTTCCTTATCTTTGACCGTGAAATCGCGATGAGAATTGAACGCAAGTGCATAGCAGGACATCACAATGCCCCTTTAGATAAAGCTGCTTGGAGGACATGGATTTGCTACTTGCAACTGAAATATTCAGTTGTCTCCTCTGCACCCCTCACCGGGCCTCATCCACCTTCCCCCGCCCAAGGTAGAATTTGGAGCAGGCTGACCAAGGGGCAGTTAGGATCTGCAGAGTGCTCACTGTTACCCAGCATCCCTGCCTCCTGCCAGCCCATCACATGAAAGAAGAAAGGAGAATCTATCTGAAGTTCTTGTGGATTTGGCTGCATCAGCTTTGTCCATTGAGAAACGGGAACCCCAAACAAGGAGCTGTCCCTTCACTGTGCTCCAGAGGCCTGAAGGTCCCTCTCCTGGAAACACAACACCTGGGGGAGATGTCTGCTGCAGCAGGCTCCGTGTCCATGTAGACCCTTCTTGCTTAAAGTGAGATGCTGTATCTTCCAGGCGGCTGTAAATCTGCCTGTCCTTAACAAATACTTCTAAAATCCATGTATGTTTGCTTTTGTAGCGATAAGGACTATAATAAATAAAGGCACAAGCATCAGTTTAAATAAGCAGGTGATGACACTGCGGATAACTGTAATGAAGTGGGACCTTAATATGTTTACAATTGCTTATCTTTAGACCTAGACCCAAGCTCCAAGTTTGCAGACAGGTGAATACCAAGAAACCAGTGCATGCATGTAGAGTTGGTAATTGTAATTATTTGTATAGCAGTCCATCTACAGGTTATTAGTATGCACCTGGCCATGTATACCTATGCAAAGGTGGCTGTGTAGAGATGCTGTGTCCCCAGCAATAGCAATCTGGACTTAGGTGTGGCCAGTCCTCCTATTGGTGCCTACTGAAGGCTGCTCTTCCAAGTCATGAATCATTGGCAGGGAAACGGATCCTTGGGTTGGTGGCCTTCTTTCCTGCCTTGTGCCCTCGGCAGGTGTCACATGCCTTCTCTGGGCAGGTAATGGTGCTGCTTCCTATAGACTGATGAGAGAGAAAGATGTTTAAGTTTATTGTCACCTACACAGGATGCTGGCTACAGTGGAGGGAGAGAGACTTGTGGGAAAGGGGCTCTAAATCTTCTAGTAAATGTATCAGTGAGACACGCCTTGTGATAGTGTTTTGATCTTAAACTAAGCCCATAATAATCTTAAAAATTACTAAGCACCTCTAAGGTTTTTTTCCCCTATATGTGGGTCATTTCTATCATTGTTTACCCATGAGAGCAATTAAAACTGGGGAATTTGTAATTGTTTATAATTCATCTTTAAGCAATAATCAACCTATTGCTGCAACATTTTTTGATGTGCAGCTTAAGAGAAGATGGCTAGAGTCCTATCTCTGCTCCTGTAATTAATCTGTTGCAGTATCACACTACTCCAAGTCACAGCCCCTGGGAAACCCCACTGCATGCCCAGGGGAGAAAAGAGTGATAAGATCCTTAATATCCTAGGGTATTATAAAAACAGTTTCGACCTCATGGGTGGAGGATTTGGGGAACACACCAGGGTTTCCAACTGACACTCTGAGAACCCTTATGATGTGGCATTCTGCTCCACGTTGGGAAGAATGCATTGGGATTCTTGAATGTTGTCTAACATTCAAACTGTCCTTTTTGACTTGCAGGTTTCATTTCAAGGACAGCAAAATGAGATTGGACAATAGGTGGACAGGCAGAATTAGAGCCAGTGTCTTTGGAGCTGGCTTAGATGGGCTTGAAAGAAATGACTGTTGAAGGGGGAGAGATTTTGCCAGTTGCCAAATCCTTACGAGCCTGAAATAGGCAAATGTTATAGATCAAGGCCTTTTTTTGTTTTGGTTAGTGGAGCACATTTTCCTTTGTTTTGTCTCTGTGTTGTGTTTATTGCTTTAATCTGACGGCACCTGCACAAAGAGGCTGCTGTTTATTTTCCCAGCCCCTCAGCCAGGGTTTGGTCCTAGCCCCCACTCCAGAGCACACCCCTCTGCATAGGTCACCAGGTTGGCCTTTGGAGGCATCTGAGTTTATCTCTGTGGGTTTCATTTCTCCTCCTGTGTGTGGAGGAGCTTTTGGCCCTGCTGGTGCTGAGGGTGCGGGGCCACTAGAGTTTTGGTGAGTGGCCCAAGAGCAGCAGCATCCATTTTCTGCGCCCCGAGCTGCACCCCAAGCAGCCCAGTCCTGGCCAAGGTTGCACAGACGTTTGGCACCATCCCCAGTGAGGTCACTGTTATTTGGAAATTAACAGGATTTTCGGGGGATGGGGTGGGGAGCTGTGATTTACGAACCTCTCTCTGACCATCTGTTCGCTTCCTCAAGGTGCCGCTTTAACAGCCTTAGTGTGTGAGGAAAATTATGTTAAATGATCACAATTTTTCTTTAAAGTTTCATTTTAAAGAAAAAACAAAAAACAGGCAGCATTCTGCAACGACAATTAGCTCCCCTTCTGTCGGCCAATGTACCAGCAGATTAGAAACCAGGCAGGAAAGGGCACATTGAGATTTTTGTGCGGGTTTGTTTTTAATTAAGACCTGAATCGTGATTCTTTTAGAATGGAATGAAAAGTGACACTGGCTCTGAGACCTTTTTGATCAATTTTGCAATATCCTGGCTGCCAGTGGGGATGTGGGAGCGGGAGGGTGCAGAGGGTGGAATTCCTTTGTATTCAGTTGACAGACACTAACTCCAGCCCAAGTCAGGAAATCTGAGTATATCTAACTTCCCGCTTCCAGAAATGAAGCTCATATACAGGCCCATCCTATCTAGTAGAAACTTTTATGATGCTTGTGCTTAGAAGCTTTCCCAAACCCACTCTCCCCCTGGCTGCTTCTAGGGGCTATATCCCTTCATTTTACACAATGCAAACACATGAAAATCTGGTTTTGTACATGGAAAAGTTAAAGAAGATACTGATGATTTGCTTTATATAAGAATTCTTATAGAATTTCTTTAAATCATAAATTCTTATGATTTTAAAAATGACATCTGGCATTCAGAAATCAAGTGTAGACTCAGTATTTCAGAAACATGTTTGTTTTATATTAAAAAAAACCCCTAGAATATACATCTGTATCTAGCAACCTGCATTTGGGAATATTCCCTTATGTATAAATTTTCTGTATTGGCTTTAAGGCTATGTTAGCAGATTGTTTTTTAGTAGATATAGAAAATCACAGATGCTTTCACTGTTCTTGTGTCCTCTTTTCTTTTAAGAACATCAGATGTGCAGCAATGCATTAATCATGCTCCTTGGCTACTGGCTTCATGTCATCGCTGGTCCATACAGGGTCCTCTCTGGTGCTACCAAGACGCCTCCGCCTTCCATTCTCTCCTGATCGAATAGAAAACTAGTCTCCCCCACCATAGTTTTGTTTTCTGTGGTTGTAGTTACTTGTGGCCAAAAATAGTCCATTAGGTGAAAAACTCCAGAAACAACCAATTTCTAATTTGTAAGTTGCATGTCCTTCTGATAGCATATTGCATGGTCCTTCTCTGTACTGACTGGGGTATGAATCACCCTAGTGACCAGCGTATCCACACTTTATATGCTACCCACTCATTATGCACTTAGTAGCCATCTCAGTGGTCAGATGGACTATAGCATTATCACAGCGCTTGTATTCAAATGTCCCTTATTTCAATAATGACCCCAAAATACAAGAGGACTGATGCTGGTAGTTTCATAACGGCATATTATTATAATTGTTCTCTTTTATTATTATTTATTATTGTTAATCTCTTACTATGGCAAGTTTGTGAGTTAAACTTTACCATAAGTATGTGTGCATAGGATGAATAGCTTAGATGGGGCTGAGTTACATCTATAGTTTTCAGCATCCACTAAAGATCTTAGGATGTAGCCCAAGGCTAAGGGGAAACTGCTGCAGAGCAAAGAAGTCTGATGGGAAATGCCGTGGAGGTAGGGATGCAGTTATACATAGGATGGTCTGGGCAAGTTTCTTTTTGAACAAGGACCTAATAAAGATGCAAATACATGGGACAGCAGAGATAAGCAAGTGCAAAGGTCCTGAGGCTGGACTGTGCTGCTGAAGTTGATGAGACCCACCAAGGCCAGTGCAGTTGCATGGAGCAAGTAAGGGGTAGAGAAAGGCAGAGGAGAGCAGGCTTGAAAGTTAATACAAACACTGTGTCAGCCCTGAGGAGGACTTTGGGGGAACCAGTAGGGGCCTGGGAGCCAAAGTGTAACCTGATTTAGAAGGAACACTCTGATGACACCAGGTAGAGCAAGACTACAGAGGTGACCACCACAGTTAAAGGCTTCCATAGGGACCCAGAGGAGAGCTGGTGGTCACCTAGGTTCGCACAGGTGTGGCAGAAGCGTCAGAGGTCTAGGCCTGTTTCTAATATTGACAAGACTGACTGACGGGTTAGGTATGAGGTGGGGAAGGGTAAAGGGAAAGCGGAAAGACGGAGGAGGCTGTCTGCAGAGTGCAGGTTATGACATAAGCAGCTTTGACGTGGGGCTCCACAGCTGATGTTTGGCAATGCTAAGTATAAGGCCCCAAGTAGACGTCCAAAGGGTGTCTGGTGGGAGCAGATAGGAGGGAATGCAAGTCGGGACTTGAAGGTGGGAATCATCAATGAATCATTGGTGCTTAAAGCCATGAGCCTGGATGAGGTCATCAAAGCTGTGAATGCAATCGAATAAGAAGTGTCCTTGCCCCAGGGCACATTCTTGCTCTCCCAGGAACACTTTCTTCAAGGTCACATGGCTTCCTTCCGCCTTCCATTCAGATGTGTGTTTCACTGTGTTCTCTTGACAAAATTGTTTTATTATCTAGAAGTCAGCTCCTCTCCATCCCACCTCGCTTTGCTCTGGATCTAGCTTTTCTTCTGAGTGTCTATCTGACACGATAATTTATGTGTATTTGCTTGTTTACCACTCTCTCCTCTGATTCAAGGCAAGATCGTGCTAATGGGGGCCGTGTTGCTTTTGTATACTGCTGAGCACTACAAGAGTCTGAAACACAATGCGGCCAGTAAACATGTGTCAAATTAATGAATCAACAAACCCTCAGATAATCTCCAAGGTCAGCTTAACCAACAATCTCAAACTTTCACTCTATTCTTTGCAATAAATGCTTATTAAACCTGACTAGCAAGTAATCAAATATTTTATTTTTTCTGAAATATGTGATTTCCAAACTTACTTTTCCAGTCCCTTCCCAGGAGCTCATGATAATAGAGGAATTGCCTAAACACAATAAAGGCAAGGTGCTAAGGTCTGGATCATTGAAGGACGAAAAAGAGTGGACTTACTAACTTATTTCTTGAGTGTAGATTACACACATATCAAGCTCAAGGCCCTCTGCTAAGCACCAAGAAAGCAGATTTGAGTAAGATGTAGCCCCTCTCCCAAAGAAGCTATGGGTGGAATGAATCATAGGAAACATAGGCAATGTGTTAAGTTGACTGAAGTTGGGAAAGCTTAATGAGTCAAAGGGAAAATTTAAAGTTTCTGTAGGCTAGGCAACATTTAGATGTATGTCTTTTGTGAGGCTCTTAACAAATTCATGTTTCTAGTTTAAGTATTTTCAGAGTCTACATTAGCATTTGTCAGAAAGGCAATTTCTAGTGTTGGAAGTTACAAAATAGACAAAGTCTGGATTTGCAGTAACAGCACCCTTCGGAAAAATTATTCTTATAATTCTTTATATTTGACACCAATTCATGATGACAATTTGATGTGGAGAGACTTAGAACTGTGTGACTGTTACTATTCGTTTTTCATGTTCAAATGGTGTCAGCAAATTACCCAGAGTATAGTATTATAGGATTTATGTAGTCACAATGATTACACCATTGATCACCAAATTCCTCCCGGATGGACAAGTTTGGAGAAATATGCAACATGCTTCTGTAGGCCTTGGTGCTACCATTCCCTAAATATTCCCATTTATCCTAACAACTGAGTATTTTAATATCTACCAATGTTCTGAGGCCACAGCTTGGAAGTATTATATCAGAAGGAATCTTTATTATCTCATTTTAATTTATATTTCAGTGACCTTAACTTGTCTCTTCTTTGCTAATACTTCCTTCTAAAAGTGGAGAAAATTTCTATGGGGATAGTGCTTTGGCTTCATGAAAGTGTTATTATCTCTACTTTTCAGGTAAGAAAACTAAGATGATAGAGGTGCTCATTCAAGACCATACAAATAAGAGTGGCAGAGTTTGATTTGAACCTAGCCCCAAGGGGCACCCTTTCTGTGTCTATCATATCCTCCTGGCTCCTTCAGTAGAGAGTAAAGATTCCAGAACTGGAGCTGAATGAACAAGGTCAGATAGGCCAAGCTTCCTCTCACTAAAGAGATGTTCTTCCAACTTCTATGTGAAAATGTCAGCAGATTTCTTTTTGTCTTATGAAAGCAGACCGTATATCTCAATTTTTCTTACTATATCAATAGCATTCAAATGTATAAATATCCTGAAATATTTTGGTACTGACAGAAGAAATTTTGAATCTCCTCAATTCTTCCCCCAAACAGAGCAAAGAGATAGTAAAATCCAAACACATGAATACTACCAACACATCAGGTTGATAAATCTTGATTTGGGGGAAGGAACCTACAATAACAACAAGAACCTGCACATACCAGTATCAGCACAATTTTAGCAAGGAAGAGCTGAAACGAGAAGCAAAGCAGCCAATAAACTTGAGCATCTCCAAATTGCCAACACGTACTTACTAACTAGAAAAGAGCCCAGACTGGGGGAGGGGTACTGTCCTCTATTGGTAGGTGAATGGGAAATGTCTATGGTACCATCTAAAGGAGCGGTGGCCATTTGCATTCCTTGAACTCTTGGGACTTCCTTCCAGCACAGTCACAGACAAACTGCTGAGAGGAGGACTCTAAGTGATACAAACAGAAGACAGTTCAGATGACAGTGCAAGCACAGAGATCAGAGAAGCCAGAGAATAAGCTTCCCCACATTTTGAAAACTGCATAAAAAGAGAACAGGATGCTACAAAACCTAAAGGTAGAAAAGTTGGTAAAAGTATCCTGAAGTATACTCCTATCAAAAGCTAATTTTATAGAAAGAGGAACAACAGGAAATAATCAAGATTGTTTTGGTTTGAGCATTTGTCCTCTCCGAAATTCATAGTCAAATTAAGTTGTCACTTTAACAGCATTATGAGGAAGGATCTTTAAGAGGCTCTGCATTCATGGGTGGAACTGATGTCCTTATAGAGGGTTTCAACCCTCTTTCTCTCTTTCTTTAATCTTTCACCATGTGATGACTTTAGCGTGTTCTGATACAGCAGGAAGGCCCTTACTAGAGGCTGGAAACTTTTTCTTGAGCTTCCTGCCTTTCACAATTGCAAGCCAACATGTTTCTGTTCAACATAAATTACCTAGTCTCTGGATTTCTATATAGCAGCACAAAATGGGCTAAAACAAAGGTATAATGTTGTACAGTTATGATCTAAAAATAAAGAGTAATTAATCCCACAGAAAATGGAATAATGCTAGAAAAATAAATCACCCTACATTCAAATAAAAACTGTAATATACTACTTCTAATAACTAAAATACTTTAGGAAAATCATATAAGATGTCATAGCAAGCACAAATAAGAATCAGCAAAACTCATAAAATTATATTACCAAGGAAAGACTAAAAATAAAAGAAATATTTTAAAGGATTTTAGACAAAGGACAAATCAGAAGACAGACAAGATCCAACATACCTATAATAAGGGCTCCCTAAGATCAATATCAAAACAAGGGAGTGAAAGAAGTACCAAAAACATAATTATTTGAAAGATTTTTGAAATTGCACGAAGTGGTGCACACCATCTACCTGAGAAAATTAACCCATAATAACACTACTAAAAAATTAGTAAAATTATTGAATTTTCAAAAAAACAGAATTTTAGGCACCCAGGCAAAAATATCAAATAATTTATAAGAGAAAAAATAAGCTGCCATCATATTTTCCTACAACTATGCTTTATGTCACAAGGGCATGGAATAGCATTTATGATATTGAGGAAAGATGTGTGAGCTAAGGGTTTTATACCCAGCTAAATTAACTTTCATTTGAAAGACTCTATCAAATAGTGAAGGCAAACTCAATGAATTGGAGAACATTTTTCCCATAAGTATTTCGTGAACAAATTCCAGTCAACCAAAATAACTAGCAATCCACTGAGTTATCATTTGATAATAAGCACTAAAATATCTGCTGGTGTAACTAGAACCAAATAAAAATCATAAAGAAAAAATGCTTGCAATATCTCACAATGTGGGTATATTGCAGCTATAAAAGTGTGAAAAAACAAGTACAAACATACAATGTGAAAAGAATTTTAGACAGTCCTCAAGAATCATATTTATGGAAGAAGAATTTCTATTGTAACTGAGCTATGTCATATAATACATGAGATAAAGCAAATGACAGAGTATGTGACATTCTAATTTTGTAATTCTCTCTGTCCTGAAGAATCAATAGTCTAGACATGTTGGAGATCAATATTAATGGCAACTAGAAGTCAAGTAGAAACCCTGTGATACTGAATTAAAATTCAAAATGTCTCCTACCTCAGTAATTCCTACATATATGTGCTGAAAAGCTTTCAAAACACTAAAATACCCAGTAGCTGTGACAGTGATATTACTAGGACCCAGATTGTGATCTTTAAATACTGATTTCTACTAAGAGAAAACAGCGATTGTTGGAAAAATAGAAAAAATGCTAGATTTATGCAGAATATGTACAAAATAAACCTAAGATATTATCCCCTAACAGCAAGGAATCTAGCAGAGTTAAGGGCCTGTCAAAAGTGCACAAAAACTAGTTTGAAGATGTTCCCACTGCTCAAATTTAGACAATATGTGCTCAGTAAGGATAATATTGTCAAGGGATCAAAGCACAATGATTATACTAATTCATGAATTCATAAAGACATTTTAAAATATAATTTATCATTCTTGGAGAATAATAAAGAGCCACTCATTTAAAAAACTGGTAAATAATGATTGTGGAAAGTAATTTACTGAGCTTTCCTATATTAGCTATTTCCCTTGATAACTGAATAGTAGATGAGTTAATGTTTTCCTTTATAGAAATATTTCTATAATAAGTTGAGAAAGAATTATTGAATTTAAATATTATTGTTTTGTGGCCCTAACGAATTAATGGGTCTAGGTATTACTCCTCATTTTCTGCTAACCTGAAGAGAGACAGAAAGACAGACAGATGCAACCATACACCATGTGGCTCTGATAGAAAACCACAACACTGTATATGTACCTGCCTTGTCAAAAAAATTAAAACTGGTGATCAATCTAGTAGATCTGAGATGAAACCAGCAAAATCCAGATAATGGATACTTTATAGGATTCTTTATTTGTTTTCTTCAACAAATAAGTTATATGAAAAACCCTAGAGGGACAGAGAAAAAAATCTGTACATTAATAGAGACCCACAAAAGTAATGGCTAAACCAAACCATTTAGAGGTGTATGGTCAGGTTATGAAACCATAAAAGGAATTTCAGAACCATGAAAGTGAGTACAGTATTTGCTTTTCAGGGTATTTTTTTGCTACAATAGTCATGCAGAGGGCTTATGAGATATCTGGAAAATTTTTATTTCTTGACCTGGTCTTGGTTACAAAGTATAAGAATTAATTTTATAAGTTTTTCTGTATCTGGAAATCAATAGAACTGGTTTTGTAATTCATTTTCCCCATAGTTTTCATGTAACCTACAAGACATGCCATACTGAACAACCTATAAACAAGTAAGTTTTGATTTGTTCATTCCACAAATATTTCTTGAACAACTGGCTCTTTGGTCAGGCAGTGGAGAATCACTGAACCCAAATTAAGGCACTTGTACTACAAAGTAAAAGGTGACAGGTGCTCTTTGGACAAAGTATTATAAAAATACAGAAGAACAGAAACTTATTTCTGGTTGAGAGGTTAGCAAAACTCTACCAAGGCAATCACATTTTGGTTGAATCTTATAAGATATGCTCTTTCTTTAATAACCATAAACCCATATTGAAAGAATGTGTAGAACCCACTGCCTCCCTGGCTACTCACTCCCAACCCTTGTATTCCAGTTTCCATCACTCAACACAGTTGAAACCAATTGTTTGAAGGTCATCGATCACCTTCCCATAACCTTTGCCCTGTAACTCAGCCAATTTCCCATCAGTGAGTATTACCTTCTTCCAGAAACTCTTTCTTCCTTCTGAGTGGTCAGGGTACTCTGGCCTTCCTCACACCTTCCAACTGTCCCTTTAAAGTCACTTGCTTGTTCTCTTCACTTCTGTGGTCATACTTTCTGCCTCTGTCTCTATCTCTATCTCTTTCTCTTCCCTTCCCATAATTCTGCCTTCCATCACATATGCTGTTAACATCAAAATACCTATCATTAAACTTGGGCCCTCTGGGACCCCCAGACCTGAATTTCTGACTCACTGCTCATCACTTCTTTCTAGATATCCATCTGTCACCACAAAATGATGACACACTTAGATTGAATCATTTTCTTTCCCAAACCAGGTTTTCCTTCTGTTCTTTCTGATTCAACTAAGAAGACCTTCTTCTGACTCCTGGTCCTGACTTAGATTCTTTGACCCACCCTTTTCTGCCCTGTGGATATGATTATTTTCCCAAACTTGAGCAGCTTTTATTTCTCTGTGTCAAGATGACATTTTGTGCCCTTTGGGACATTCCTGTGTTCAAGGCTTTCAATGGACTTGTTCCAAAGCTATGAGAAAGTTCTCTTCAGTGGCTGCATTAGAAAGGGCCACCCTCATCTGACATGAGTGGCGCCGTGTCTGTGTCTCATTTGGTGTTGGCCTTGTCTGGCTGCAGACCAATTCTAGCTCCTCCATGCTACAAGCTTTGGTGAGTATCAGAATGAATGTTGCCATCAGCTATCAAACTAGCCTAGCAGGAAGGAAATCCAAATGCTTTTTCTGTAGAGGTTGCGGGGCTCCCTTGCAGTCCGGTACATCTACCCTTCAGGGCCTCTGTTCTGAAATATACTTGTCAGGTTATGTTTTTCCAATGACAAAATGGCCTTAATTTACATTGATTTTTTAAAAGAAAAAAAAAGAGATTTATTACAGGCGTAGCATCTGTTGTTTATGCCTAGAGGTAAATGCTTAGGTAGGAGCAGCTTCATCCATTCATCCATCTGTTTGTTCAATCAACAGGCATCACTGAAAACTGACTTTGGCGCAGGATACTGGTCAATCAGATGGGTAGTGTGGTTCCTGCCTCCAAGGAGTTAACTATCTAGGTCATAGTTATAGGACTTCTGTCTTGTTTAACCTTTATTGCCCCCCAGGATGTCATTGCTCATTCATTCCCTTACTCATTCATCCATTCACTTCCTTTACAGTCTCTTCCTCTCTCATGCCATGAGCTGCCATCTCTTTGAAGATGATTTTCAATACGTTTCAGCCTCAGTGCTTGATCTTCACAATTACAATCACAAGACAAGTATTGAGTTCCAGGCACTGTGCTAAAGGTTGAGAACACTGGAGTAAACCAATGCCCTGTGGGTCCTCTGCTAATATCATATTTTCTCACTATTATTCCCCTCTGGAGATTTATGTTCTAAAATCACAACAACTGTGAGCATGATCAATTTAAATTGTTTTTAGTTTTCCTTTTTCTTTCTGCATCAATAAGTTGCTGCCAAGAAGGAAAATAATAAGTCACATAAAAACTCTCCTTAAAAAAGAGGAGTTTAGAGTGCTGTTTCCATGGGGAAAAAAATCAGGATTATTTCCTGGCTAACCACGGTCTTGATACCGGTCAACATCATTATGACAGCGTTGTAAACAATACGGCTATGCAAACAAGGCAGTAATCAACTACCACTGAATGCCACGTAATTTCTCTACCTTTAAAGATCTGTAGAAAAAAAGAGTGGAGTGGGAAGGAGATAGCAGACATATTTTTAAATGCAATAGATAATCAAGAGCAGTTTTCAAAAAGTACCCCTTAAGTATATGCCTATGTCCCCTTAAATCTGTCACGATAAAACATCTCATTTTAGCTGATGTATGACAAGGAAGCAATCACCGTTAATCAGAATGACACATTTCCATTTACTTTATGAAAGAGAAGGCAGAGGAAGGTCGTGAATAAGAAAACAAAGCAGCTTGTGATTCGTGATGTTTGGGTTTCTTTTAAAATTCATTTCCGTGGGAAGTTCATAATCCATCATTTTCTTTCTCCTGGCACCATTCATCCAAATTGCCAGAAGTCCTTGTCAGCGAAGGTGGAAATATTTTGTCTTCTTTCCTGGGTAGACAAGTAGGTTAATTCGTTCTGAATTTTTTTTTTCTTTTACAAAGTTGGGTCTTAAGAGTAAAAATGCAGAAGTTCTGGCTTCAGGTATCTCTTTAGGGGGTACCAATTCCATCCTCTGGGCAATAAGATTGCACTTGGAAGAGTAATGTTTCAGTTGGTCCCAGCCATGCCCATTGGAAAGCAGACAGGGAATGAGCTAGGAGCTCAGTATTTTCTTTTTTTTTTTTTTTTTTTTAGTTTTTCTCTGGTACTAGGAACCAAACTCACGACCTTGCACTTGCCAGGCAGGTGCTTTGCCACTGAGCTAAATCCCCAGCCCCAGAGCTCAGTATTTTATTACAGCAGAAATCAAGACCCTGTTTCCACTCCCTCTCCCATCTGATCCTAAGACACTTAACTCTCTGAATGCCCAGCAATACCTAAGAGCCAGTGAGAGCTTAGCCCTTCTTGAATGCCTCCTTCCCTATGACAGCACAGGTTCCTACTTCTGGTGTGTGGTTGGACTGGGGCAATGGCTGTAGATCATAGCCTCACTTTGGGGCTTTTTCATTTAAATAAGGCCCATACAATTTGTGAAATCTTCCAGAAGTCAGTATGATACTCCACTGAGCTGGGGAATACTACCAGTGGATGGTTATAGTGTCCATCTCAAAAACTAAAGTATAATTTGTGAAACATAGAAGCATGAAGATATCTAATACAGATCTTGGGAGGGGTGTAAGGTGCTGGCTCTTAAATCCAAAGATGGAGCTCTTCTACTGATAGATTTGGTCTTTGAGTCTGCAAAGGTCATGATGCTCAGCATTTTGCATCTGCAAACATCATGATGTGTAGCTATTCCAGAAAGGTTTTATAACTTAGTACTCAGCTTAGCCAAAGACTATTATTATTGTTGTCACCACCATTGTTATTATTTAAACTGAGGAATTTAAAATAATTATTAAGCTATGATGGGAGAGCAAGTATAAATACACAAAGAGAACTCTACAGAGGATCCTAGGATTAGAAGATAGCGCCCATGGAAGACTAATATAGAAGGTGGGCCCCTCCCCAAGACTCAGATTTAAAGTTCTTTGGAACAGGTATGGTTGCAACCATTGACTGCTGGAAGAATTCTCTGGGTTCTCAAACACAGAGCTGGTCCACAGTCATAGGATAAACATAAAACAACCCTGTGGGACACAGAACACCTGCTATCTTATAATCTTGTAAAAACAAATATGGCAGCCTGGAATGGTTGCTTAGTAGCAGCATATTCTTTTGAATATGCTTCCTTTCAAAAGCTTCATAAAAATCGAACGATAGCAGGCTTTTTTTCTGGCACAGGCTGTGAGCTCAGCACCAGTGCCCGAGGAACTTACGTGCTGGCTATTTTGAGTGTGCATAAAGCCAAACTATATGAACCCTGTGATCAGCAAGCCACTCAAGGAGATCCCACCTGATACTGGTGTGTCCGTGATGCTTCTTTTGGTGTGGAAAACTCCATCATCTATCACTGCATTTTATTTTTGTGGATTCCTTTCCCTAATGTTCTTTGTTCTCTCTCTCTCTCTCTCTCTCTCTCTCTCTCTCTCTCTCCCCCCCCTTCCCTCCAAGAAATAAACAAAAGATCTGAATGTTCTCCCAAATTTCTATTACTTTTCCAAATATTAGGCCAAATTCGACAGGAAACCCTGCTTAAATTACTGTCAAATGTCCTTGAACTGATTTTTAGATGATACAAGAAACTTAACCATGAAACTGACTCCAAAGGAAAAACCCGGCTTAGTTAAGATTAGTTGCACGTGAGGGAAATAGCATCGGTTTGGCGTGAGGGAAAAAAAGGTGGGGAGATTTACCAAGTTTCTAATGGGACGTGGGGGGAAACAGCCTCCCTCTGGCCTTGGTCAGGCAGTAGAGCTAAGAATTCACAAGCACAGGGCCCTTCCTCCATTTCATCTCTATCTGTGATTTTTCCAAAGTGGCTATTCCCTGCAGAAAAGAGATTTCTGTCCCACTCTCTGAACTTACATATTTTAAAAACTCCAATGACCAGCCCAGGCTGCACCAAAATCATATTGGCCTCTCAGTACCAATTTGACATTCACTGGAGAAAGAATCTTATAGGTCCAGCTTGGTCCTTTGTCCACCCTGAGTCTGAACTGCTGGACCCAGAGGGATAGATCATCCTTATTACAGATAAGACAGGCAGGATCTCATATTAGTAGGCAAAAGAGACAGTCAATCCAAACTCGAAAGACACTCAAAAAGCATCTTCAGCAGATCTTGAGGAGTGCCACATGTGCTTTAGTTTGTGATAGCCAGAGCACAGGGTACTGGCTTTGTCAAATAAGAGCTGTAACTGTGTAATTTCTAGAAAGGCTGACTTTTCAGAGAATATCCAATCATGTGCCACTTGACAATGAAGATGCAGTCTGAGAAATGTGACATTAGGCAATTTTATTGTTGTGGGAAGAGCACACCCATGCAGACCCATGCCATGTGGCAATAATTATCATTGTCCGTGCTGCCCTTTTATATCACTGGCAGTGCTGGAGGTTTGTGTATGCCAGCATCACTGCAAACCCTTGAGGAATGTATGATGCAATGATGTCACCAGAAAATAGAAATTTTTAAGCTCTGTTAAAAGCTCATGGGACCACCATTATACCTGTGGGCTGTTGTTGACCAGCACATTGTTTTTTAGTGCTCGACTATACTTCTATCAAGAGATTTTAGTGACTCACAAGGTAAACAACTGTCAAAAATGAATATTCTTACTCCCACTGTCAGTGATTTTAATGTGGAAGTCAAAGGATGTACATAGTGAGCTCAGACTTACTAAGGATTGAAGGAGCAGGGCATATTTGAGGGTGGATAGCAGCCTGTAGGAGCTGGGAGGATGGGCATGCCAAGGCAAAGATGAAGACATGGATATGTTAAGAGCAACCAAAGGAAATATAATTTGGGCTGTAGTGATCGAGTCAGAGCAAGAAGACAAAGGAAGAGGATAAGTCTTCTTGGATCAGAGTAACGCCAACAGGTACCAGAGGAAAAAAGACTTGCTTAATCTCTTAGAGTGTCCATTTTCTCTGTCAAGGAGAATAAAGACGCAGTTATAGCTTAGATGCCAAAAGCCTCGTGTGTTTGGAAGTTGATTAAATCACAGAGCACTATATTGATATTGGTACTGCTGGTGATACTGATCCTGGTGATGACAATGATGATGATGGTAGCAGAGATGACAATGACAGCAGTGTCAGCGGCAGCTAACACTACTGTTTCCCTTTGGCCTACGTTACATTACACATCATCTCACTGCCCTTTGATGGCACCTGTAAGGCAACTGTCATTGTCCTTTTTTCTTAGGTGAAGAACTGGAGCATGACAAAGCTTAAATCACCTATATCAGGTCATAAAGTTAGAAACTGGGGAACCAAGAAATTTATATTCCTATTTGTCTATTTTCGTTTTTGTGGATTCCTTTCCCTGGTGTTCTTTGTTTCTTTCTCTCTCTCTCTCTCTCTCTCTCTCTCTCTCTCTCTCTCTCTCTCTCTCTCACAGTGCAATTCCTCCAAACCCATCTGGGTGGAGGGGAAGTAGGCAGAGTCCTGCTTGTAATTGAGACCAGACCTCTCAGAAGAGGGCAGTGGTTGAGCAGGCACAATGATTAGCATCTCTGGCATGTTGGACATGACGAAATTTCAGTTCAAAGCAGATGTGGAAATCGTAAAAGAGCAGTCACCTGCTCTTCTAGACCAAATAAATGACCTCCCAGACTCGAAAGGAGGATGGCCTAATCCTTACCCATAAGTTTGGAGAGGCCTGTTGAGTCAAGGAAATGTAAAAGTTCTGATATTAAATAAAAAGAAGATGGAGCCTATACCATTCAGCTTAAGGTAAAACTCTGGGTCACTTTATTATAAAGATATCCATTGCTCCCCAGCTTCAAGTCTGCATTGGCGTCTCCACAACAGAGTGGCTCAGACATCTCTGCATTGACTGCCCTCATCTGTCGGCATTTCCAGAATCAAAATCTGTATTTTCCACCAGATTCATAAAACCACACAGTTACATGCCAGTGGGAGAGCTCTGAAGATCTGTGATCCAAAGGAAGGAAAGTCAAAGCCTTAGAAATATTGTATGCACCCGTATATCTATTAATGAGTTGCTTTCATTTAGTCAGAACATGGTCTGTAAGCCTTACGTGGCATGATCTTGAAAAATGGAAAACATCAAGTTGTACCACGAACTGTAAAAAAGGCAAGAAAGAAAAATAGCTAGCCGTTCCTTCATTCAATTGCAGCCAACGGGATTTTTGTCTTCTCAGATGTTTAAAAAACAAAACGAAACAAATTTATAATAGAAATGCCTTTTTGGCACCTAACATATCCTGCTTTAGCACTGCTTATCTGTATTGCAGAAGTATGTTTGTGAAAGCCTTTGAGTGCTTCTTGGAAGTGTAACAACATTTTTAGAAAGAAGCATTATCAGGGTGTTATTCTCTGAATTTAAAAAGTCTGACTACGACATATTTCATACCCGCATAACATATCTTATATCAAAATATGGTCATATTGGCTTAGGGGAAATGCAAAAGATGAACAGATGTAAAGAAAATTCTTACTGCTGTTTGCCTTTGGACCATTAATCCTATAGCGAACACATCTTTTATGTCTTAGGGATTTTTAAATAGTATTTTCACAGCAAATAGGAAGACATTATTCATGTAGGAGTCCTCAAAGTGTTACCTTGGCCTTGCCTCAGCAGTCATGGACCCTTTCACAGCCCAAACCCCGGAGAGGGGTCGAGCATTCCAGTCCTTCAGTGTCTGGAATTTCTTGCCCCGGGACACTGGCTGTCATTATTTTAAAATTATCCACATAAGAAGATGTTCTGAGAGTCTGAGTCTCTCTCCAAGGAGGAACGATTTCTCCTAGGTGCAGAAAAACCCCATGGCCCGCATGGCCTACCAGCCTGCCTCCCTCGGGTGCTTGGAGATGACCCTCTGCAGGGAAAATGTCCCCTGAATTCCTTCAGACGCGAGTCTTCCTCCAGGAGCAGATTACCCAGTGATGGGACTGCCCACCTCTGTGCTGTCCTGGATAGCAGCCCTTAGCCTCATGTGACTCCTGGAACGACCGAGAACTGACTTTTTCATTTTTATTTTGGCTAGTGGTGAATTTATTGATGGTGTACTTCTAGGGCTCCCAGAAGGGGTGGGGAGGAGAACCAAGCACACAAAAAGGGGCATCAGAGTTCTGCCTCAGTTGAACATAATTTCTGGAGTTACCTGGAGAACTGCCTTTTACAGAAAGCTAGTAACACTGGAAATTAACCCTATCATGTATTATGCATGAGCAGAGAGCCAGGCAAGGTGTGATGGAAGTGTTTTAACAAATTATTTTATTTATCTATTTATTTACTTACTTAATTATTTAACATTCATAACCTGTTTTTGTTTGCAGATAAGAAATGTGAGTTAGATTGAGGATCACAGCTTGTTCTTGGCAGAGGGAGGATTTGAACTTGGGTCTGAGACTAATGCCTGTATAGAGTGTTTCACATTCTGACACTTCACTCTAATGAGGTTTAGAAGGGCCCTGTTGATGGAATGGAATGTGATTCCTTACTAAAAATTCTATCTTCTTGTGAGACTTCCTTATAAGCTTATATCTTTGCTATGAGAGGAAACCCACAGATACTGAATTTCCAAGCTTATAAATTGTCTCCTGTTTCTATTGATGGCTCCATTTTCGCAGTAAGAAGGTTATAAAAATGATTCACGGCCTCGTGATATGCCAGAAAACACTGTTAGCATTAATGTGTAGTCACAGGAAAGCCCTGTTTAGTCTTAGGATCACCAATCATGGCGTTAGAGGCCTGAGGGTCTGGGGGCCTTTATGCAGCTTCACACGGGTTACTTCATCCTGGGCCCTCTCTTTTGTCACCCTTAAAACTGGGTAATAGAAGCTTCCACTTCATAAGTCCCTTTCTGAGAATCAATAAATGAATGTAAATGAAGTATTTAGCATGGAGCCTATCATACGTAAGTCCTTAACAAAAACCAGCAATCATTGTTATTATAGCGGCTCCCTCTTATCCACAGGGGATATGTTCATTCCAAGACACTCCGTGGATACCTGAAACCATGGATAGTACTAAATTCTTTATGTAGCATGGGGTTTTTTTGTACGTACATGTCTACAATAAAGTTGCATTTATAACTGAGGCCCAGTAAAAAATTAGCAACAATAATAGATCAACTATAATAATACACTCTAATTGGAGTTATTGAAAAACTTATGAATTGTTTATTTCTGAAATTTTTTATTTAATATTTTAGACCATGGCTGACCCTATGTAACTGAAGCCATGGAGGACAGAACCATAGATAAGGAGCGGCAATAGTATTATTGCTTTACGGTTGCTTGAGCTCTCAAGGTTTGTGGTTTGTTTCTTACCGGATTCTTAGCAATGGGGAAAACATATAATGACAAGGAAAGCATACAGATCAAAGCTAATGAGATGACAGTGGTCAAATGGTGTTTCCTCTCTTCTAAGATGCAAATGCAAAGCTGCTCCTGTGTTGCTGGTTTGTATATAATGGGAAAAAACTCTGTGAATATTCTGTCTTCCCCTCTCCATTATTTTTTTTGTTTTGTTTTTTGTTTTTTTTCCAGTACCAGGAATCGAACTCACGACCTTGCGCTTGCCAGGCAGGCGCTGTGCCGCTGAGCTAAATCGCCAGCCCGCCCCCTCTCCTTTCAATTGGTGAAGAATAGAAAGCAGGGGAGGTTCTCTCTGAAGTGTGGCCCAGGATCTTGGCTATTCCACACTCATCTCTGGGCTACCTGCTCCATGCTGCTGCCATAGTAACACAGAAAGGGAGGCGAAATGGAAGATTAGAAAGGGCTTATTTAGCAAAGAATCAAACAGCTGGGGCTGGGTCCCGGCTCTTGAATGATCTGCTCTGTGAACTCATAAATTACTGTGGCTTTCAGTTGATCCATCTGAGAGAGGAAGAGTTTAAAGTGCTGGAATTCTCCAACACAGCTTAGTGATAACGCCGATATTCAGGGTGGAGTGCACCAATCATAACTGAGAAACTACCGTACTTTATCAATGGCCATGTAATCACACCTGGATGAGTAGGGGCACATACAGTATCAAGCAAGTTTATACCGTAATCATACCTGGATGAGCGGGAGCAAGATAAATATCTTATCAGATATTTCTCCAAATCTCACCAGTTTAGTACCATATACTCGCTCATGCAGCCTTTAAACATATACTCCAGATCAGCAGATAACTTTTCTCCAAGAAGAAAGGTAGAGATCCAGGCTTTTTTTTGCCACGTGACCATACAGTCTTAAATTCTCATCTCAAGGTCGCCAACTTTGAGAAAGGGTCTGGAGGACCCCATGGGAAGGGTTCCTGTGGGCCAGTCTTGGTGTGGCACACAACCCTCATTCCATTGATAGAACCCAGGTTCACAAAGCTCATCACTGTGGGGACTGTGATGGTGATGGAGATTGTGATTGTCACTGGATTTTTTTTCTCCTTCTTATAATTACCATCTTCTTCACAGTATATCTAATCCACAGAGGACTGTGGCCTGGTGGCGTGCCCAGGAGGAAGAAGAGATGGTTGTGATGAGCACCCATTCTTCTTACACAACTTTCCATTAATACTAGGTGGTTGGTGCTATCCCCTTAGGTGGTTTTTACTGTGATCAAAGGGAAAGGCATCAAGTTTCTGGTAGTGAGTGAGTGTGTATGTGTGTGTGTGTGTGTGTGTGTGTGTGTATGTGTGTATGTGTATGCATTTCCTGTCTGTCTGAGAGGGTAGGTGGAAAACAACACTTCTGTGCCAGCACTTTTTGAAATATTGAACATAATTGGTAACTCATTTTCTACCCCCCCCCCTTAGGTTTTGGCCTCTTGCCAAATCACGTGGTCATGTCATCTCTGTTGCCTAGAACTCAGCCACGGCTAACCCACTCTGATTCTTAGGGAGCCAGAGCATTCGTCTGGCAGTCCTCCTGGGGGCCAGCATGCTCCTTTGCATGTTTGATTCTCTAACATTCTTGCTTCATTTTTTGAGTCAGCTACTCCACAGTTGATACGTGGCTGAGATATTCCAGTCCCTTCACCCCTGAATGGACGGCAGCTTTTCTCTCTAGCTCATAGGAAAGTCACATATTGTCTCAATTCTCTTGTGTATTTCTGCCAGATCTTATTTCTTGTTGTTGGATTTTTTTTCTCCTTCTTATAATTACCATCTTCTTCACAGTATATTTAATTCTACAAAAATGATAGACATTTAATTTTTTTATTTGAAAGAGAATAAAAAATAATTTAAAAATTAGAAATGCTACAGAAGTTCACAAAACAAGATGGCAGGAATTCAACAGTGGTTGTCATATTGCATATTGTTGTCTTCAAATTAGCTGTTTAGATTACCAGATATAAGCATGCAAAATAGGTCCAAAAAATTAAGAATTAATTGTTTCTTCAATAAACCAATAGAAATCAGCAGTCAACTGAGGAATGGATAAAAAGATGTAGTATTTTTATACAATGGAGTATTACTCAACTATAAAGAAAGATAAACTTGAGGCTTTTATAGGTACATGGATGCAACTAGAGACCATACTCATAAGTGAAATAAATCAGACTCACATGTATAAACACTATATTGTCTCCCTAGTGTAAAAACCTGGAAAAGTAAATAAAATCCAAAGGCTACAATGGATATTGTGAAATGCTCAAGAGGAAAGAATAACTGGGATGAGGGAAAGGAGAAAAGAAAGAAAGAAGGAAGAGAAAAAAAAATATATATATATATACAGGATAGCTAAGATAATTGTACTGCTGATTAAAAAAATTTTAGAAGAACTATCCTTAAGCTGCAGTAGCCCTCCATTGAAGTTGCTGCTTGCCAGTGGCCAGTCTGTGTGGACCTTCCTCTTGGGCCAGGCAGGGTCAGAGGCCCCATGCAGGTCAAGGGCCTGAGGGGGTAGCACTGGCCAACCTGCTAAGCAAGAGGGAATCGAGCTGTGTGAGACCTTGCTCTTGCTGCACAATGAAAAAGAAGATTCAAGGAAACTTTGAGAGAATGAACTGATTTTGCATAAAAACGAAACAGCTCAGCAGAAGCAGCAGATTATCATACTTTTGATTCCCTCAGAAGATAGGGATGGACAATGGTTTGATCCCGAGGCTGGCCTGGGATGTGCATCTGCCAGCTTGGGGACTCCAAAGTCTGTAAGCACAGGACATTCAAAGGAGGTGTACAAAGTGTACAAAGAGTGTCAAAGACAGAAACAAGGTCATACCCACAGTAGCGCTCTGGTGGTGGCAATATTCCCCTGGCCCACTGAGATTACTCTGGTATTTAATCATGGACATTCGGAAGTTATTAGGTAGCCAATGGAGCAGGTGACAGTGTGTCACCACTGACAGCACTGTCTTGATAGTTTATCTTCCAACAGGTGTTTCCATGTGTCAAAAAGAGAGATCACATCCAAGAAAGGAAGACGCCGGCATGTAAAACTGCAGACAATGCATCTAGAAAAATCAAGGAAATGATATAATGCTGGAAAGACTCAGACTGGTAATAAAGGAAGGTCAGAGTAAATGAGAAAATTTCATTTTCTAATGAACCAGGTCACAGAATAAACAAGCCATTCCATGATCTTGAGATGTTATGCAAAGAGATTATCTACTGGATGAACTTGGACACTCATTGAAGGACTATGCTGATTATGAATCTTTAGCAGGAATGATTCCCCAAAAAGTTTAAGCTGATTTGTTATTAAAGCCTTTTATAGCTTAAGAGCATTTTATTGCAGCAAATCACATTGTCTATAAATCACATCATGTGTAAATGATTCCATTTATATGAAATGTCCAGGATGCATAAATCCAAACAGACAGAAAGTAGATTAGTGGTTGCCAGGGGAGGGAAGCATGACTGCTAATAGGCAAGGGGATTCTTTAGGGGTTGGTAAAAATATTCTAAAATTTGACAGTACTGATGTTTGTACCATTCTAGAAATAAACTCTGGAAAAAATATAAGCCAGAGCAGTTGGAAGTAATTTGCATATGCTTAATCCATAGATAATTTATATAAACCCCTCTCCATGTATTATAAAAAGTGTACAATCTTGAGAAAATATTATATAAGAGGCAACTGAATGTACTAATTTCTCAAGAGGGAGATCATCTGCAAAGAAAAGCCAGGTAATAAGACAACGATATCGCCTAAAAATGTGATCAGGAAAAAGCTGATGGGAAAAAAAGGCAGAATGAAGCTCCTCTCTGCCTTTCATCCTTGAAATATTATCCTTTCTGTATCATTATAATTAACCAGCATTGCCTGACATTTGAATGGCTGTGTGCACCTCATAGGCCCCATAAAATAGTGAGGTGAGAGCCAGGTTAGGGTACCACTGCATCCTCCAAGACTCTACTTCTTTGCCACTCAGTTGTCTCAGGTGTAAAATGACAACAGTAGCACTTGGTTGCTGGAGTCTGCATTGACTGCTTTGAAGACTGAATGAAGTGAGTTGTAAAGCATACTACAGAGGCCAGCACGTGGTAGCTGCCTTCTGGGGAGAGTCCAGCAGCCTTCTTCCATGATCCAGCGGACTTGTGAAGCCAAGTGGGCTGTCTCTCTGCTGTCAGTGATTCCACAGCCTCAATGCAGTACCCAGAGGCATGAGCCTCTATCCAGAGCTTCCTTCAGAGTGCAAACACAGCAACATTTACCCAGATTACATGCTGTTAAAATTACACCCTTCCTGAGGGTGTTTTGTGTATAGAGCCTGTCCTTGCTTGCTCTGCCCAAAGAGAACAGAAGATAATATGACATTTTTTTCTATGATCAAAAAAATGGAAACAATCTAGAAAATGCTGAAGAAAAATTTTTAAAAAGCTATGACCTCTAAATGTACATGGGATTCCATTTAGATAATTTTTTGCTCAGATGACCAGGTTCCCCAGCTTTCATGCTGGACATGGACCCCTTCACAGAAATCCAGTGTCTCTCTGAGCAGTTCTCCAGTCTCAAGTGGACTCAGCAACAATATGTTGGGTTCTGTTTGGTCTGCTCTATCTCTGGCTTCCTCCCCACACTGCCATGACACTGCTCTCCCATGAGTAGTCTATCGTCATTGCCACTCCATCATTGTCACTCAAGAGAGAGGACATCTTATCTAATAATGTCCTAAACAGAAGCAGAGAGCCTCACAGTACTCTCTGAGATCTTTCTGTGACTTGGACTAGCAGCCCAGCTGACACTCAGATCACGTGGTGGAAAAGTCCTCCGCTTAGCAAAGGTCTACACTTATGTCTTTCTCTTGCATAGTGGTTGTTTTGGTTGATACAGAGTGTCAACTTGAGTTTAGAAGTTTAACTATGTTACTCAGCAGTTCTACATCCTAGGGTAGAAAGGACATACCCATATGGCTCTAGGATGTTGTTCATTGTGTCAACTTGAGAAGTTTAGAAGATTGATTTAGTGACTGAGCAGGGAGCCCAGGTCCTTACTTTGTACTCATCATGAGCGTGTGCAAGAGGAGGGCATAGAGATTATGTGAGTGGTACATGCCCCCTGGGTCTGGGTAGCCTGCTTACAATATAAGGGAAGAAAGGAGACTTGTCCCTCCATCCTTTTGGCTCTTGCTGTTTTTGCTGTCTTGTGCTGCCTTGAAATGTTGCCCCTGTGCCCTGCCACTCTGCCTTGAAGCCAGCTGATTATAGACTGAAACCTCCACAAACCCTAAGCTAAATCAACCTCTCCTTCCTTAATTCTGGGCATCAGGTAATTTGTCTCAGCAATGAGAGAAAAGTAACCAAGACAGTCTTCCTCTTGCATAGTGGTATTGGCCTCTTCAGGACTAGCCTCAAACACACAGGCATAACTAGGCTGCAAGTGAGTCCCCAAGGATAAGTCACTTGATGCCTGGCATGGAAATGGTCCAGAGTCATGCTGAGTTCAGCTTCGTCAAGCCCTCTTGAAGGTATTTTCCATGGAGCATTATTTGGGGGCTCATCTCATCCATTGTCATATTTTATACTAAGTATTTATGTAAGGAAGTATTGAAATGATATGAAAGAAAATCAGCAGTTATAGATTAACACCGAACATAAACTAAACCTAGAGGAGGATATGTCTTTGTTCAATATATCAAAAGAGTATTGATTCAGATCAAAATTATAATGAGATACCATCTCACCCCATTAGAGTGGCTATTCTGAAGAAAAAATAAATAAAAAGCAAATGTTGGTGAGGGTGTGGAATAAAAGAAATTCTCACACTTGATTGGTGGGGAGTAAATTAGTCTGGCCATTATGGAGAAGAGTAGAAGTTTCTCAAAACACTACAAGTAGACCCACAATACTTTTTCCCTCCCCGCTGCCCTGAAGGGAGTGAAATCAGCATATCCAGAGATATGCGCACAGTCATGTTTACTGTGATAAGATGTGGAATCAACCAGATATGCATCAGTGGATGGATGGATAAAGAGAATAGAGAAGAATGAAATCTTTTCATTTGTAGCAAAAATAGGTGGAACTTTGGGATATTAGGTTAGTGAAATAAGCCAGATTTAGAAAGACAAGTGTTATGCATTCACACTACCAGGTTGTTATGGTTTGTATCTGGATGTCCCCCCAAAAGCCTTATGTAGTCATGGTGTGGGCTTTTAGAATTTATGATTGATCCATGATCCAATGCTGGGATTATGGGTATGAGTGCTACACCTGCCCTGGGGCGGATAGTTTGCATACAAAAAGAAGGGAAAGAGGCTTCCTCTTCCTGCTGCTCTGCCCTTTTGCTCTTGTCGCTTTTGTTATCTTCCATCACCATGAACTGTTGCCCTCTGCCATGTGCCACTCTGCTTTGGAGCCAGCCGAGTATGGACTGAACCCACTACAAACTGTAAGCTAAAGAAATCTTTCCTTCCTTAATTCTGAGTGTCGGGTATTTTGTCTCAGCAAAGAGAGAAAAGTAACCAAGACACAAGTGGGAGTTGAAAAATGGAAAGTTGGCCCGAATATAGGTTAATATCTACAATTCATAATGTTAATTGCAAAGAAAAAGATTATTGACAATACTTTTCTCTGTTCTACAATTTCATCCTCCTGGCTGGGTTAGTGCTGAGTTGGATCCCTGTAAAGGTTCATTTTAAAGGAAGGAGCAAGGGGAGGAGGTAAAGTTTGGAAGAGGGCAGGGAACATTTCAGCGTCTCACTACTGGATGTCTAGGAGTGGCTCTGACTCCCAAAAGAAAGGCTGTATGCAGTGGAGAAGAAGCAAAGATGAGGCAAATGTTCCCGGATCTCCAAGGTGCTCTGGACTGCAGGCTGCAGGCTGTTTGTAACTGAGGAGCGAGCCAGGCCCAGGGAGGCTCTGAGTACCAATTGCTTAGGAAACTAATTGCACAGAGCTGTGACCTTTTGCTTTAAATCACTTCCTCGTCACATGAAATCATTTCATGCATTCCTTGGCCTTTGGCTTCTCTCATTTCCAAGCCTATCTGGAGAGCTCAGTTCACAGAAACTTTTCTCTGAAGAGTGTTCATTGAGTGATATCCTCTCCCTGCCAGTGAAAGAGAATACTCTGTTATAATGAGGTATAAATCACCCTAAAAGGACTACAGCAAATTATTATAATGGATTGCTGTAATCAATGTAATAAAATAACTCAAGCAGATCCGCCATTCAACAAACATTTATTAAGTACCTACTATGTGTGAGTTCCTGGGAATATAAAGCTGAAAATAAATCTTGGGCTTCAGGGTAGCTCATGATGGGCTGATCCAGGCTCATGGTGGACTATGAGGGTGTGGCTTCAGTAAAAATATTACTATGAGGCCAGAGAAATCTGCATCAGAATCTGGCTATGCTGTCACAAGCCACGTGACCCTGGCTATGGGAACACATCTGCCTGAAGCAGATTTTCCAACTTACAGAGTCAGATACTAAACCTGTTCATTGTCAACTTTTCTGCCTTTTTGGTTTACACCATTTGTCTAGTTAGCAGCCCCCAAACTTTTAAAAATAATATTTCAATGGGTTTTGAGATATTGTTCACATGCCATACAATGAAGCCATTTAAAGGCTATAACTCAGGAGTACTGAAAATATGCACAGTGTTGTAGCTATCATCACAATTAATATCATACTCACTTTACATAGGGGTCATTTCTGAGGATTAAATGAAACAATATATATAAGTCTGTAGACCCAGTGCCAGGCACTTGCTGGCACTTTTCTTCTGGTCATTATTGGTTTTGCTGCTGGGGCTGGCATTCCAGAAGGCTGAAAAGAGTAGGGTTCAGGGCCAGAGGAGAAGAAGAAGGAGCTTGAAAGACCCACAGGGTACCCTTTCCAAGTGTGAGTAACAGACCATGAGTCTCAGTGATGAGGGTTCTTGGGCAGCCTCGACATCAAGCCAACTGAATAGAGTTCAAAGGGACCACTGGGGACCAGTTTGGGTGGGTTCAATTCAGAACTGACCATTATTAATTTTGATCATCATACACCAATGTGTTAATCAACAAACAAGCAACACCCTCTTCAGAGATGAAAATAGCTCAGCTCAGTTTAGCTCCTCTTCTCCATGAGGGCTGGAGCCCCAGGAGGGGCCAGGCATCTCTCTTGATGCTTCTAATTCCCAAAAGCAGTACAGCTGGTCCTCGGGGGAGGGGGGGGGCGTGTCCAAGTGCAGCAGTCATATTTTATCCTAGAGTGTTTGTGTACAGTACAAAGCACTCTCTTATTTGCTACCTGGGCCAGGTAACAATGCATAATCAAGTCTGACCACTGGCTTTTGAACGGAAAGCAAGCTCCTGAAGCTGTTAACTTATCCATGTACCCAGGAAGCTGAAGGCTGTGGTATCCTTCTCCATGGGGCCATGGTTATTTTCATGTTGCATGCAAACTTTGGCTGTGATTTCACAGATTCTCTTGAGATTTCAGTCTTTTGTTTGTTTGTTTGTTTTTCCAGTACCAGGAATTGAACTCACAATCTCGTGCTTGCCAGCAGGCGCTATGCCACTGAGCTAAATCCCCAGCCCCTCTCTTGAGATTTCAAATGAATGGTTTATTGTCTTATTCCTCTTTATGGCATTAAATTGCCAAAGTGCATATTTTCCAATCAAAAAAAAAAAATGAAGCCAAAACTCCTCATTTTCAGTAAATCAAGCTATTGTTTCATTATAGCATCAATCAGGTGTTTCAATGGACAAGAATATGCACAAATGATACCTTCACTCCAGTCATTTCAAAAAAGCAAATTTTTACCATTTTTGTTTTCCATGCCATCACCCCAGAAGTCTTTGTATAGCTCTGCTTTAAAGGTTTCATATCACTCCATAGTGATTGTCTCCACATCATTGCTGTGGGCTTTCTGAGTACAGGAACTTGAATCTATAAAAGAAACCAAAGAGTTTGAACTGACATATTTTTTCCTTTGCAGTGAATTACACATGCAACATGAGGTTTTCTTATGGTTTAGATTTAAAATGTCCCCCAAAAGTACATGTTCTGAGGTGAGCCTGGTCTGACCTTCATAGTAGGTCACTGGGGGTGTGACCTGGAAGGGCATATCTTTTTTCCCCCACTTCCTTCCTTCCTTCTTTGCTTCCTGGCCATGGATGGTGAACACCTTTGCCCTTCCATTCCTTTCCACAGTACCATTTCTGCCTTGAAACCAGCTGAGCATGGACCAAATCTGCTGAAACCGTGAGCCAAATAGACCTTGCTGCCTTTATGTTAGAGGTATTGGGGATTGTGTCTCAGCCACAGGAAAGACCAGTGGTGATTGGTCTCCGTTCCTGATTGCCAAGTTGAAATCTTTGTCTCAAACCTTGAGCCTGATGAGATTTAGTCTAGGGGACAGGAAGTACAGCTGTGCAGCAGAGCCTGGGCCTGAGCTGAAGAGGCCAAGGCTTGCCTTTTAGGAGGGCAGGGATGAAACTCACAGATTGGCGCCACACCTATGCACAGGCTGCATCTGTCGCCAGCAGGAAACAAGGCCAGAAAAGATGCAGGGGACACCATGTGGTACCTCTGCGTTATTAGACAGGGTGGTTGTGCTGCCCTAAAGGTGCATGGCAAGACACCATCCTCCAGGCAGATGCAGCTTCTATCCTGAGTATGTTGTAGAGACAGGGTACTGGCCAGAATTTGATCCCAGATTCCCCTCCTCCAGGTGAGCTCGTGCGGTAGCCCTACTTAGTTCTTTTTTCCCCTCCTCAAATAGAAGAACCCAGGGACAGCTGACAACGGTCTACCCAAGATAAGATAAGACACTGCCTAGGCCCAGAAAGCCCCAGATAAGGGCGTAATTGTGTTTTCAAAGAATCCCCACTGCTCCTCCAAAGACCTGTTTGTCAGCATCCATAGACTCAGCTACTGCCTAAGATTATCATTCTGGTACTTGGAAAACCACATCTCTTGGGCTTATTGTCTAAGTCTGGGGTCTTATCTCACTAAGCCACAGCTCTGCCATCTCTGTTTGTTGATGTCTATGTCAGTCATTGAGAAATATCCTTTCATTAGCGCCAGAGCTGTAGGATTCATGGATTTTCCACTCCTGTGGACTCAGGGGCTTCCTTGCACCAGGGGATGGGGCCAGGTTTCTGTAGATGCATATTTCTTAAGATCAGATCCCCACCCCACAAACCGGATTGGTGACCTACAGCAAGATTTTGTTTTATCTTTTTTTAAAAGAATACTTCTTTGAGCCTTCATTGTATTATGTGTAAAGTGGGGATTACAGTAGTACCCCTGTCCTAACGTGGGTATGGAAATTAACTGAAGTCATAAGGGTGAGAAGTTTAATTCAAATGCTGACTAAGTGGAGGATATAAAGGACATTTCTTGGGTCACATCATACCTTGCTCATCTTATTGCATGATTTCAATACTTTTTAGGTGAGGCAACCTTGCTTCCCCACCACTCATTTGGCAGGAACAGAAAGCAGTAACCAGAGAGGTCACATGTCTAAGAAGTGAAGGAAGCAGGATTAAAACGTGGGACCTACAAGCTCTGGTCTCTACTGCATAACTCTGCTGCTCCTCTGAGGGTGAGCTTGCAAACAGCACTGAAAGTCTGCCCCATCCTCTGGTCTCAAGTCCTTAAAAGCACAGTCTGCCCATCTCATCCTTCTCTAGCCATAGATTCTCCACTGGCCCTGGAATGCTCATGTTGTCTTTCAGGTTAAAGCATCAAACACAACTCTGTAAGTGCACATCCTGTTTAGAAGACAGAAGCAGATGCAATTGCATTATGAATAATAATGATACATTATTATTCATGATAATAATAAAAAGAGTGAACATCAGGTCTCCACGAAGGATCTGCTACAGATCTACTGTGAGCCAGCATCTGGTGCCCCTTCCTTACTTTTGCCCCCTGAGTCCTCCCAATCCCTGGGCATCGGGGAGTCTTGGCTATTGCTCCCATTTCACAGATGAAGCCAGAGAGAGTCAGAGAGAGTCTTGATCAGGACCACCAAGGGGAGGATGTGTGCTTTAGAAGCAGAAAAGGATTCAGTTAGCTTCAGAAAGAATTTTCAAATTCCTGACACAGGTCAGAAAATAGAACTTGCTCTTCATGGTACCTTTCTCTGAAAAATAATCTGACATTCTGAGAGTATGCCAGGGTGTTTGCTTTTTATTACCATTTCTTCCTCTCCTAAGCAATGTGTCAGAGCTCTGTACTTGTAGAAAACAATGTGAGGTTTTTACATAAAGCAGCTGCACTGAAGCCGTGGAATTCCTTGCACCAACCATTTGCCTAATTTGAACCTGCCCTTTGTTCCAACCTGCTGCTGTAGAAAGTCTTATCCTAAAGATGCTTTGCAGTGTGCAGATGGAGTCCTTATTTCCTTTTGGCCAGGAAACTCCGATTCTCTCTGAATATAAGTTGTATTCCTATACTAAAAATACATTTTGACTAGTAGGGAAGGAAATAAATCCAGAGATAGTAAACTGTCCAAGCAGGAGGAGAATCACACAGATAAGTGGGTGGTACATCGATTCCTAGATGCTAATTGTGAAAGATGTAAGAGATGAAAAAACCTGAGAAACACCATGTGAATGTAGCACAAGAGCGAGGACAAACTCAGTAAGGATATCTAAGGTTTTCTTTAGTGGAAGCCCAACCAATGTATATATATATAAGCATCCATGGACGTGACCTTCTAATAAATGTGATGGTGAGAGAAAAAGAAAAGCCCTTCAAAAACTTACCTCTATATGTGAACAGCAAATATTTACTGAGTGCCTTTTCCAGGACCACTGGGACACTAGCAATTAACAAAACAGACTAATGCCCTGTTCTTATAGGGCTTATATTTGGGGGACTGGGGAAAGAAGGTGATGCATTAGGTCAGTGTTCCATCACTGTAACAAAATACTTGACACAGGCTATTTGAAAAGCATAGAGAGGTTTATTGAGCACAAAGTTTTGAAGGATCAAAGTCCAAGGTCAGGAGTCCATTGATTTAGCTTCCCGGGAGGGTGCTGGTGGGAGTACACTGGGATGGAATGTGTGTAGCAGTGAATGGTCCCACCTCCATCAGAAAAGGAGCAACTGGGGTCCCCCAGTCCCCTTTGAGGACAGCACCCCAGTGAGCTCAGGACCTCCCAATAGGTCGCTCCTCTTAAAAGTCCATAGCACACCCCAAATAGCACCACCTTAGGCACCAAGCCATTGCTCCTGGACCTTTGGGAGACACTTGTCTTCCAAACCTTAGCAGGGGCACAGGAGAGAGAAGACTAGACAGTAAAGCACCTCATGGCAGAGCGGGATTGGCACTAGAAGGAGAGGAGGGGAACCACCAGCCTTTGGGTCTGTGTCTGATGCAAAACATGAAGCAGTGAAGGCCCTACGCTGCCTTCAACGGGTGCCTGTTGCTGCCTCACCTTCCTTCTCCGGCCCAGGGTGCCGCATCCTGGCACCAGCTTCCTCTGGAGACTCTTGGTCCTGCATGCGGCTCTGCAGCAGACATGCACAGTGCAGGGCACAGACCCTCTCCCATCATCAACCCAGACAAGCAGACACGAGCCCAGTAACACACACAAACCAGCGACTCCAGTCCGAAGTGGATCCACACATGGCTTTGTGTGTCGCAGCTTTCTCTGAGGATTGGCAGCGGTGGCAGAGACCAAGGGACAGCAGCAGGACTTGGCCAACAACCCAAACAGGACACCGGACAGTTGGAAATCCTTCAGTCACACTACCACGGGCTTTGTGTGATGTTGCCTAAAGATGTCCCTTCCCTTACAGCCACTGTGCAAGTGGCCACTACACACACACACACACACACACACACACACTCGCCTGCACACACACATGTACCTTAGGTTTCTCTGTTTCCAGTCTGTTTTGTCTGTAATTACATCTCATGTTGGCTCTCCCCAGAAAGTCAGCCTCTAATCCTTTTCTTTGAGAGCACATTTGCCCCCTCTGCTCTCAGGCCCCCTCTCTTTTTGGCCCCCTGCTCATACCTGAAATGTTGCTCAGGTGTTCTGCGGACCAGCAAGCTCCTATGGCTCAGTCCTTTGCCTCAGACAGAAGGCACATGTTCCTGCCTTTATCTTTCCTAGGCAATCTCTGGGTTCAGAAGGAAGAGGAGGAGGAGAAAAAAAGGAACAGGGAAGAGGAGGAGAGAGGAGCAGGGAGAGGGAAGATCAGAGTGATTTATTATAACAGGGCCGTAGAAGTTATGTCCTTTCATTTAGAACAGAAAAGCTCCCAGTTCGGTTTTCAGTTTAATATAACACTTCACTGCTGCTCCTCTCTCTGGTGCACAAGGGGCTTTCCAGAGAAGTTTGCAGAGAAGAAAGAAGCCAGACCCCGTCAGGAGTGCTGTGTGCCGTGGACGATCTGTATAGGGCACTCAAAATCTTGAAGAGGACCAGTCTTACATGCAGTGTTCTTCCCACAGCAACAACAAACAAACAAAGAAGTGATACAATAATCTGCCTGCTCCAGGAAACAGCTGGTCTGCAGCAGTTGCTAGGGGCAACCTTATTTATCTCTATGTAAATGTGAGATAGTCTTTGTGCTTGAAGGAGAAGAGCAAGGAGGAGCTTCTAATCTCACCCTGGGGAGTGCAGGGAAACATGCACTCGTGTGTGTTTCAGACTAGACAGGATGTACAGAGCCGATGTCTTCATCCTGCAGAGGGTCTGCAGAGTTTACTTAGCCAGGATCACAAGCCAGAGTTGCCCTGGGCTCCGAGCCAAACCAGGCTTTGGACCCTGGCTCAGTCTCACGTCCACATGGAGTATGGAGCCTCTGTCTCACTTCTGCATTCTCAGTCCCTGTGCATCGATGCAGGAATAGAAGCGACAATTCAACAGAGAAAAATAATCACGAAAATCACCTACCCTGTTGCTGCTGCGAGAGAAAAGAGAAGCACCCCAGCCCCTCCGATGCTTTTGGCTTTGGGCACTTCCTGCCTGGTCACACCTCTCTCTGCTCCCTCCCCCTGGAATAGGTCTGTTCAGGCTCTCTGGGTGCCTGGCTGCTGCCGCCTCTCACTTCCGATCATACTGAAAAGCTAAACGGTAGAAAAACCAGCTCTGGCTGCTTTATTTGAAGAAGTGGCCTATGTGCCTGGCCGTGCGGGGACTGTCCAACACTTTCTTCAGCATCCTGCATCCCCTTGTCTAAAATGATCTCCTTTCTTTGTTCAGTAATCTAATCCCTCCGTTATTGTTCATTGAAGGCTTACTATGTATCAAGCACGGTGGTAGGTTCTGAGGTTAGAGTAGGGGATAAAATACACACAAGTCTTTTCTTTCCATGAAATGACAGGAAAGGAAGCACATTTTGTGGACCACCAAGGGAGTGATAAGTGCTCAGAATGCTGGGAAAGGGGTAGAGAATGTTAGTGTGGGGAACCCAGGGAAAGGCTCACTGGAAAGGTGGCTTGGGGGGACTTCAGGGAGGGTGAGCAATTCCGGACACAATAGCAAGCACAAGGCCCTGAGGCAGGGACATGTGGGGAGCAGGGACTGATGGGGAGTGGGGAGCCGAGCGGCCGGGGTAGGGTGAGCATGTGGGACAGTTGTCAGGTCTACAGCAGGAGCAGGGAGCGCAGGCAGGCGATGAAGGGCTAGTTCCGCACTGCAGACTTTGGCCGTCACACGGAGATGGGGGCTTTGGAGCATTTTTGACAGAGGAGGGAGCTGTTTGGGCTGTGTGTGAGGGAGTCATTCCTGCTGTAGCAGGAGGGCAAGGCAGAAAAGGGCTTAAGAGGCTCTAGCTTTCATCCAGCCAAGACAGGGTGCAAGCAAGGATCAGGTTGCTTGTGTGCAAGCGTGCACGCACTCACACACACTTTGCCAAACAGCTTATTTGTGTTCATATACCTCTAGTCAACCTCTCCTCACCTTACTTAATGAAGTCACCCGCATCTTTCTGTATCGAGAAGTAGGGGACGATATAATTTTAATACATTCATATTATTCTTTTGCATGGATGTGCCGTAATTTATCCAGCCAGTCTTGAATTAAACACTTCAGTGGTTCACATTTTTCACCATGATAAACAATTCTGCAGTGAATGTTCTTGAATGTACATCCCTGAGCCCTGGCTTGTTCAAGAGTTTCTCTGAGATCAAGTCTTAGAAATAGAATTGTTGGCTCAAGGTCTATAAATAACCAAAGGCTCTTGATACCGTATGCCAAAATGCCTGGAAGAAAACCTGTACTAAGCACATTCCCACAGCCATGTGCCTGTCTACCCAGCCAATTTTAAATATTATTGCCATTTGCATTCCCTGCTAACATGATACATTAAAAGTATAGTATAATTTACCATTATTTATTGTTATTTCATGGCTTTGCCCATGTCTTTTGAGCTATTGGCCTTTTTCAAATTTTAGAAGCACTTCATATATTAAAGATCTATTCTCATAAATGTTGCAAGTGTTTAAGGATTTTCTTGTATAACCTTTGTATTTTTTGTTTGGAAATTATGAAATGTATGCATAGAAGGATATATAATTTACTTGTGAAAGTATAAGCAGTAAAATAAAATAAACAGCTGCATGCCCATCATCCAGGAGAGAGGTGTAAAACATTTCCAGTATCCCAACTCTGTCCTGTTCTTCTCCTGCCAAACAAATTAGTGTCTTAGCTTTCACAGCAGCTATTCCCTTGCTGTTCTTTTATACTTTCACCCAACATACGAATCTTCCTGACAGCATGGTTTTAATTTGGCAAGGTCTGAGGCTTTATAGAAATGAAACCATACAGCATGTATTTGTCCATAACACTATGTAATACTATGTGTGCGCTTTCCCTCCATATGGAAATCTTTCTCTGAATCACCATCTTTCCCAGTGTAACTGTGCAGGAATTCCTGTGGAAGTGAGGTCTCAAGAAATGCAGATCTTAAAGTATACTGGCTCTTGCCAACTTATTTTCTGAAGAGGTTTTTTTTTATCAATTTATCATTTGATGAGCAATAAGTGAAATTGCTGATTTGACCGCATCCTTGCTGAGAGATGCTAATATCAGACTTTTATGAAATAGGACTACACAGAGAATATTTTTGATTTTAAAGGGGAGAAGCATTTAGAAGCAGCGAGATTTTAAATATGGCTTTTAAAAATACATGGGCTTCAATTTTTTTAGTGTTCTAAAATTCTTAGTAGGTGGACTAACACTTTTCTTTGATTAGGCTGGAAGTGGGCAGAACCTTTGTAAGAAATTGAGGTAATCTTAAGGCGAGAAAAATAAGCAATTCAGGAGGCCATTTGCAGAAAGAAATGGTCACCTTATTGAAGATATGTGTGGAAGCTGTGGATCAAATCAGTGTTAGAATGCACAGTCAAGTAAAGGGGATTCCTGAGCTAACCTCTCTTGGTCCAATATTGGAAAGCATTTTATTCACTTTATATAAAAAGAAATAAGCAGATCAATAGGTAAAGGAATGGGGTTTTTCACACTCTAGGAAGTGAGTAGTGAGCAAATGAAATCATTTGGGATGTCTGCACAGTCTACATTTATTTTATTCGTTTGTTTTTGTTTTTTTGGTTTTTTTTCCGTTACCGGGAATCGAACTCACGACCTTGCGCTTGTCAGGCAGGCACTTTGCCGCTGAGCTAAATCCCCAGCTCCTACATTTATTTTAGTCTCTATCTGCCTGTCTGTATTTCTATCTATCTATCTATCTATCTGTCTATCTAATCTTTATCTTTGTGGGTCACTGTCATTTCATAAGGGAAGATGTTCCTCTACAGCACTCCAGAACAACTGTTCCCATTTCTCTTTTGGTTTGTCTGGTGGTAATGCCTGTACATATAGGCATGTCAACATCTGGGCTGTGTGTGCAAGGAGCCAGCTGTGTGTGCACTGCATGTATTATTTGGGAAATACAGAGCCTGCTCAGAAGATGCATAAGCTAACTAGGCATGAACTCTGAAGCCACCAGTGCTTGTTTCTAAAGATGTAAAATGTCGCTCTCAATCTATTGTGTTTTCTTCCCAGGTCTAAAAGCATCACATTATAGTAAATTTGGAGAGCTAAGAGATGTTGTAAGCAGGAGTTGATCACAGAGTTGCTTGGGGTTTATTCCTGTCACACATAGTACCTTGTGAGCTCCACTCTGAGATTTATGCTAATGGTGGTGAAATGGAAGGTACATGAGAATTCCTGTAAGGTATCACAGGTCCTAGATTCCTACATGTGAGTCATGTGTCTTTAAACAATGTACTGTATTTTCTGGGCTTGTGCCTTTATTTCCAAAGTCAAAAGTGTGTACAGTTTCACTAAATATGTGTTGCGTGGCATCGTCTATGTGCCAGGAGCCAAAGTAATAATTAAAACAATAAAAAGCATGATCTCTGCTCCTAAGATGGCCACAATTTGTTAGGGAGTGACAGAGAAGAAGCAGACCATGCCACAATGACAAGGCCAGCAGAGGATGTAGGTGCAGCACAGCAGAGTGACCTCTCTACCAGTTCAGAAGTTAGATCTGTTTCTCAGGGAGGTACCATGGCTACAGAGCCATTGGGGATTACATGGAAGTAGTTAGGAAACCAGGGCTTGGGGAGATGGTACCCGGCAGGAGGAGCACATGCAAAAAGAGGGAAGTATAAAGGGAAAAAGGCCACATCCATCATCTCTTGAATCCCTGTGGTGCTTTTTTGTTTTGTTTTGTTTTTTTGTTTTTGGTTTTTCTCCGGTACCGGGAACCGAACTCACGACCTTGCGCTTGCCAGGCAGGCGCTTTTGCCGCTGAGCTAAATCCCCAGGCCCCTTCCTGTGGTGCTTTTAAAATATGGCCTCAAATTCATTGACACTCTTCTCATGGGCAAGTGGGGGGTCTGTGTCCTTCCCCTTGAAACAAAGCAGCCTTCTAAGTATAGTGGAAGTGGTGCTGTATGAAGTCAGGTCGTGAGAGACCAGGCAGCTTCTTGGTCACCAGGACATCTGTTTTTGGAGCTCTGAGCTTCTATGTAAGAAATCAAGCTACCGAAAGGCCACCATATCATGAGGAAGCCCAACTAGCCATGGGCAGACCGTGGGGGTGGTGCTCCAGATATCCCAGCTGACCCCACCCTTTCTGTCATCCCTGGCCAGGCACCAGCCCCCCTCATGTAATCTGCATGTGGCCTGCTAAGACTCTGGCACCATGGACAGAGATAAGCCATCTCCACTATACTCTGAATTTCTGACCCACAGGAAACTTGAATGTTGTACTACTGCTGTTGTTTTACCCTATTATGTTTTGCAATGGTTTGCTTTGCAGTAGTAAGAAATGGAAATGAGTCTCTGCTACTAAAACCCAAAACCCAAGTCCTATTCCTCAGAAAGAAAACTGACCATATGAGCTGCTGGCTTAAAGAAAAATGGTTCCAAGCTCTGAATTATGAGAGAAATTGTAGGGGACAAATCAAAATCCGTTTAAATTGTAAATGAATGCACTGATCTGTGTAATCAGGAAGGTCAGCAGGATCCAGGCATCTGATCAGCATTTGATTCTCTGCAATTCCGCTCTCTATTTGCTCCATGTTGCAGGCAGACGCCCCCAAGTGGAAACAAGATGGCTACAACCAGCACCCACAGACCTGCCCTAGCAGCGGAAGACCATCTCTTTTCCTTTCTCAATCATTTCCCCCCCCACCCCCGCTCCCAGAGCTGACCAGTGTACACAGAGCTGGATTGGACTGGCTGAGGTTCTACACTGACCTTGGATCCAGTGACCATGGCTACTGACCCACTTAGTGAGGACACATTTACACCTTCTCAGCTGGAAGGCAAGATGAGATCTATGAATCCTTGATGGTGGAAGAAATTAGGTTCTCACTTTTGTCTTATGAGAATCAGAAATGGGTGCTAGGTACAGAACACAGATGTCCCTTTAGGCAAAGAAGTCTTATTCTACCCACAGTTGCTCATGAGCATAACTTAGTACTCCCCAGGACTCACAGAACTTTCCCTTTTACAGGTCTCATTACCACTAATGCAACAAAACAGTTATACCTCCAATACAGGTTGCTGAAAAACATTTCCTAGGTATAGTGTCTGTAATTACTAATATTTAGTCATCTTTTGTGTCAACCCTTTCTGTTTAATTAATATTCATTACTATATTTAATGATGGGTTGCTTTAGACACACATATTCAGTAGTAGAAATTGAAATAGCATGTCCAAATTTCCCTCAGAATAAGCCAAGTATTGAAAAGCAGAACATATTTAGCCTCATGGATCTTATTTTGATCATTATGTTCTGCTCAGATGGTAAAACCAAAAGCTCTCTGTGCCCACATCTCTGTCCCATGTGTTTGTTTGCTTCAGAGTCTCCATGCTGGGTCTCACTGTCAACCTCAGGATTCTAAAGCGCACACACACACACACACACACACACACACACACACCACACGTGTATGTGCACATGCCCACAAACATACACACACATGTGTGAGAGCTAGCACTCTTCCTTAGAGTTAATCAATAAAAAGGAGCATAAAGAGAACGAGAATCAGCAAGGTGTTCACAAGTTCCCTGATACATTATGGATAAAAGGTGGAAGAGACCTAAAGAAAGAAACAGACAGTGGGTATCACAGAAACAACATCATGAGACTTGTTGTTTTGAAAACATGTTTCCGCTTTCCCAGTTCCCCACAAGGAACCTAAAATTACTAGCACTTAAGAAAGATCCCAGCCCTGGCACTGAACTTAATCTGGGTTCCTATGATTTCTCAGAGTAACTTCAGGACCTCCTTTCCTGTGGTTCTCAGGATTCCTCCCACACCACAGGGAGCAGTGACACGGATTGAATGGGACATGAACAACCTGGGTGGCCTCTGTGAAGCCCATCCCACTGGAAGGGGTCCTGCTCTCCTTTTGATGGTGATGGTAATTAAGACAAAAGGGCTGCAGTCTTAGCTCACATCCTTGCCACTCCCTTGTGGGGAGAGGATGTCAATGTCCTTGTACTCACCTCCAGGAAGGCAATGCACTGCCTGCCTTTCCTCCTGGTCTGTTTGTTCTCTATCGTGTTGCTGGGTGCTCCGTCATTTGGGTAGAGAAGAAGAGAGGGTCAGAAGTTGCTCAGATATCTTATTAGACATTCAAAGAAGAAGAAAGAAAGCCTTCTACGCCTTTCTAGAAATTTCCTTCACCTGCCATCAGGGAAGGCTCAGAAGACCAAGCTGATCTGGGGTGGGTCCAGAGAAATCCAGGCACTGCATGAAGCATCTCCTGGCCCTTCATGGCAGGTGGTGAAGGTGGGACTCAAGGTTCTGCTGTAGCTCAGCAGTGGGTAGGACAGGATGACAACCCAGTCTGGTTGGAGGAGCCCAGACCCCAACAGAAGGTCAACAGTGAGAAATATTCACCTGGTCCCTTCCTCATGTCAGCGATGTGTGTTTGTACCTGCCTTCATTGTGCTGTGATTTGAACTTGTATTGTTGTATAAGATTCAAAGTGTTCTGGATTTCTGTTTAAGTTCCAAGGATGGACATAGAGCTTCTGTATTCAAAATTTTCATCTCACTAGTGACAAGCTGACAGATAGACCTGCAATTCATACTACCCAGCAGGATTCATCTATATCAGAAGCAGGTTAGCATGGCTGTAATTGCAGCCCCAAATATATAAGTGATGGTGAATTTTTCCTAGGTCTTATTTGAGAAAAACAAAAGGAACCTTAATGTTTACACTGCCCTGTGACCTGTATTTGTCTCCTTTCCCATTCTCAGATATGCTAAGGCCTTCCTACCCCAGGGCCCTTGGTCACACTGTTCCCTCCATCCAGAACACTCCTCCCCAGGAACCTGGGTCGCAGGAGCTCATTCTTCAAACGTGAGCTCAAGGTTGCTTGGTGTGGTCTCAGTGGGTGTTGATGCCCCCCTTGTCATCTTTATTCTCTCTCATCATCCACTTATTTCTTGTATAATTTGCATCAGCAAATATGACTGTCATGCTTGTTTGTGTGTTTGGCATCTGCTTGTTCACAGCTCCCCTGTGAAAATGTTAAGTCCCCTGAGACCAAGTTCGTGTGCCCTGTGGTTCTTCACAGCATCTCCTTCACTTGGCATAGTGCCTGGTACAGAATCATGAGAGAATGGCCAAGTCAGGGACCTGGAGTCTCTGGTGAGTGGGGCCAGTCTGGTGAAGTCTGCAAGTCCATTGACATAGATGAGGACCATGGGAATGAGGAGCTGCACTTTGGTGGGTTTTAGTTAAAGCCCTCTGAGTACAAGCTGGGGCCTATGAGCAGATGCCAGGGGTCCCTCCCCAGCCTTTACATTCCTCTTTCATCAGAAACAACTCCTACATAGGGTACTTAATGAGTACCAGGGTGCAGTTGGATAGGAGGGAGAACTGTTCTATGGCACAGTAAGGTAATGAAGATTGACAACAATGAACTGTATATTTCTAAATAGTTAGTTTAAACGATTTTAAATGTTCCCAACACAAGGAAATGATCATTGTTTGAGGTGGGGGATATGCCAGTAATCCCAATATGATCATTATACATGATATATATCCAGGATTTCCAGTACCACCCCCTCCACCCCCAAGCTGGTCCAAAATTCTGTTACGAACCAGGTTGCTTGACAGGAGGTGAGCATGATAGACCAGTGAAGCTTCATCTGTATTTACAGCTGCTCCCCATTGTTCACGTCAGTGCCTGAGCTCCGTCTCCAGTCAGATCAGCTGCAGCATTCAATTCTTGTAGGATGATGAACCACAAATGGAGGGATCTAGTTTGCACATGAAAAATTTGCCTTCCCTGGTGCCCAAAAGGTTGGGGACCACTGGTGTATGTGTATATTGAAATATTACACTGTACCCCATAAATATGTGCAATTTCTAGGCATCAATTAATTTTTTAGTTTAAAAGACTCCCACATTTAGGAGGCAAACTTAGTCGGGACCTCCCATGCACCCAGACCCGATAAACAGCTAACCCTCACCTCACAGAATCCTCACAAACCCCAGCAAGGATAAGTGTGCTTGACGCCACACTCCAGGAGATGCCACAGAAGTTGTGGGGTCAGATATCTTGCCAGGAGGCACACAGTCAGGGACAAGTATGGTATAGTCGTGGCAGAGCACTGGCACCCACATCTCGCTGATGCCCCTGCTACAGTCCTGCATTCATTCACGTGGCTCCTAAGTCTGTCCTGTGCAGCTTATAACCTCTGTCACCTAGAATCTACTCGTCTTTATTTCTTCACTTGTTCTTTCCCTCTCTCTGTGCCCAGATTTTTCATCATTCCTAACCGTCCAGCCTTGGGCAAATTTCTAGAACCTCCCTGAGCTTCAGCTCCCTCATCTGTAAAACGGGTCAGCTTTTGGGCCAGCTACTGTGATTACTGTGAGGATTCCTGTACTTAAAACCTCAGACCCTTAGACAGAGGGTCTAAATATGTAGTGTGTCCCCAAAGACTTGTGCACAGAGGGCTTGACCCAATGAAGTGGCGTCTTCAGGTGGGGCCTAGAGAGGAGACAGGATCATGAGGATGCAGTGCTTACTCGATGTGTAAGTCCTTCTCACAAAGTGACATTGTATTTGCATATAAGCTATGCATATCCCCCTGTAAACTTTAAATCATCTCTATATGACTTATGCCTGCTACAATGTGAATGCTGTGTGAATAGTTGCTACACTAAGCTGTTTAGGTAATAGTGACATGGGAGAAATGTCATACACGTTCAGTACAGATGTGTTTTTTTTTTGTTTTTTTTGTTTTTTTTTTTTGCAAATACTTTCTATCCATGGCTGGTTGAATCCATAAATGCAGACCTATGGATATAGAAGGCCAACTGTACAACAGTTATTTCCAAGCCCTTTTCCTCACCTTAGCAAGTCACCTACAAAAATCCTACCTTTCTGTGTCCATCAGCTTTCTGTCACTGTGATAAAATACCTGAGACAATCAACTTATAATGGCGAAGGTTTTATTCCAGTGCATGCATGCTTAGCCCCATCAATTAGGCCTGTGGCAACACAGAGCATCATGGCAGATGCAGGTGATAGACGAGGATGCTCACTTCACAAAGACCAGGAAATAAACGGACAGAAGGGTCCAAGTATCCCCTTTAAGGACCTGGCCTCTGACCTAATGTCCTCTTACAGTCTAACAGTACCACACACTGGTGACCCAACCTTTATTCTAAGGGCCTCGGCGGGCACATTCTAGGTGACAGAGGTTACAAACATTAACAATTTCCCAGATTCTCTACCTGCCCACTGACACTCACATACCCATGATCACAGCTCTTTAGAATTTCAGATCTGTGATTGGACAGGGGCATGTCCCACATAAGAACACAGCGAGTTATTGTTTGAAGGTCATGTGATGTGGGTTAATGTTCCTAGGACTACTCGAATTTTGACATAAGGCTTAGCGAGTAAAGAGGAACAGAATTGGAGAAGGGAGAGATGGGAGCTCCTGGCAGGCGGTAACCTCATCCCTCTAGGCAGGTGATGCTTTCTTCTCTCCTCACCAGCTGTAGGAGGAAACTCCTGGGTGGGGAAGGCAGCCTCTGCACCAGGGCTTTGTACCGGCCCTGCTGGTAGCCTCTTTTATCCTCGCCCGCTCTCCACTACACCAAGGGAGACTCTTTGACAAACAAAGCAGGGTTCGAACTGTCTTATCTGTGTGCTTTTTCATTGCACAGAAACCTCACCAACCAGATAGTGGTGTTGCAAATGAATGAGCTGCTCCAGCCCTTATCAATCCCAGAACACTCAGCAAATATTTGATGGGTGATTTCCATGCACAAGCGAGTCATTACTTTTCTGCCTCCGGAAGGGGCCCACATTTTTGGTTGAATCTATTTCATTTTTGGAGTTTATAAAATGTCTTCACTGGAGAGTCTCTCAAAAGAGGATTCCTCTGCTTAAAAAAAAACACTAAAATCTGTCCTCCTATCTGATCTGCCTTTACGTATTTTCCTCAGCCCCTGCTTTTCTAATTAGGAGGACGGGAGAGGAAGTTTTATTCCCATATCCATTATAGCATGTGACTATGTTTCAATTATATTTTTCTTTGGGCTGGATAAGGGTAATGAATAGATCTTTATCAAATAATTTGGCAGACTTTGTTATACCCAGCAACTTGTGCCAATAAGATGTACTTGAATCTTGTCTGTGTTTGAGCTTAGCATCAACAGCTGCAGAAGGGACAGAGGCTCCTGGAGGCTGTCCCCAGGGGGCGTAATCCACACCTCTGTGTTCACAGAGGTGGAAGCCTCTAGTAAGCGTTCCTTTTGTTGGCAGCTCAAGCCAACAGTCCTTATGGTCTATTGCATGACAGTGCAATAACTGCCGTGATACAGGGGGCTTAGCTGCAGAAATTAAATGCTCGAAATGCAGTCCTTTAATTGCCCATAAAGTACATTATGATTTCACCCCCCAGAATAAAACAGATCACCCTTTCAGGTAAAAGAATAACAGACTTATTCCATGAATTTTTATACCTCTTTGTGTATGTCTATGTATATTGCCAGATGTACTCAGTCCAGCAAGATAGAAGGTCATGGAAGCTGAGACCCATAAAGGAATAGCATATTCAATCCTGCCATCTGGTCCCGGGGGCACGTAAAGAGGGGTGAGACAGAAGGGAGGAGACAAAGACTTGCGTCAGTCAGAATGCACTATGCATCTCTCTATCGGTCATATTTATACAGTTGAAGCCACGCAGTACATGTGTGCGCTGTGACTTTCTTTTGCCTGTGGAGTGCTTGCAATATGTCTGACACCAGGCTTAACCCTCTATAAGTATGATCTCATTTTAGCTTCCCAAGAACTCAATGAGTTAGGTAGCATTAGATCCACTTGAGGATAAAGAGAGTGATTCGCTGAGAGATTAATTTGCTCCACTAAGTGGGCAGGAAAATAACAATTTGAACTAAGGTCTGCTTATCTCCAAAGTATGCGCCACTATGCCTGCTGCCTCATGCCTCATCACTGGTAACCCACTCGAGGCAACAAAACGTCACAGTTGAGCCAACCCCAGAAAAAACACTTGGTTTTCCTCTGCTTGTGTAAGTTAGATTCTCTCTTTTCCCAGCGTCTGTCATTCCTCAGTGGCTGAATTCACCAAGTCCGAAATAAAATTCCAGTACTCTTTGGATTTAGTTACTAGAGGTTCTCTTTCCCCAGTATCAAAATCTCTGAGTTTTCTTCAGCATCCTTCTGTGCTGATTACTCCTGAAGGATGCCGTAGCTAACCCTGCGACCACTAGTTGGTTTGAGTTGCTGGGAATTTTGCCGCAAATGTAATTATGGCTCAACTGGTGCTCCTCGTATTCCCAAAGACGGATCAAGTGGCTTTGGCCACACTGAATATTTAACACGGACACTGATATCAGAAAATAGACACTCTGCCCCCACTACTCCTAACTTCTGTCTGATGAAGTAGTGGTTTCAGGGTGAAAATAAAGGGAAGGGAATGAAAGAAGAATGAGGAAAAGAAGGAATGAAGAAAGGGGAGGAGAGCACCCCGTTGCTCTTCTGACCCCTGAAGTCTCTGTTTGGATTGGGTCAGAACATAATGGCAGACAGAGGTACACTGGCCTCAGATCGGGTCTTGGAGTCCAGCCCTTCTTGCTATTCAATCTCTGCAACTCAGCCAAGCTCCTGAGCCTCTTTTCATCATCTGCAAGTATTGAAAATAACAGCGTGCACCACAGAGAACCGCTGGGAGAATTAAAAGGGACAGCCTATTTCATGGCGAGGGCCTGGGGAGTCTGTTTCTCTCTCCATGGAGGGCTCTGTATCTTTCCTACCCATGACAGCTGTGAATTGAGTACCAAGATCTATAAAGACAGAGGCGATGCCTGCTATCTCTTCACCTTCTCCCCATCCCTGGCCCAGATGATACAGCTAGAGTGCTTGCTTCATCCCTAAATCAGTGGGCTTGACTCACTGATTCTCTATTCTGAAGCTGAGTCAATGCTTAATTACCCTTTCGGTTAGAAACTTCATGCTCGTGTCGCAGGTCCCTTCTGCTATAATTTATTTTCACTTTCGCTTGTTTGCCCCTGAATGTAGCATGCATCTTTATTTGTAAAGACAGCAGTGAAAGGAAGGGGGAGGATAAAAAAGAGGAAAACAATCAGGCAGATGGAAGAAAACCTAGAATTTCCACGAAGCATCAGAGGTTAAAAAGATGAGGCAGGAATGAGGGATTGAGGCCAAAGACATCTCACATGGAAGCATCCACAGTCCTAACATTTCATTTGTAGGAGTATTTCAGTATTATCGCTTTTTCTAAAAGGACAGAGTTCAAGTATAATTTCTGGACAGGGACTTCTTTGGCTCTTGGTTTAATCAAGAGTCTGTACCAGAGAAAGGCAAATGCATGGGCGAGTCGAATGCTTTGCTTCTGAATATTAAATTCATTACTCATGTGTCTGCTCTCATGGCTGCGGGCGGGTGGGTCGATGGGCCAGGCTGGGTGGAAGTCCCACCCAGCTCTGCCACTTAGTGGCTGCGAAGCCCCATGCAGTTGCTTGTGTTCCGGGAATCCTAGTGGGGATGCAGGTTCTCACCATCTCACAGGAATGTGTGAGGACCCATGATTTAATAGACGCCAGCAAGGCTAATGTGGCCAACTTCAGGGTAAATGCTCAACCAACATTTGTCGCACTGGTTTTGGGTCTTGACAGCAAAAGGTAGGGGAGCTCCAACTCTGGGGAGAGGGAGGGAGGAAAGGTGATAGTGGGAATGGATAAAGTTCCCCCAGTTATGGATGTGAGCTGGGCACACCCATGACTCCACTGAGCCGAGGCTGCAAAATCAAATGCTCTGCCGGACAGTGAGGGAAGAAACGCTGCTGTGGCTGCACATCCCACAGCCGCTGTGGCTGCCTGCTCGGGGTCAGGCCCCGGGGACAATCCTGGAGAGAGCTGTGGGAGCCCCCGCAGGACAGTTTGTTCCAGATGTGCACAGCTGCAGGCCCCGCAGGCCCCGGGCCCAGGCTTTCTGTGGGAGGCACATTGTGCTCTCCTTTCTGCCCCCACCCGGGGCTGAGGGAGCCCGGCACAGGACCTCTCTGTGCCAAGCTGGGACAGTGGCCACAGTAGAAATGAGCACATGATGTCCCCAGGCGCCCCCTTTTTAATGGTGCAGCCCTCTGGCGGGGGGGGGGGTGCTTTTCCCTTTCAGCTTTAGGAACATCCCTACCCGTTCCCCGAGTGGCCTGGAGAGACCTCGCTCCTCACGTAGACCTGGCTCCCGTTCAGGAACCGTCTAGAAGAACACATCCCTTGTGTCCATCCGGGCCGTGTCGGGCTTCCCAGAGGATACGTGGGAAAGCCTGCACCTGCGGCAGACATTGCTGCTTGTTCCGCTTCCTCCTCTCTGGTTAAGAAGCTGCAGGGGTGTGAAAGGATCTTTTACTACGAGCCTAGGCTCATAGCAGCCTCTGGGCCTCAGAGAGGCTCTAGAGAAAGACTTCTCAGTGACTTCACCCTGCTCCGCTTTGCACACGTGGCTTTGGGTGACCTTAGGCCTGCAGACTGGGTCTCCGCAGCTCAAGAGCTGTTAATATGCGTTGTTCTCCCCTGGAACACATAAACGTGCTGCTCCCGGCTGTGAGGTTTTCCAGGGGCGCAGAGCCAGAGCACTTTTCTTGTGAAAGTAGAATGATATTGTCAACTATTTTTTATTTCCTTCTCTTTTCTGCATTGGCTGTGATGACTGTTTCTGATTTCTGTATTCCTGAAGTCAATGTTTCTTGTGACTTGACAAAGAGTTCAGGACGTCTCCTGGTTCTTGGTTTCCCTATTGATTTATTCACTCCATAAATAGGTCCCATGGTCTCATGATGTGCCTGGTGCTTTTCTAGATACCTGGGACACAGCCTGAACAAAACAGACAAACACCCTCACCTTCCCGGAACTGATGGGATAGTAGAAAAGGCAGACAATGCAAAGAGGAGGAAGCAAAAGGTGCAAATGTTGTGCAGGGCAAAGGTATGGGGAATGTGAATAACCACAGGGGAAACTAGCAAAACCAGGAAGAGGTAAAAGAGCCACTGCCAAGGCACTCTAGGCAGGTGGGGCGGCAGGTACAAAGGCCCTGAGGCAGGAGCGCTCAGATAATTTTTAAACATCAGCCAGCCAACCAGCAGACTGAGCCATGGCAGGCCGTGGGAGAGAGGCCAGAGTGAAGGGGAGAACTGGGGCCAAGTTTCCAGCTGGGTGCAGATCCACTGGAAGGAGGCCTGACCCTGGGAACAACCCCGGTCTGCATGAGCCATGCTGCTAAGTTAAGGGCACAGGCCTGTCTGGCAGACACTAGAATGCTCAGCTGTACACAGTGCCATGTTGACTTGCATAGTGGTTACCACTTGCCAGGCACTGTTGATGCACCGTGCATATAGTAACTAATTTAACCCTCCCTTCATGCTTGTGAGATGGGCACTGTCCTCACCAGAGGAGGTTCAAAGAAGCTGAGTCACCAGCAACAGGTCACCCAGCTGGGAAGTGTGGGGCTGGAATTCGGATCCCTGTGACTGTCTGCAGGGCATACACTTCCACGGTAGAAAGGCGCTGCCCCTATGGTGGCCTGAGAGGGACATATTTGCCCTCAGGTACTTCTGAGAGCGAGCGCGCGCAGCCAGTGTGCTGCTGCATGACGACTTCCACCCTCTGAGCTTAAGAACATGACCAGGGAGTAAGGAGCATAGCAGAATCATCTTAGAGAATTTGTGGAACCATCCGGTGGATCTGTTTGAAAGCTGTTTAAGGAGATAAGGTCAGGGGTTGGATTTCCTGGGCTCACATCCCCGATCTGCTGCTTCCTATTGTGTGACCTTGGACATGTGATGTTGCCTTTTGTGACTCAGTTTCCATAGCTACAGAGGGAGGGTAGCACAGGGGTGCTCTTCCCGAGGATGCGTTCTAAGTCACGAGAAACCGTACTGCAGAGTCGTGGCCCGTGGCAGTGAATCAGAACTGCCTGATCTGAGCATCTGATGATAATTCATTCTTCCCCTTTCAGAGTCCGGTGCTCTTCCTGCCCCGTGTCAGTGCCCACACTTGGGTTAAGATAGGCCAGGTCCCCAGGACAGGAGCTGGATGTCTCCAGAGGCAGGGACAGTTTGTGATTCAATCTGATTCAATCAGCATCCTCCCAAAAGGATCAGAGAGGCAAAACAATCATCGGTAAAATCACTGTGACATTTTGGGGCGGACGATGCCCAGTGCCCGTGAGGATACCTTGCTCCTTGCAATCGCTCTCTGAGTCCAACCGGCACTCCCTTCCAAAGGTCACTGCTTTGGCTTCAGAGCATCCTGTGACACTGGAGATGAAGCTTAAAGGAACTGCTCTGGAAGTCCTGCCTTGCGCCACACAGCCACGCTGCTCCTTCTTCCTGGAACAGTTCTAGGATTCACCGGAAAGAATCTCAAGGGCTGCCTCTCAGCTCCTCCCGTTCAGCTGCCCTTGAGCCTCACCAGTGTCCCTGCATGGTGATAGACAGGTGAGCACTGCTACACATCATGCTCATGGGGAGCACGTGGGAGAACACTAAAAGCTTAGCAGTCATGTACTTATTTCATGCATATTAGAAAAAATATAAGGAGGATATCAAACCAATAACTTAAAATTTGTACAAGAAAAAGAACAACTGAATTGCCGTTAAAGAATATTAAGCAAATTAAGTAAGTGGTACATAGCTACCATTCGCATGGCTGTTATGTGACTATAAGAATGTGTAACATATAAAAACTCTTTCCCTCCCTAACAGGCAAGGTTCTCCTTATTTGCAGCTTTGGCAATTATAGCCTCTGAAAGTGTGGAATTTTCTACACCCGACTCGTCCTGCCAGCCACATCACCCCACTTCCCTGCGAGTTAAACCCTGCACCAAAGCATGGTTGTAACACACTGCTTTGTCCCTCAGAACTCACAAGCTAAAGATGAGTCGCCTGTCCTAGGCACTGTCCAATGTCATTTAAAATGGGAAGGACCCCCATGATAAAACCACTTTAAATCTCTGTTCAAAAACCTTGTTAAGCCTCCTGTTCAAATTTATTGTTTGAAACTGCTCCTTACTGAGAAATGCAGGCCTTTCTGAGAGCCGTTTCTCAAGCTCTCTCTTGTATAGCGGTTCGTACACGCTGTAAATCGTTCCTCCGTCGTTACAAGGAGTCATAATGAAATCTCTGGCAACACTCGGTGTGTAGCTAAAACTGAGAATGGCTGTTGGGAGGGAGTCTTTCATTTCTCCTTCAAAGTCAGAGTGGAAATTTACCGCCTTCTGCCCAACCTCTGGGTACCACCTTGTAACCCATAAAATGTCTACCGTGTGATCCGGGAGCTTTATTTCTAAGTTAAATCAGGTGGTGTGTGTGTGTGTGTGTGTGTGTGTGTCCGTGTCCATTTTCTACCCTAGGAGCAGATTCAACCACTATGGACAACTGCTGACGTTCCTTATTTTATTTGGGGAGTTCAGGGGGAAAACTACACTAGATGTCCCTGAGCATTTTCTTTTAAGCCCTGTGTCTGCACCCCTCTGCTGTTACGTTGTGTGGAGAAGATAAAACGGATGTTATACAAACGACGGCTAATTGCCAGAATCAGTTCTTGTAACAACTCGGAAGAGGATCTGGGTTGAGACGAAGTAAACAAGTGGGGTGGCATGTTCCTCGTTTTCAGATGGCAAACTGAAATGTCACAAGGGCGTGCTCCCAGCTGTCACTTTCTAATCTAATTAGACAGGATAATTGGGGAGGCTGAGCCTGCTGACGGTTGACAAACATATTAAAGTAATTTCATTCGCTCTAATGTGACTCTGGCAGTGCCAAGCCTGTCTTGTCACCGTGTCAGCCAGGAAGGCTTCTGAACTCCAAGAACTCTGGTTTGGACCTGGGAAAGGTTTCTAGACATAGCAATTGCAGCTAAAGGGAGTTGCGAGAGAGGCAGGGTTGAGGAGCAAAGCACTATCCACACTGCAAAGGCAAACTAGCAGACATTTGAGGAGGAAGAAGTGTCAGTGGAGCAGGATATCGTGGTGTTTGGTTATAACCCCAGCACTCAGGGAGGCTAAGGCAGGAGCACCGCAGGTTTGAGCCCAGCCTAGCCAACTTAGCAAGACCCTGTCTTAAAATAAATAAAGGGCTGGGGATGTAGCTCAGTGCAAAAGCCCCAGCTCGATCCTCAGTACTGAAAAATTAAAAACAATTGTAAACAGGTAAAACTGTAGAACTGTCAAATGAATTGCAAGCTGTAAAGAATATCCCTCTTATGACTTTTAAAAAAGGTGCAGTGAACAGTTATCCCTTATAAAAGGCTGTCTTTCAGAGGCCTAGAGGCATGAGTAGCTAAGAAGTTTGGACAGGTTCCCCGATCCAAAAATCTAAAGTCTGAAATGCTCCAAAACCCAAAATTCTGAGCACATACACAATGCCTCATGTAGAACATTCTACACCATGAAATTTGTTTCATGCACAAAATTGTTTAAAATATTACATAAAATTACATTCAGACTGTGTCTATAAGACATGAATGAAATAAATAAATTTTATGCTTCAACTTAGGTCTCATCCTCCAGATACCTCATACTACATGTAAATATCCCAAAGCAAGAATAAAAATCCAAAACACTTCTGTCCCAAGCATGTAACATAACAAACACTCAACCTGAATCAGCACCTATTAAGGCTACAAGGCTGATATTCCAGTAGGATACGCTGGATTGGTCTTCTGGCCTTTCTGACTGCTTGGCCATCTGCCTGGGGACATCTTGGCTATTGAATATTTTGCAGAACCTCCCTGTTGTATTAATTTTCTATTGTTACTGCTATAAAATATCATAAGTTCAGAGGTTTAACTGGTGCAATTTGTAGTTCACAAATTTGTAGTTCTTATAGTTCATTGGTTAAAAGTTGGGGTACAGTGTACTTGGCTGGATCTTCTAGGTAGAGTCTCCCACAAGGCCAAAACCAAAGCATCTGTAGGGCCATCTTCTTTTCTGTAGGCCCCAGATGTGAGTCTGCTTCCAAGAGGAATTTGTGGTTAGTCAAATTCAGCTGCTTGCAGTTGTTGTATTGAAGCCTCCATTTTCTTGGTGACCTCAGCCCAGGGTGGGTCTTTGCTCTATGTATTTCCTCTTTAAGGTATGCAGGGTCAAGGCTAAGTCAAGTATCTTTTATGCTCCAAGTTTCTCTAACTTTCTCTTCTGTGACTTGCCTCTAACTCTAGCTGTAGCCAGTGTACTACTTATTAGGTGCATATAATTAGACAAGACAATCGAGGTAATCCAGCATAATCTCCCTATTGTAAGACTCATAACCTTAGTTGTGTCTGAAGAGTCCTTTTAGCTGTATAACATACAATATGCACACGACCAAGAGATTAGGGCCTGGCCATCCTTGGAAGAGGAGGGGATCAGGTTATTGTACATACTTGAAAGTTATTTCCAAGTTACTGCACATACATGAAAGTGTTTTATCTTCATGTAGTTCAAATGTTTTCTCCAAGCTTTATTTACAATGATAATTTTAGTTTAACAAAAGCTTTCTTTCCTATACATAAGACAAAGTTGAATTTGGGCCCAGCTACCATTCATTATTTCAAATTAGTGGGTTCAAAAGAAGTTCAACCAAACACACAGAGGGGCGAGTATTATGGTTTCTGAAGGGATTCATCTAGTTCCCTTGAAAATCTTCACTCTTGTAGGTTCAAAGATGCCGATGCTCTGGGGACCTGGGCATTAGTTTGATTCATCACATACAGTGGCTTACTGATAGGAAAAAGACACCAAGTTTATTACACCACCTTCATGTCCTCATGACCATAAATGGTATGGACAGGTACCGCACAACTTGAGGGGTGCAGCAACATTGCACGGCTGCTACATGGTAATCCATGTGGCAGTGATAAACATAGGAAAAGCAGTTAAATTTAACTTCCAACCAATCATAGGTATATCAACTTATAACTATCCACTATATTATCTGTCCAACCTTCCATTTAACCATCTATCCAACCATCCACCCATTCATCCATCCATCCATCCATCCATCCATCCATCCACCCATCTTAGTTATATAGAAAAAGTACTGTCTTGGTTACTTTTCTCTCATTGAGAAGACAAAATACCTGATACCCAGAATTAAGGAAGAAATGGTTTATTTAGCTAGAAGTTTGTGGAGGTTTCAGTCCATACTTGGCTGGCTCCAAAGCAGAGTGGCACATGGCAGAAGGCAACAGTTCATGGCAGCGGAAGATAGTAAAAGCAACAAGGCAAAATGGGGGAGCAGCGGAAGGCGAGCCTCTTTCCCTCCTTACACTGTATGCAAACTACCTGCCCCATGGCGGGTGTAACACTCACACCCATGAATCAATCATAAACTCTAGAAGCCTACCCCATGACTGCATGAGGCTTTGGGGGGACACATTCAGACACAAACCATAACAAGTACAATAGTGAAAAGCCATCTCAGGGTACACCAAGTGACTGCCTCTGTTTCTGGGTGGGGAAAACAAGATGCTTCCTTACAACTGCCCTTAACCCCCACAGGCTGGAAGGAGCAACTAGTTTACTCTAGTTCCTGCCAGAGATTCACAAATACAGTCCTCAGTGTGGAAGTTGTATGTCTTTCCCCCAAATAATCCAATTTTATTTCACATGTCCCCATAGCATCCTTGTGTCTCAGGAAGAAACAGACAGAGGATAATTAAGTAATTCATCAAAGATGGCATCATGGCAAAAGTAGGGCTGCAAAAAAGAAAAAAAATTCTGGACTCCAATTTGTAGACAATGGAGGATGCCGTCTAGTGAAAGTTACCAGCAGGTGGTGATCTGCCCTTTACTTTCATTTCTATTTCCATCTCTTAGTCCGTCATTCTGAAAGTAACTAGCCTGACATAACTCTGCAAAGGGAACCACTGCCAAGTGTCTCAGATTGGGATTTATCTAGATTGACACCTCCCTTGGGTGTGACTGCTTTTAAACCAGAGATGACAAGTTTGAATCATGCCCCACCCAATGGGGACAGATGTCTTTTTCTCAGTGTCCCAAGTATGGCACTGAGATGGATGGATGGATGGATGGATGGATGGATGGATGGATGGATGGGTGGATGGATGGACAAATTAATATACATACTAGATAGTTATAATTTGATACACTCTACCTATGTCTGGTTGGGATGTTAAACTTAACCATGCAACATACATTCACATCAAAAGTTACTGCCACTGCTATTGCAATGGGGTTTAACTAAATTTATAGCCAAATTTCATATGTAATTTTATCTAACTCCATGATGGAAAAAAGACATTATACTAAGAAAAACTATCATGTATGTACATACTTCATACTTTAATTGCTCATTTTGAGGTTCTTTGAACAACGTCCCTCTTCCCATAAAATGAGAATCCTGAATATACCATCTCGCTAAACATTATAAACTAAGTTATTGCCAGAGGATGATTAATAAGAATTATTTGGCTCCATCTTTTTTTCCACCACGTATAAATATACGTGCACACCCTGGGGATGATAAAGAATGTGCAGTATCATTGTATTTATGAGCCCCTGAGACAAGCGAAGCCAGGAGTTTTGGAGAACCCTTGCTAGGAACAGTGGAGGCACTTGAGATGGTGCTATTTGCCATCTGTCCACGGCTACTATGAATCCTTTGCAAGACTGTCTCAATCACCACTTCTGATCATCACAGAAACCTTTTCAAGTAGAGTTACTGTCTCCATTTATTCAGGTAAGGAAAGCAAGACTGAGTTCAGGGAGCCAACTCAAATGCACATCCTTGCTGAAACCTTGTTACCCCTTGGCTTGAGTCACTTACTCATTTCTTGATATGTCTGTGCACAAAATACACAGCACTTTGCACATACCAATCCTGTTAGGCTTTTACTAAATGAATGAATGGAGCTCATGAAGACCCCAAGCCCATACTGAAGGGCTTTTCCACCATTGCAGAATTAGGAAAAAAGAGTCCTACCAACCAACAAAAAAACTACATCTCTGTTGTTTCCATTCATCAAACCTGTTTTTCTCATCCACTTTCTTAAAAATAATATCTATATTTTCCTGTGTATTTACATGTCCTTCATTACACATAAAAAACCCTCAAAAATGGTAGGATTTTAGAAAATATGTTAACCTTTGCCATGATCAAAATGAAATTAAACATAGCACTTTGGTATTTCTAGTGTTCCCCTATTTACTGTCACTTGGGATATTTAACCCAAGTTCCTGTGTCCAGAGCAGAGGCTCACGCTCCAATTCTCAGTGTTGTCTGCATTGCAAGTCATCCTCTCCTTTCTGCTCAATAACTCCTAACTGTGCACCCACGTTGCTTGACCCTGGGGTACAGTGATTGGCAAAGTAGATGTAGACTCTGCATCCACAGAACTTGTAGTCTGGTAGGAGGTTGAAATGCTGCTTCCATTATTTGTGGGGACCAGTGCAAAATGAAAATATAAGATTGCTTGGTTTTAAGGATGTGCAGATGGCAACTATGGAGCATCAAACCAAGCACAGGACCTTGATCACCTCCCTGAATCCCCTGCTAGACCACCACTGTAGTCTTGCACAGAATGGATGCTCAAAAATGTTTAATCCATAGAAGATTCCCATACTAATAACAGCTAAATCATGCGGAGTGTGTGACTAGGGCCAGACATGGCATTACATTCTTCTTAGGTGTGTATTCTTGAGTCCCCACATGGTACTGGAATGCTTTTCTCTCTATTTTTCCGAAGAAGAAAGAGGCTTTGAGAGATTAGGAAACTTGCCTAGGCCATTTGGTAACAGGAAGTGAAGCCGGAAGTCAACCACCACCAAAGCCTGTGCTTCTAGCCACTCTAATGCCTGTTTACTCAGGGCCAAAAGCAAATATTTAGCCTCCCTCCATCACACTCAGTCATGTCCCACCTTCTGAGAGATCCTCACATTTATTATTCTGATTCTAGACAAACTGGATTGGCCAGCACCTGCCGAGCCCAGCCCTTGCTCTGTGTCAGGCACTACCAATCTTCCAGGTACCTTCAGTCAGGCCGAGTAAAGGCAGATGCTTCCACTGGGCTTAACACACATTTTAGGGCTGCTGCTTGGGTCAGGCCTGTTACAGGAGGTTGCAAGGATGAGGGAATTTAATACAGATTGAGCATCCTTCACCTGAGAACCCGAAATCCAAAATGTACTGTACACCAATAGGATGCCACAAGAGGAAAATTTGACATGTGATGGGTCACCACCAGAACACAGGTGCACTAAGTAGCATTTAAAATTACCTTTGGGTTATGGGTATTTATGAGACATATGTGGGTCTCATGTCCAGATTTAGGTCCCATGCCCCAGATATCACATCACGTGTATGCAAATATTCCAAAATGTGAAAAAAAATCTGAAACCACTTCTGGCCCCCACACATGTTGGATAAGGGATAGTAAAGCAGATGTATACATGAAGAGGTTTGCAGAATACCTGGTGCATGGTGCAGTGTAAGTGCCAGTGATGGTACTGATGATGCTCATCTCGCGGTGACCCAAGGCCCCCTGCAGTACCTAGTGCATGGGGACACCTAGAGTGAATGGCCTCTCAGATGAATGACTTGAAGCTAGCGAGGTGGGAGGAAGCCCCAGAAGTTATTCTGGAATCGAATTTGAAAGCAAAAGACTCTTTGTGTGGGATGAGAAGGATGACCACTCAGTAATGGAGCTGCCAGCCAGCAGAGAAGGAAGAAGAAATGAAGTTGCCCGTGTTGAGAAGGAAGAGTTAACCAAGCGAGGCCAGAGGGGCCGGGAGGAGAGAATCTTACACTCTGCTCACACCTCCATTTTCCAAGGTGATGCATTCCCTGGGGGTGATTATTTCCCTCCCGTGTTGGCTTGCAACTTGAAGTTTAATAGGATGATGATATATACGTATACAGAAGACCATGAAACCAGAATTTGACCTGCTAGGTTAATAAACACTAGCAGTTACTGTAACTCACAAATTACAGGTCCCAATTTTCACAGTCGGGTTGCAGGCATTAATTAAAACCACTGTTACAAATCACAGCATTTTGGAATGCCTGCAATGTTTAAATTATCAGTGGTGTTGCCACCTTAATTTAAAGAAGGAACTTCCATCATTTTTCAAAGAACAGTACAGTAAGCTGGAATAAGTCTATCTCTCATGCTCACAGTCATTAATGTGCTAGGAGCAAATGAAACTTTCTAATGTCTTTCAATATGTCAGAGTACAAATTATCAGACTTGCTGCTGGAGTGCTGGAGTTGCTGCTGCCCGTTTTGAAATACAGAATCATTAAGGACAAGTTACTATCAGTAAATCTTTGTTTTGGTCTCAGTCTCTCTCTCAACCAATCAGTCTCTGTCTGTCTATCTCTCTCTCCTTCTCAATGGGAACAATATTGCCCCTGATGGGGGTAAAAACTAGTTCTGGGGAGGGAACTTCAATATTACAGTGTCATACCCTTCCAGTGGTCCATAGACTATAAACAGGTAGTATAATGTAGTATATCTGTAATATTAAAATTTCATGGAATGGGCTGTGAATGGGAAAAAGATGTCTGAACGACTCCTTAGAGGAACGATAATGTTAAAAAGATGTGAGAGATTCTGCTCTGGTGGAAGGCCTCTGAACACTTGATTTAGAACCATCTCTCCAATATGGGATAAAGAATATATTTTAATATTTTTCAGGTTGAATTATACAGAGGAGATAGGAAAGTAGACTTGAGAGGGGAGACAGAAATAAAAGGGTTCTACAAACCAGTGAACAGAGCTTGGACTTGGAGTTCATGGGTAGTAACATGGGTCAGATCAGAGAAAGGAAGCTACGGGTTGAGAGGAAATGTAATGAGGGATCTCAGGGGTGGGTGCTATTATTGGAAATGTATGTGGTTACAATAGGGAAATACAGCTTCTCAGTAGGCGATAGGAAGTAGACGTTCTTGAAGTAATAGACCCGATCATGAGAATAGTGATCTCGGGGCTGGGGATTTAGCTCAGCGGCACAGCGCCTGCCTGGCAAGCATGAAGTCATGAGTTCGATTCCTGGCACCTGAAAAAAACCAAAAAAAGAAAAAAAAGAAAGAATAGTGATCTCCCCACCTAAGGGCAGACTGGAGCAGGGATGGATACTGGTTTCTTCTAAGCCTCAGTCCTAAGTGTGCAGATGGCGTCTTCTCCCTGTGTCTTCATATAATGTCCCTGTATCTGCAGTTGTGTCCTAATGTACTTTTCTGATGAGCAATCCTGTCATGTTAAAGTAGAGTCTACCCTAATGGACTTATTTAAGTGAAACACCCCAGGCATGTAGCATAGGTAATAGAAGACATAGGCTCTGAAACTTGTTTAATTTCACTCAAGTGTTAGTGACACACCTAAAACAAGTTTGAACTACAAGCACATGCCTGATCAAACACTTCAGCCAGAGGTGTGGGATTCCCACCCTGATGGACAGCTGCGGGGCCAACCCTCCTCAGGTCCTGGGGGAGGAAAATGTCAGCAAAGGCATCTCAGAGAAAAATGAGAATATGTTATTCCCCAAAGAGCAGGGGATGGATACTGGTAAGTAACACAACACATGTTGGCCCCCGTGTCAAAACCCACCCTGGAATCTTGGGCACCTGGAACAAAATATCTCCCATCTCAGAGCCTCGGTTCTTCCCTTACAGGCATTAGACACAAGTGCTCACAGAACCTTCTATCCAGGGTCCTTGTGAGCACAGGATGATGTGTCAAAGGCCGTGTGGCAGCACAGTCCTTTGTCAGTAAATGTGACTCTTTCTCCTCCTGACTGAGGAATTCTGTCCTCCACAGAAGCATCGTTCATGCTGATTAATGTATCCACAATAAGCAACTGAATGAAGAGAATCAGCGATGAAATTCATAATTCGTTAATTGTGTGCCTTCTATGAGCTTATTAGCTCATTAATGCCACACACAATTTTCTCTTCTTCAATATCCTTCTTTTTCTGGATTTGATGAGGCACAAATATATTTCCATCTTCTCTTCAATGGTTATTTTTTATTTCTCTTTGGTTTTTTATTTTTCCCCTCCCATTTTCCATTGCATAGTGCTTGGTAATGACACAGATTTCTGAGAAAATGGAGTCTGTCCTCTAAGGAGCCAAGCATCCTCGTGGTGCTGGAAGAATGGGTCAGCCACTGAATCTGTTGGCCAGGGCTGCCAGAACCAAGACCCACAGATGGAGGAGCTCAACAACCGCTATCTGTCTTCTCACAGTCTGAAGGTCTGAAGCCTGACAGGATGGTTTCTTCTAAGCCTCGGTCCTAAGTGTGCAGATGGCGTCTTCTCCCTGTGTCTTCACATAATGTCCCTCTATCTGCAGTTGTGTCCTAATGTCCTTTTCTGATGAGCAAACCTGTCATGTTAAAGTAGAGTCTACCCTAATGGACTTATTTTACCTTGATTGCATCTTTAAAGCCCTGTCTGCAAATACAGTTACATGCTGAGGTACTGGGGGTCAGGACTGCAATGTATGGATTTTTGTTTGTGATTCAAGGTACAAGTCAGCCCATAGCAGCTATTTATAAACCGTGAGCCCATGAACAAGGCTCTTAAACACTCAGGAGTTATTTAAGCTCTTTTGCATTAAAAATCCCAAAGCTCACTGAAGCCAGTAGAAAAGGAGAGTTTATTAAAGAGTTGCGAGATGTTACCCCTGGTACGGACACCAAAACCCAGCCTCCAGCTGGGAATCAAACTCCAGATTGGCAGTCTGGCTTTCCTTTCCACTTTATTATACATGTATTCATTTTCTCTCCCTCTCTCCGTCCGCCTCTTTCTCCCTCTCATATCTTTTTCTCTATTTATACATGGTCCCATAAAGCAATGCTAAGCCCATATGACCTTTCATAACTAAATAGTTTCAGTCCCTAAGTCATAAGTGAAACTTTCAATAAAGAAAAACAAATCAAACTCTCAATAAAGAAAAATGAGTTACTCACTGGCCACTTCCGATGGGATGATTTTAAGTCAGTGACCACTGATGGTCCATCAGCAGGGTTTGAGTCACATGGGCACTGAGCTAAGACAGAAAAGGACCCCAGGCCAGTCCATTCAGCAAGTACTAAGACAAGACCTTCCTATGTAAGGGCTTCCGGCATGGACACATGTCCCTAGATATGTCACAGAATTAAAGGCAAGAAAACGTCTAAGAAGTATCCAGAAAAACAAAAATAATCCCTAATATTCCTGTTTTCAAACAACAACCATGAAGAGCTTTGACAGACCATGAGTTTGGGTTCTTGGTTACAGTGAGAAAGCTCAGCAATCTCCCTTACAAATTAGACATAAGACCTACTTCCCCAGCGTCTCCCCAAAGAATAAATAAGATAGTGAGTTCCAGATCCTTTGAAGAGTATAAAATTTTTGTACAGTGAAAAAGGAACTTTCTAATTAAATTGCTGTGTCCCTGTATCAGTTAGATTTTGGTACAAAATAGCAGTGTAACAAATCATCCCAAACATCAGTGACTTCAAGCAATAATCCCTATAGATTATCCTCATGGTCCTGATATTAGCTGACTAGGCTGGGATCAGGTGAGATGGCTGTGCCCCAGATGTTGCTCATCTTCTCCTGGGGCCTATGGATTCGGCAGGATCTGTCCTCCTTTGGAAGATGGCAGAAGTTCAAAAATACAGTGGAAACAGTCAGGCCCCTGAAGGTCTAGCAATCTATATTTAGCTTTTTCTCTTTGAATGTTGTGCTATCCTAGAACTGGGCCACAATTAATAGATACTCTATATGTGACAAATCCATCATTCATACTGCCATGGTTAAAACTAAAACATACTCAGGACTCATATTTGAATCCACATTAGTGCTCAATTTTCATGAGGACTTCTTTCTCCAAAAAGGAAGGCTCTCAAAGCTCACCATTCTTGTGAATTTGATCCAATTTTTTTCTTATTCAGTGATGTTTTTGTTGAACCCTTTATTAGACCTAAAGAAATCCCAGGAAGATTTTCACAGGGAGGAGAGACTGGAGCTCGGAGATGTGAAATAGTTTGTCTAGGGCTGCAAAACTGTTCAGAATCATTGCTGATCAGGGTGAATAAAATGTGGATTGGATTAAATCTGGAAATTCTGAAGCTACTAAAGAGTTGCAGATTAATATGTTTTATTTCCTCATTTGTTTGGTGGTGGCTTTTGGATCAGACCTAGCATGGCTTAGCCTAAGATGTTTATTATCACATCTCAGACCCCCATCCACACATCCAGAGATAAAGTGAAACAGCCTGTGTTGTCCAGCAGGAGAGGAATACAAGGAAGGTGCACATAAGTTGCCAAGTTGAAATCATCCTCTACCTGCTCTCCAGCTCTCCCCGATGGTCTCATGGCCCTAATACTCATTATGAAAGCAGTCTTAGTAATATAAGTCCACAAACCTGTAATTTTTGTGTTTCTCTGCTGAACTGATCATTAACCACAACAAAATTTCTAGTAGAGGAATAAATGACACAGAAAACATTCAATGGTCACCTATCTTTAAATATTGTAGTTTATATTCAAAACTCAGTAGAGAATTAAAGGCAAGAAGACTGCTAAGAAGTGTACAGAAAGGTAAAAATAATTCTTAATGCCCCCCTTCCAAACAAGCAGCCACAAAGACCTTGCTCAAACCATGAGGGGCTGGATCCTCTTCCCTTCCGTGAATCATTTCAATAGTCGGGTGCTCTCTCTCCTCCCCACTTCATCTTTGTGGAAACCAAACCAAGATTCTCTTTCTGAAAACAAGCTCTTTCTGACATCCTGAAAATACCAAGAAAGGATTTTTCATTGTCCTCTCAGGACTTGGTGAAAGCACTTGGGTAAGTGTAACAGATTTTAAAAATGCAAATCGTCAAGCCTCATCCTGTAGTCATAGCAGAAGCTAGCACCTCCTGCTAGCAAACGAAGTCTCCCATCTGGGAGAGCTGGAGTTGGTACTTCCTGTTTATGTATCCCTTTCTAGGTGCCCTGTGCCAGGGTGCACCCAGGCTGCAGCACCCAGTACAGTTCTCAAGCCTTTGTCATCTGCTTCTGAACATGGAAAAAGAATGTGGCTTGTGAGCTACAGACAGCCTCAAGGTTCATATTTTCTCAAGTGAAAAATGTGATGAAATGGATGTTTGCATGTCTGTAATTATTACAACCCTTTTAAGTCAACGCACTTTGTTGTACAAGATGGGGAAAAGTAACTCCCATGTTGATAGCACCACTGCCTTTGGGTTTTATACCTGTAGGCTCCTGGCTTCCCTGGCTGAGAATAATTCCCCTCCTTCTACCCTGACTCTATCTCACCTGGTGTGTACACATTTTTAAGAATGTGTTGGCCTCTTTTCAAAGATGCACAAGGTCAAGCTGACTGATGACCTTGTGAGTTCTGTTGTCCTCTATGATCTGGCAAAACTGGTCCTGCTTGTGACTTTATTTATACATGAGCATCATTGAGGGTCCTGCACAGTCTGCCTGTATAAAGTCTAATACAATAGGCTGGCTTGAAGGTTGAGAATTTGATGTATAAAGAAAACCTCATGCAACCTGAAAGTAGGGGCTCAGTGGGCAAGAATTTGAGGAACACTCATTTGGTGACTGCTTTGACTTGGATAGGGTTCCAGTGTATCCTCTGAGGATTTGTGTGTTGCAAGGTTGGGTCCCAGTGTGGCTACTATCATAATAGGTAGTCGGATCTTTAAGAGGTGGGATCTCATGAAAGGTCCTTGGGTCATTGGGGGAGCATCCTAGGAAGGCATAAACTGGTTTTTGTGGGACCTCTGTGTCTTCCTGGATTCTGGTCTCACCATGTGGCCCCCTCCTTTCACACTGTCTTCCATCATGAGGCCTTCACCAGAGCTGTGTCAGTGCTGGCACTATGCCCTTGAACCTCCAGAACTGTGTGCTTTTCTTTATAAGGCACCGGACTCAGGCATTCGTGACAGTAGCAGAAAACTGACTAATGTAGTGACTACACATGAACTGTCAGCCACCAGAGCTAGGTTTGTGTCCTCATTCCTCCACGTGTTAGTTGTGATGAGCAAATTACTTCCCACTTGTTCCTCGGTTTCCTTATCTGCAAAACAGTGAAAATACATACATTGCACTACCACCATGAGGTGTAGGCGAGAGTTCATGGATGGTGTCTGGTGGAGCTCCATGATCGGCCTGCTTCCACCCCTTTGGTCTGACTTCCACATTTCCTAAGGCTAGCCCAGATGTCTGTGACTTATTTTTTATTCTAGGAGATGAATCAACTGAGAAAAGTTAGCAGGAAATGGAAGGGTCCTATGGAGCCTTTTTTAATTTGCCAAAATTTTAAATAGATTGTATTTACAAAAGCTTGACAGCCATGCATACATATATTTTTAAGGAATGATTTTTAAATGACCACCTGTGTTCCCATCACCCAGTTTGAGAGAACATCATCAGTATCCTGGAGCCTTCTGTGTGCTCTTTCTTAATCTTACCTCTTTCTTCCACCAGGGTAACCACTGTCCACTAACTGTGGTTCCCATGCATTGCTTTGACCCCTGGGCCATCATCTGGAAATTTGTTAGAAATACAGATTCTAAAGCCCCACTCTTAGACCTATGGAATTGGAGACTCTGGGGGAGAGACTCAGAACTATGAATTATTACAAAACCCTACAGGTGATTTTGACACACATCGAATACTACAGTCTTATGGCATTGTGTGTGTGTTCCCCTAAATGATACATTATTTAGTTTTACCTGATTTTGACCCTTATATCAGTGAGATCAGACTTTATGCATTCTTTTGCTACTTGATATTTTCCTCTACATTGTGTATTTGAGATTCATTCATATTTATATCTGTATTCATAAGGCCATGCATTTTACAGCTATTTCGTATTCATTGTTGAATATATCACAATTTATTTATACCTTTGTAGAGCCAATAGACATTTGGGATTTTCCTAATGTTTCCATACTCTGAGCCATGCCACAGTGAACCCTCTGGATTACTCAGCTCTGCACCTGTGCGAGAGTGTGTCTCTCAGGAAGGGCTTCCCCGCCTTGTGCATATCATGGTGATCATGCAAAGTGATGGTATTTGCAAACAGGGGTAAACAGGCTTCTCCAGCATATGGCAGATTCTCAGACTCGGTTGTCGGAGCTCCTATTCAACTATCCTATGTAAAGAGGTTGGAAATCTTTAAAAAAAATAATCCAAATCTGGCTCATAGCTGAGTTTCCAGAGGCAAAGGAGATTTTACCGAGTAGATGCACAAACACAAGATAGGGAGACCAAATAGGCCACAGCCGGCCTCCCTGCTGCACCTGGCAGCAGCTGCTGCAGCTATGAGCTCCCCGCCGCAGCCCCTCAGTGCCCCCCTGCATGGAGTGGAGCATTTGTGTTAGTTTTCTTCTTGGTGAAGATGCTTTATCAAGTTAAGGAAATTCTTTTCTATTCCTAGTTTGCTGAAGGTTGTTTCATCCTTACCAGCAGCAGTGTTATCATAAGGGTAGATAAATTACATGGGCTGTTTCTCTGATACCTATTGAGATGATCACACATTTTCCTTGCTTTATTTTTTTCCCTTGCCTTGTTAATACAGAGAATTGTACTGCGTAGTGCATCAGTTTCCCGAGGCTGTCACAGCAGAGCACAGTGAATTCAGGGTGAGGAGGGGACTTAAATCACAAAAATGCACTGTCACAGTTCTGCAAGCTGGAAGCCTGACATGTAGGTGCTGGGGAGGTGTTGCTACCTCTGAGGCTAGTACAGGAGAATCTGTTCCAGGCCTCTCCCCCAGCTACTGGTGGCCTCAGGGGTCTCAAAGTTCATTGACGGCTAATTTCTCCCTGTGTCTTCATATCAGCTTTGTATGGTATGAGTCTGTCTCTGCCTACATTTTTTCTTTTTACAAGGAAACCAGTCATATTGCTTCCACCTTAATGATCTCTCCTAAGTTGATCATCTGTAAAGATCTCATTTCCAAATAAGCTCAAATTCATAAGAACTGGGGCTTGACACTGCAACATCTTTTGAAGAGAGAGAACTCCATTATATACATTAATAATTTGTCAGTGTTGAACTAGCCTTGAATTCCTTTATCATATTGTTTTTCTGCATTTTTTTCAGAACATTTTATTTATTAGTATGTTTGCCATACATGATGTTCACATTCGTACGGACTTGGTACATGTACATAATGCATCTTAATTCTTCTTAATTCATCTTAATTCTTCTTCATCTCTTTGGACTTCACCTTTTGTGGACTTGGTGTATGTACATAGTGCATCTTAATTCTTCTTCATCTCCTTCTCCTCCCCTCTCTCCCCCTCCCTCTATCTCTGGATCTCTTTCTCCTTTGGGATGATCTATCTCCTTACTTTCTATTATTCATTTTTTATTTTGCTCTTTAAGTATTGCTGAACTTAGCTTTCTAACATTTGTTTTACATTTAATTTAGGACTTCTGCTTGTATGTTTATCAATGAGTTTGGTCTGAAAATTTTCTTATTGAGTTGCTTGGGTCACAAGTTTCAGTAGATTCATCAAATAAGTTTTAGGAAGTGATTCCTCTTTTTCTTTTTTCTGTTTTAAATTTTTCTTTGCTATAAAGTATTTAAAACATACAAAAGTAGAGAAAAAAATGGAAAGAATGCCCATGTGTTCTCGCTTTAAAAATCAGTAATAGGGTCAATATTATATATCCAAATTTAAGTTATTGTAAAGCAAATCTCATACATTATGTATTTCATTTACAACTATATCTTCATATATTTCTAAAAAGTAAGACTTGTTTTTTAGGTTGTATGCAAATGCTCTGCCATTTGACTCTTTTTTAGGATATTTTATTATTACATGTTTGCAATACATAATACATTCGTTGTGGGGGTTGATACATATCACGTCTTAGCCATTTTAACTTTCTCTTTCTCTTTTCTCTCTCCTTTCTATTCTTTTCCCTCTTCCTCTTTCCCTGGATCCTCTTCCCATCTGCCAAAGGTCTACCTACCTGTTTCCTACCATGTATCTTTTATTTTGCTCTTCAAGTTATTTATACTTTCAGTTTTTCATATAAGAAAATCATGTGATATCTAACCTTCTGGGTCTGATTTATTTCACTTAGCACTGTGGTCTCAAGGTATCGATTTTCCTCAGATGACTCCAATTTACCCTTCTTTATGGCTGAGTAGTACTTTGTTGTGTTTAAAGACCTAACATCTACCTTATTTTTCAAATTTATACAAAGTTATAAAGACTTAAATTATGTTTCAAAACCTACAAAGTTAGAAAGAACTATGAAATGAATTTCCATGTTCCTCTTTCTCAGTTTTGATCATTATTAATCCATGGTTAATTTGTTTTCATCTTAGTTCACAACCATTGCTTCCTCCAATTTTGAAGCAAATCCCAGGCATTGTATAATTCTAAATATATGTTAGCACGGACCTACTGAATTAAAGGTATTAACAGGTTGGGGCTTCTAACCTAATGTTCCTTCACTGTAAAACATGAAATCACAGGAAAAGAGTACCTGCTCTCTCTACTCTCATATTTACATCCATAGACAGGCGCTCCTAAATTTAACAGAACTCATCAGGAAGAATTTTTCAAAAATGGAAATACTAGGAGAATCTCATTTGGAGATTCATGAAGGGCTCCTTGCATCCATTAGGTAGACCCCTCTTATTAGTTCAGTATTATTGTGAGGGTAGAACATTCCAGAAAAGCCACAGGTAAATAGTTGCTTCTTTGATTCAAAGACAGTAGCTCTGAGTATGAACCTATCATTTTCTTTATTTAAAAAAAAAAAACAACTCTACAAGATAATGATGCTCATCTCCAAGACTTATTTGAGGATTAAACAAAATGGCATAACCATTCACTCAATAAATATTTATGGAACATCTGCTACGTGCAGGATAGCATCTTGGCCACTGGGATAGACAAGGAAAAAACAGATAGGTGACCTCCAGGGAAGGCAATAGGCCTTTAAAGCAGCACAATGAGAGCATAGGATGGGGTTAACAGAACTGCACAGGAGCCAGGCAGGAAAACTGGGGAATGCTAACCATCCCTTCGCCCCTCTACTGCAAACAAAAAGTTCAAAAGTCTTCAAGGTGGGTCATGGTTATGGATGAAATTGTGTTCCCCAAAATTCAAATATCAGAGTCTTAAGCCACCAAGGTCTCAGAATGTGACCTTATTTGGAAATAGCATCATGGCAACTGTCATTAGTTTATGTAAGGTTCTACTGGGACAGAGTGAGTCCTGGTCCCAGAAGACTATCCTCATAAAGAGGGCAAATTTGGATACAGACAGGTGGTGCTCGGGGAGAATGCTTATGAACACAAAGGCAAAAATTGGGATGGTGCTCCTATAAGCCAAAGAATATCAAAGGTAGCCAGCAATTCTCAGGAGGGAGAGAGGCGTAGAACATATTCTTTCTCATAGTGATCAGCAGAGAACAACCCCCTGACACCTTGAGGTTGGATGTCTAGCCTCCAGCACCTTGAGACAATAAACTTCTGCAGTTAAAGCTAACCAATTTGTGGTGCCCTGTCCTGCTGTCCTAGGAAATTAACCCCATCACAGATAGCGACATTCATTTGACAGAAAGGCAACTGCGTTTTAGAGCAGCAATATAGATGCCAGGAATATTTTCAGGTGCATCACAGCATAATGTCACCTGTGTCTCATAATGATACTGGGTGATATGTATCATCTTTATTCTCTCTTTATAGAGGATGAAACAGAGGCACAGGCATTAAGCAATCTGCCCAAGGTCCACAGGCAGGACCTAGGAGTCGGACCCAGTAAGTGTGGATTCACAGAGCCCCAGCTCTAAATGTGCTTGATTCTACTTTCCCTGGGAACATTGTGTGTTTGTCCAAAGGCACATGAAGCCAATTTCACCAGCTATATCTGAAATGATTATGACCATTTGCAACTGCCACTACCATGTCAAGAGGGCTCCTATTTCGTGTGGTTTCCTTGGATCCAGTTGGCCAAACCAGAAACCCAGGAACTCCCCCACTGAGGTCTCCCTGGAAGACTGTGTTTGCTTACCAGTCTGCAAATCCTCTATCCCTGTTTCTTTTCCACTGAGTTTGAAGGGCAAAGCCGGCTGAGATGCACATATATATTTTTTATCAGCAGCAGCAGCAGCTTTGGAGATTACTTCTGCACGCAGAGCATAAGTCAGCTGCAAGGCGCAGTGTAGCTTCTGACTGTGAAGGAATTTTGGTGCCATTGTGTAGAGTTGCATTCTTAGGGTGGCCATTGCCTGGCACAACTCAGGGCCCAAGCATCCTGGCCTGAAGCCCTGGCCAGCAGCAGGGAATCAGAGACAAATGAGCAGAGCTGGGAAGATGATGTTTTAGGAATGTTTGGGTGGTGGTAACGAAAGCTGAAGGCCTGTAGGTACACAAAAGGGTGTTGGCAAGGTCAAGAGCACCTTATCACGCCAATCCCCACACCAAGCTCACTGCCCTAGCTCCAAATCCCACCTCATGGGTTTCTGAAAGTAATGCACATAAAGTATCTGACCTTGGAGCTGGAATATTTTAGAAAGCTGGCAGATGGGTCCTTCCTTCCTCTTTTCTTTTCCTGGCATTTCCTCTATGACAGTGATATTTACAGTATATTCTAGTAGTTGTATGTAATTTCAACTCCAGTAATAGTTACTAAATGCCTTTCATAGGCAAATTACAGGGCTTGGTACAGGAAATCAATAAAGGAACCAAAGAGACCCAGTCCCTATTGTCGCATTGTTACTGAAGTCCCAGATGTTCCCATGGGAAGCCATGGGGGCCCGGTCCAGTGAGCAGCGTTTCCATGAGGGTGCCTAGCCGTTCCAGTTTGTCAGGGACACAGGACATTTGGGGGAAATCCATGAGGAGTCCTTTGGTTCCAATATCCCAAATCCCCCATCCATTAAGTAATTCCCTTGGGTCAGCTTAATTCTGCTGTTATCTCTTATAGTGTCAATTTCCAAGGCATTTTTTTTTCCTGAGAGGAAAAATATTTTTGTTATCTAAAAAAAGTATTCGCACACTTTGACCTTTATTCTCTACTCTGTGGGCTGTTTGTTTTGTAGACATTTTGCTTAAGTCACAAACCAAAGACAACTAAATTGCTAGCCAGGTCAGGTGCAGAATATCTTTGTCTGTGAGATAGGGTCATCTCTTATTTCTAAAAATGCAGAAGCCACAGTCTACCTTCCAGATATTGTGTGCAAGAGTATTCACACAACATTGTGTCCCCATGTGTCCCTGTCATTCTTCCCGGGGTTTGGGCCAGTGATTCTCATTAAAAGATGGTCTCATTCCTTTTGAGACATCAATGTCCCTGTCCATAAAGGCATGGAGACCCTTGAGTTCCGACCATTCCTGCCTTCTTAGAGACCTTCTTACCCAGGAAACAGGAGCTCTGCATGGCCTACTTCCAGCCCCGGATTTTTCTTACTGCAAAAGTCAGGACAGCATGCAGAGACCCCAAAATATTCCCAGCAGTTCTCTTTTCTGCCTTTTCCAGGAGCCAGGCTTCCTTCACAGTTGGCGAGGTTGCCTTGACACTGGCAACCACCTAGGGACACCGAGTATCCTTGAGGGAGGAATTCAGCCAGGAAGATAATAGATGCTAATGTCACGAGGGGAGTCCTGGTGGGGAAGGCACGGGAGAGAATCACCTTGCAAGAAGAGGAGGGCTGCTGCTTCTGTAATTTCCCTGTGGAATTCTGATATACCCTTCTTGGGTATCCAGGTCAGACAAATGAGTTTATTTATTCTCCAGGGTGACTAACAGGATGGAAGTATTCACAGAGCACAGAAGGATTTGGGGAGCAAACCACAATTAACTATGTTACCCAGGGCTTGGCACTTCCAAGATCTTTTTTACTTTCACAGAATATTAATTAGGCTGCAGCTTTCTCAGACAAACAATTCCCTGAGGCCTGAATCTTCCCTTCTGGATTTGCAGACTCTATCAAGGCATTCTGTCAAATCCTCAGATTTTAAATTCTTTCCTGAGGCTGAACCCCTACTCTTCACAGCAAAAAGTGCTCTTAATTCTAAGAAGAAAAGGCTTGTTTGCTGGGTTACTCTTGAAGAGGACAATGATAGCAGAAGTTATCAACTTCAAGAGGAAGTAACTCCTCCCAGTTCAGAAAGGAGCAAGGAGCTTGGGGGTATGCTGTATGGTAGAGCACATGTGTAGTATATGTAAGGCCCTAGATTCCATCCTAGCACTCAAGAGGAAAAAGAAAATGAGCAATGGATCTGAACAGACATTTCTGCAAAAAAATTTGAAAAGTGAATAAATATATGAAACAATGTCCACATCACTGGGTATCAGGAAGATGCAAGTCATAATCACAATTAGCTGGCCTTTTATGCCCACTGGGACAACTAGAATCTAAAGCCAAGTTGATACAGAGGGAGTACCAAGATGGTAGAGTGGTAAGCAGCAGAAAAAGAGCTTCTCTGAGAGTTACCATCCAGATGCTAGGATATAGCAATGTGAAGAAGATAAGAAGGAAGGAATGGGTCACCTGGACCCAGGAAGGGTCTGAAATATAAATTGAAGCCCACAAAGAGAATGAAGAGGGAAGCAACAAGGAAGAGGAAGGAAGTAGCCAGTGGTGACTTCTGCCTGAGACAGGACTCACTGCACAAGGGAAGTGGTTCAAACCTTCAGACACACGGTGACTGCTGGTGGCCCCAGAAGCCTCCATAGAGAGACACAGCAGTGGAAGGGAGCAGTAGATGTGCAGAACTGCACTAGCTGGAGGTAAATGCTAAGGGCTCAGTCATCCCACATGAGAGAGCGATTGGCCAGGAGCCATCTTGGAGAGGGGCCAGCTGAGTTCAGAACTCAGAGTGGTCACTGGCTCTATCTAGTGGTTCTCAGCTGGGCTCAGGCCCACAGAAGGTGTGCCCACAGCTGCAGGCTAAATGAGTCTGGTCTCCACCAGAAGGTGCAGGCTCTCTGACATTATCCTCAACAAAAAGCTACTGCTGGCTTGCTGGGATAAATCAACACAGATTGGGACTCTGTCTCCATACATTGTCTACCAGTGACAGCAGAGACATACCTGAAAGTGGATTTTCTTCTTTTCCTCTCTCTCATTTGTTTTTTGTTGTTGTGGTGGTGGTGGTTTTGTTTTTTTTTTTCTTCTTCATTGTTTGATCTTGTTTTTATACGCATGTGAACGTGGTTTCTAGCCTCTTTATGGTTGTTTTTCTGTTCTGTCCTTCTTTTTATTGCTTCTTTCTCTTTCCCTCCAGTCTTCTACACCAGTTCCCAAAGTTAGCATGAATCCCTTTCTCCTCAAATTTCACTTTTAATCTCTTCCTCTTCTTTCACTTCTCCTTTTTCCCCTAACCCATTTTGAATTTTAACCCCTAAGGGCAAAATTGACATATTAAGGACTTGTATACTGCATATAATTTTCTGGTTTCTTTTGGATTTTGTTATATAACTACAAATCTAGTTCACATGGTTAAAGGTGGAAAACTAATAGTTAGCTCAGGTTGTCATTTTCTAGGCTGTGTTTGATGCTATTGTCACTGCTGATGGTACCACTGTAGCCAAAGGTAACAAAATTGCTCAAAACAGCTGTTCTTCCTGATATTCCAAGACTGGGGTTGACTAAGGATCACAGAAAAGACTGTTGCACAGTGCCAAAGAACCAGGGGCTGGACCAAAGGGGCAACTTCTTATCCTCAACTAATTGAAGAGGTAGGATCTTACAACAGACTCAAAACCCAAAAGCTAACTACACCTGGAAGATACCTCAGAGAGACAGTCACTTCCTAAGATTGCTAAATACTACCAATAAAGCAACCCACTGTTGGCAATTTACAAACATCACTCCAGGAATTTAAACTAAAACAAGAAAAGAAAATGAGAATTCACTTAAACAAGATGCAACCCCAGACATCCAGTTTAGCAAATGCAAACCTACAGGGCAATGAGATGGGACAATCCAAAAGCCACCCACCTGACCTCTCTGAAGAGGGTAATAAAAAATAATTGAATGAGGCTCTAGAAAATAATCAAATCGGAAATAATTTCTCAGATAACTGCAGAGATGGTGTCCACAATGAAAACCATGCTCAGTGACTCAAGAACAGATACCAACAAAAAACAAAGGAGCTTAAGAAAATCATGGAAGCCATGAATGCTCAGCATAGGAAAGAAATGGAATCCATAAGGCAGATTCAAACAGATATCCAGGAAAATAAAACTTCCATTAAAAGTATCCACAGTAGATTAATCCAATATGAAGACAGGATCTCAGATATGGAAGACAGGCTTATGGTTAGTGATCATGAAAAGAAAGTTTTCTTAAAAATAGCAAGAGACCATGAGAAATTAATTCAACAGCTGCTAGACAAGTCAAAGGAGAATAACTTAAGACTGATTGGAATCAATGAAAAAGCAGGAAATAGCATAAATTTTATATATATATATATATATAAAACCACAGACATCATGGCAGAGAACTTCCCTAGTAGAGAAAAAGAATTTGACATACAGTAAGTGAGGCATATAGAACTCCAGTTAGCCACAATCAAAAAATATCTACAGCCAGGCATATCATAATCAGATTCCAGAAATTCAACACAAGAATAGACTCTTAAAAGCTGTTAGGGAGAAGAAACAAATCACCTACAAAGGAAAACCCATCAGAATCACAGCTGACTTCTCAGCACAAACTCACAAGTCAAGGAGAGCTTGGAGTGAAGTATTTCAAGTTCCAAAGGAAAACAACTTTCAACCCAGATTGATGTACTCCAAAAAAAACTATCTTTCAAAACTGATGGAGAAATAAGATATTTCCATGACAAAGAACACCTGAGGAAATTGAGAGTCACAAAGCCAGCACTCCAAAATGTTTTGAAGGACAGTCTAGAAAGAGATAACAAGGGCTACAACTCCATGAACCCCAACAGAAGAAATCCACCAAGCAAGGCAAACAATTAAACAGAGGAAGAAAAAAGAGGGCAAGCAAACAACAAAAATAACATGACTAGGATAAGTCAATACATATCAGTTATAACCATCAATATTAATGGCCTCAATTCACCAATCAAAAGACACAGACAGGCAGAATGGATCAAGAACCAAGACACATCAATATGCTGCATACAGCAAACACATTTAATTCAAAAAGTAATTCAAAGACTGAAAGGACAGAAAACAATACTCCATGCAATAGGAATCCAGAAAAAAGCAGAGGTAGCTATTCTATTTGAAGACAAAGTGAATTTCAAGTCAACACTGATTAAGAGGTAAAGAAGGTTACTACATACTTGTAAAGGGCATAATCCAAGAGGAAGAGATAACAATCATAAATATATATTAATGGGCATGAAAAATCACATAAGCACTAATACAACTGTATTGGGGGATCTTAATACACCACTGTCACAAAAAGACAGATCAACTAGACAGAGAAAAAAATCAACAATGAAATATTGGAACTGAACCAAACTTTTGAATAAATACATTTAGTAGATGTCTGCAGGGTGTTTCACTCCACAACATAAGAATACACATTATTCTCAGTTGCACATGGGACATTCTCCAAAATAGACCACATACTAGCTCATAGAACATGCTTAAGTAAATTCAAAGGAACTGAAATTATCCCATGCATATTATCAGACCATAGCGCAATGAAATTGGAAATCAATGGCAAAAGAAACCACAAGAACTTCATAAACCCATGGAAATTAAATAGCAGCCACATAAACAACAAATGCATCACAGAAATTAAAGAAGAAATTAGACAGTTTCTACAATTAAATGATAATGGCAATAAAAAAATACTGGAACTTATGTGACACAATGAAAGCAGTCCTAAGGGGGAAATTTATAGCAATGAATACTCAGATCAGGTAAACAGAGCAAGAACAAATAAACAACTTAATGGTGAACCTCAAACTTGCAGAAAAAGAGGAGCAGGCAAAGGCAAAAGCTCATACAAGGGAGGAAATTATAAAGATCAGAGCAGAAATTAACATATTGGAGACTAAAAAAAATACAAAGAACCAATCAATCAATGAGTTGGTTCTTTGAAAAATTAAATAAAATCAAACCCTTATCCAACCTTATCAAAAACAGGAAGGAAAAGACTCAAATCCATGCAATTAGGAGTGAAAAGGGATGAAATCACAATAGATCCTGAAGAAATCCAGAAGATCATTTATACCTATTTTGAAAACTTGTGTTCTACTAAAATGTAAAATGCAAAAGAAATGCACAGATTCATAGATACATGTAATTACAAAAGCTGAATAAAGAAGATATAAAATCCTAAATAAACCAATATCAATCAATGAGATCAAAGATGTAATTAAAAACCTACCAACAAAGAAAATCCCAGGCCCTGATGGATTCACTGCTAAATTCTACAAGAAATTTAGAGAAGAACTAATGCCACTACCTCTTTTGGGGGCAGGAAGCCAATGAAACAGGAGATGTGGAGGGATTCTAAGTAGGCAGAAGTTTCTTTTACAGCTGATGGAAGTGTCCTAAGTGATTATGGTGACAGTCCCACATTCTGTAAACATACCACACACTGAGTGGTCATGTTGCATGGGTGAATGGTGCAGTATTTGAATTCATCTCAATCAAGTTGTTACTAAAAAGGAAATGGAATAGGAGGAAGGAATGCTCAGAGTGATTGCTACAGATAGAGTAGCAGCCAGCTAGCCCCAAGGAAGAGCATGTGCAAGGGCCCTGTGGCATGAGGATTCCAAAAGCATGAGCAGTCCTGGGCTCTGAAGGAGGCTGGTGGGGTTGAGAGCCTGACAGGGAGTGAGGAGCCAGAGAAGGATGAACAGCAGTTGCGGGTGAGGTTCTGTTGAACCTGCAGGTTGGGGGAAGGAACTTCAGTCTTTATCCTAGGAGCAAGCAGAACCATTGCAAGAAATGATGGTCTGATTTACTGTTGGAAGAGATGGGCTCAGCTGCAGGGTGAAGCATGGAGCAGAGAGGAGAAGATTGGGATAGAGAGGCCCCCTGCAGAGCCAGGGAACAATTTGGATGACAATGATAAATGTCATCAGGACCCTTTGATCACTGCAAGTACTTTAAAAAGTACACCCATCAGGCTACTGTCTTCTGACATGCTCAGAATTAAGTGACTTCATTAAGCAGGTAGTTACAGAGATGGATTTCTCTGTTTTACCCTTAGAAATCTTCCCTCTGCCCCTCCAAAAATAGTGCATTTCTTCTTCAGGCCCTCAGCAGGTGCCAAGCTGACATTTGTTTTACCCATATAGCTCTGCTTCTTTCCTCTTGGGATGGCTCCAAGTGTGTCAATACCATGCCCTGAGAAATGACTGGGACAGAGTCTCTGGAGGCTGGTACCCTGGCAAGGGACAGTTAATGGACCCAATGGGCCTGAGCATCAGAGGCAGCACATCCCCTGCACACAGTCCTGAGGCTACGGAAGCCTCTCAGTGAATACTCACTGACCACTTCCTCCACTCCTATAGGGGGCTTCAGGGATCTGTGATCTGTCCAGGAACACGGGGGCCTGGCCTTAGAAGGGCCTTGTCCTTGGCTCAGTGCCCTGCTCTGTCTCAAATGTAATAGCTTCTAAGGAATTGCACTATGGCCCTGCTCTCCCTCCAGCGAGCAGCAAGCACAGGGACCGCACAGTGGGACTTCAGCTATAAGCAGACTAGAGTCAGCAGGGAGAGCCAGCCACCAACCATGGCCCTGGGCCTCCCACTGGCCTCTAAGACATCATGGGAGGCAGATGGTTAAGATGAATGTTGCCATGTCAAGGACTAATTTACTCAGACCCGTACCTCTCTGGTCTCTTTTATGCTCTTTAGGGTCCTCGTATCTCTTCAGGCCAAGAATAAGCAATATGCCTTTGTTTGCTAGGGATACTATTAAGAAATAGCACACACAGGATGATTTAAGCAACAGAAACTGTCATCCTGCAGTCCCAGAGGCTGGAAGGCTATGACCAAGGTGTGGGCAGGGTCACTTCCTACTGAGACGCCTCTCTTTGGCCTGTAGATCGCCGCCTCCCTTCTGTGTCCACACTTCCTGTGTGTGCATCTGCACCCTTCTCTCTTTATGGGGATATAGTCATATCAGATCAAGGCCCACCTTAATGACCTTTTTAAAAATTTAATCACCTCTCTAAAGACCTATTTCCAAACACTATCACTTTCTGAGCCACCAGGGGTCAGGTCTTTAACCTGAGAGCCACTTGGAGTAAGCAGCCTTTGGAGTCTCAGTTCCAACTAATTTTTCACACCTGTGAAATGGAACGACTTTCTGGGATTGCCATGTGGATTAAATTGATAATCCCATGAAGCACTTAGAACAGTAGCACTCAATGAATCATAGCCAGTATTAAATATTGCCTTCAATTCTTACCCACTACTGTTAGGCATGCTCATACAGGCTTGGAATTGTGGGTGAATAATCTCTCAAAAGCTATGCAGCTTCCAGGAAAGACTTTTAAGCTTGCTTTGTAGATAACCCAGGTCCTGTTTACCCTAGACTCACCTAGCCTTCTTGGGGAAGTACTCTGAACCCCAATGCTCATCTCTGGAAGTGTCTTGGTACTCATCTTAATTTTCAATCTGCACATTTGTGTCCTGTGGCTATTTTCATAATCTTGACTGTGTGTTTTTATGTAGTAGTGGACTTTTCAACCGCTGTTTTAGAGGAAGCTCTGAGTTCCCCTAAGAAGCTCCATATGAATAGAGGGAAATTTTAATAAGAGTAACTGGAATATGATTGAGATCTGTGTATGCTGATATTTTTATTAGGGTTTTCACATCTAACTAATTGCTTTAAAAGTGAGGAAGATTTCATGCTCTTCAGCCAGAGGAGCTATGGGAATGGAGATTCACAGAGTCCAGGAACTTTTAGAGACCAAGTTTTCTGACAGTTTTCTTTGTAGGTTTGTCTACCCAACACACATGGCCATTCCTGCCTTTCCTCCCACTGGCCTTTCTCTGCTCTCATTTGTTTTCACATCTTCTTTTACCGGAAGAGGTAGTCACATGATACCATCTGACCAATGAGGTCTAAGCGCATGCCTTCGAGGGTGAAATGGGGTTCTAGGAAATGTTTTCATTTCTGGGTAGATAGTAGGGTTCTGGTACCACCAATCTCCCTCATTTCTCCCTGCCCTGTTCCTTCTGAATGCAGATACTGTTTGGGAGCTCCAGCAGTCATCTTGGAGCCATGAAGCAATAGGCTAGCATTCATAAGGTAGGGTGAGAGGACAGAAGAGATCAAGTCCTTGAATGGTTGAGTCCACAGCAGAGACAGACAGCCTCAATGCCTTGAGGAGCCATTAAAGTATTTAAAACATAGGGAAACCACTGAACCCTAGTTCGGTGGTTTGTGAGGCTGACCCAGGCTAAACAGACCTTGCCCGTGTTATAGGAAAAATAACTCCCAATATGTTAGATGTCAGATGTGCTAGTTCATGGGCTCACAACACCAAGGATCTAAGTCATGAACCAAAGGAGGAATTTAGGAGAGTTGTATTTGAAATAAGGAGAAGAATAGCTCCTGGGTTTCCAGGAGGGGCCCCCAGTAGGTGGCCGCTGAGGCCCCTTATCAGGTGTAATTCATACAGAAAAATTACAGCATCAGTAGAATGTGGGTCAAACTACAGTCAACCAGTAGGATTATAACTATTAGTTACTTAGCTAATATCGATCCAATAGGGAAACGAGTCGCATAGCAAGGGTACATGAATAGAACAAAGGCATTTTGGGGAAAGGAAGGGAGGATGGGTGCAGATGTTCTGGTCTGTGCCTCCCAACCCTATCTGGGCCCACTGATCAGGTGGTGCTAATTACAGTACAATCTGAAGTCGCTGTTTATCTTTAAGGCCTGCAGGCCTGGCTGTCAGTCTCCACTCTGAGGCCTACCCTCTCTTTTCAGATGCACCTCCAGCCACCGTTTTAATGTTCTGATGTCTTCATCTTTTGCTCTGACTTCCTCAAGGGCCCGATCCCTCTCTGACCGCATACTAATTTCTATCTAACTGAGCTATCTATAATACCTGGAGAGAAACAACTGCTTCAAAGGTGGAAAAAAAAAAAAAAAAAAAAAAAAAGGAAGGGAAATGCTCAGAGCAGGCTTGGAGGTGAGGGTGAATACGGATGATTGCAAACCAGCATTTTCTATATAAGAGTCTCAACTAAAGCAAGCAGGACAGACACCTAGCCTCCCTGTGGGTGTTGAACGCACTTGTGCCTTTGCGTGCTGGCCTCCATCTCTACTGTAACATCACAGGAGCCTTAAAAATAGGGAGCATGTGCCCTTCACCCCGCAGTTTGTGGAGTTCTTCATTCTCAGATCTGTCCCCCACTCAGACTGTAGGGTGCAAGGGTTAGAGAAACACAGGGTGGAGATGGGGGAGCGAGGCTGGGTGGTCCCTGTGGGTGGGGCCTCAGGATGCATGGGGCCCTTTCTGGGCTTTTGGTTCAGGGTTCCTGCAGGCTGGGTGGAGGAGTCACCAGTGGGAGGGAGGTATGTGGAGTCCTAAGGGGTGGCAGATGCGGGTAGGCAGGGGCTGATCAGTGTCTGGTGCAAGCAGGCACGAGCCTAGCTGATGTGCAGCCTCCCTGTGGGCATCTGACTGGGCCCAAGCCGCCTGCCAGCAGGTGCCAGGCAGACGTGCTTAGGTGATAAATGGGCTCCTGCCTCTGCCTCTTCGCTCTCCCTGTGAGGCTGTGCGCCGGGCGCGTCATTCCTCACGTCCGCCAGAGGCTCCCGCTGATGGATGAGCGAGAGCGTCCTCCTCCTGGCGCACCTGTCTCCTCCGCAGCACCCTGGGGCTGTGCAGCTGGAGCTTCCAACCTGTGAGTATGAAGGTGCTGCGGAGCCAGGCCGCAGCCAAGGCCCAGGAACGCCGGGAGGATGGCAGTTAAATGCCATTAGACAGGCTGAAGGGATCCCGGAGACCACGGGGCATGCTGGAGAAGAGGGCTTTGTGAGCCGAGCTCCGGGCCATCCAGTCGTCTTCGTGAAGCCTCAGGTGACCCTGGGAGCTTTATTCTCATCTTGGGAATAAAGATGAGACAGATTGTATCACTTTTCTGAGATCGCATAGCTACTAAACGGAGCAGCAAGAATCAGACCCTAAAGGTTCCCTAGCCCCAAAGAGAACGAAGGATTAGATTAAATATTCACGAAACTTCCGCCTCAAAACAGATTCTAGGGCACCGCGGATAACGGACACTACCAAACCATTGGGCAATCTTGTCGACATCTAGCATCTTCCTTCGGCTCCACACACTATATCTTTAGTTCCTGCTTCTCCTTCTCTGCCCCTTCCTCCTCCTCCTTCTGCTTCTTTTCTTTCATCTTCTGCTGCTTCTTTTCTTTCATCTTCATCTTCATCATCATCGCCACCACCTTGTTCTTCCCCTGAGGAAGTTCAGTGTTTCCATTATGTTTGACAGGTCAACCCCATTCTTGCAGCAATCCCCCAAACAGCTGGTCTCAATATCCCCCCATTTCAAAATGCAGCATCTTGCTTCTCCAGACCTAGCCTCAGCTTCTCCAAGGGGGTCAATGTTTGTGTACGTTCTGGGGGGTTGAAAGTAACCCTAAGTAACCCCACCTGCCTGGGTGAACTTTCCCAGTCAGACTTTCTTCCAACAGACCAATGAAATAATGATGGAGTTTACTTAGAATAGTCACTGTCTGCTGATGGGATTCAAGGTGCCTTTTATGAACTAACTTGTCCTCAGCCTACACTGATGAGGAAACACTAATGTCATTCCCATTTACAGATGAGAAAATCAGAGCTCAGAAAGGTGAGATAACTTGGCTTTGTCACACAGCAAATAGGGGGCAGAGCCAGAAGAACCATGCAGTCTTCACCCAGAGCCTATGTGGTTAACCTCCACACAAACCTGCTCATGTCAGTGTGGCACTGGTGCATCTTAGAAGCAGGAGTACCCACCCCAGCAGGGCCTTGTGCATTGCCAGGGTATGCAACTGATCCTTCTTTCCCTACCCACTACACAGACATCTTTGGGTTCAGCATTCTCTAAGGAGCTGAAACCAACTTACAGATAACAACTGAGGCAATACGAATACCTGCCATGACTGGCACTTGCCATGCAGTGCCAGGCTCCACAAAGCATTATTTTGTTCAAAGCTCACAGCATTTATTCTGATTGTCCAAATGAGGCCACATTAGAGAGTTGTTACTTAACCAAGATCAGCAATCCTGTAAAGGAAGGACCTGAAATTCACAAAAGTCTGTCTGGCTCCTTCTGAGAGGTGTGAAGTGTTCTTTCCAGCAAAACTGCCTAAACTGTGTGTACTTCTACAAGCTTTTTAAGCTCTCTGGATCTTCGCTTCCTCCTCTATCAAGTGAGGATAATGATACTTACTTCACAGCATGTTGAGCAGTAGAGAACATGCTTACAAGATGCTTTTCGTTATCCAATAGGCTAATAACCTAAATCCTTACTGCAACCACAAAGTTGTAGCTGTAGACTACTGACTCTGTCTTCATTTCCACCTTCCTTTCCTCTCTGGCCTCTGTGCTTCCAATTCACTCACTCAAATGTATAAGTATCTTCCCCCAAATAGCTTTTGATATGCTGATTCCCCATTCATGGTGCTGCAGAACCATAGAATTTTCCACTTCTCCTCCCCATGCGCATAGGAGGTGTGATCGAAATATATGGTTAATGCTGCTGCTGAGTGCCATCCCATGGAAAGGCCGGCTCATAAAAATATTACCACACTATTCATCAAATCTGGCAGCATGCAACTTCTGGCTCTCCCCCACAGTCATAATGTCCATAAAAGATAAATATTTGGGTCAGTTCAGGACATCGAGGCAGCTACAATAGTACAACCTAAGACACACATGAAAATAATACCACTTGCCCCCATGATGGTGAGGATTAACATGTTTACTATATAGTGACAGCGCTTAAAGTAATACTGAGCTTAGCGATAACACCATGTAAGAGTCAGCCGTAATTATTTGATGAGTGAATATTGTTTGGTGAGTGGGTAGATGGATGTCTGATAGAGAAGACAAGAAATGGCAGGAATTCCTATCATTACCGTGACAACCACCAAACAGAGTCAACTGCCCAGGTAAATGCTGCCTGCACAGCTGAGCTCCTCCACTCACTGGTAAGGGTGCAGAGCCCTGTGTCTATTTTAGCTCCTTAGTAACAGAGAAAAAATTAAAAAGTTCTGCAGCACTTGTCTGGGTGTTAACACCACACTTACTCTTTCTAACAAGTGAGTTCATTTCTGTGAGCCTCAGTACATTTGCATGGCCTTGCTGGAGTCTTAAATGAATTGATACCCATAGTGTGACCAGTTCAGTTCCTGTTCGGGCCATAGCTCATAGTTGACACCCAGAGAATGGCAGTGCTCATGACTGTTAACATCCATGCACTGCTGCCCTTATTTTGGCCAGACATCTCCAAATCATACTTCTGTACAGTAAAGTGGGGCTGAGTTTTGTGTTTCATTCTTAGAAGGTGAGTTATATCATTGTTTTGGGCAAACTGCAGCAGAGTCATGTGTGTGTCCCTGTGACAGGCATGTATTGGAATTATGCACAGGCAAAGGCCCTGTGGATGAGTCTGTATCAGTGAGCAATACATCTGACTGCAAGAAACAGAACATTTGACCACATGGGCTCCCTCAGTAGGGCTTCCTTTTCTGTCCCAAGACAGACAGGGAAAGGTGAGCCTTCTCCCCGGGACCCAAGGGTGTGTCCATGCTGGGGCCAGCGCCCCTGCCTTTCCCTGGATCATTCCACAGTTGGTTTTTTGGTTTAAAGGTAAGTGCTGTGCTCTCTCTTGCCAGGCACCATGTTTTACCCAGCAGGAAAAATGGAGGGAGGTGGTGGTTGGAGAAGCAAGCACCAATCTCCCTGGTGTCGTATTGGCCAAAACTGTGTCACTTGGTCTCTCCTTGAATCTAAGTGAGACTGAGCACTCATCGTTTTGTTTTCCAGTGGGTGGGAGTAAGAGGTGGAGAGGCTTTGGCAGAGCCAATCACAGTTCTCAGGGCTCAGCCCTCCTCCTCCCCCCACCTCCTGCGTGACTCTGTGACAATGCTATTCTCTTATACCATCTACCTCAGGGGCCACAGTTGTCAGTGCTGTCAATGTACCACTTGCCCCATGTGCCCTGTCCCCAGCATTAGCCACAACCCCACCTTTATCTCTCTCATGCTCCTTAGAAAGCAAAGAATAAGAGGAATAGCCTCGAATTTGTGGAAAATTACAATAAAAATGCAAGTCCTGGATAAGCCTAAGACTAGATGGTAAATAGCAAATTAATTGAGATGCCTCAGTGAGTTGTGACATCCATTTAGAGGCTCACTCCCCTGGGTAGTAGCCGACACAGCCAACACGTGGCAGGAATAGACGCGAAATTGGTTCCATGGGCTCTGTGTTAAAGGGAGCCGTTTTACATGAGATTCTTTATAAATTGCCCCCAAATCATCCCAGCTGTCACAGTACCAGTGTCTCTCATGGAATCACCCCTGTGTCCCTTTGTCTTCTCCCCCGATGACATTCTAGATGGCTTTCATATATAAACTCATCAGACCATGCTGAAGATGGACAATATGCATGTGCTTCATGCGTAAGACAACGTAGTTCTTTTCCTGCGTGTGTTCAGATTTATGAAATACATCTCCTCCCACCCCCAACACATACACATAATTTTACTGTTCTTTTGATATATTGATATCTATATCTATATAGATATGCATATCCTCCATCTCTCTTATTGTTCATGTAATTACTCCATGGATTATTTTCAGTTTGCATACTAAAATTTTGAAAAGGAATAGAAGTTACACCTGGCATATGAAACCAGTGATATCAGCTGGCTGGTTTTTTTCCTGCATATATATGGTGACCAAAAGATACAGTGAATGTTTTAGCTTTAAAATTTATTGCATTTAAAGACATATTACCATTAATCCCCCTCAAAACACTCTCCTTCTTACTGAACGCACTTATCCCATCATTCTTGCCACTTTGGAAGTAGTTCCAGAAGACCTTGTTCTGAGTATCTTTACAAAATGTGATTAAAAAATATAGTATGTCTTAGTTACTTTTCTCATTGCTGGGACAAACTACCCAACACCCACAAGTTAAAGGAGGAAACATTTATTTTAGCTCCCAGTTTGTAGGGGTTTCAGTTCATAGTTGGCTGGTCCCAAGGAAGGTTGGCATGGCAAAGGCACATGGCAGAGGAGAAACAGTCCATGGCAGGGCAGCAGAAAGCAGCAAGTAGCAGTGAGCCCTCTGTTCCCTTTTAATCTGTTTGGGCTACATGTCTATTGGTTGGTGCTTCTTTCAGTCACACCAGAACTATGCTAAACCAATTAGTGGACTCATCCAGTACCCCAAGCCTTTAACCCCAGTATCACATACCCACGGTCTAGCCCCCTCACAGAAGCCACACCTGTGAGCACTTGAGGCTTTGGGAGGACATCTAGATATAAACTACTACATGATGAACGCTTTGGCAAGCACTATCCAACAGAAAGGCAGGCAAGTAAACACGCTATGATGCATCTTCACCCACCTTATTTATGGGATCTGGCATTGTGCAACTTTGGACAAAAGTCAAGACGATCATCAGAGGTAAACATGTTGAAAATGTCGGGACACCAAGGCAGCCACAATAAGCCAACTGAAGACACTCATGAAAGAGGACCTCTAAAACTGTTTCAGAAACTGACAAGAACAATGGGGTAATTCTGTTCAAATCAAGGGGAGCGTATTTTGAGGAGGATTGATGGCAGTGTGTCTTTTGCTGTAATAATTTTTAAAACTTTAAACATGCACAAGTTTACCATCACATTTTGTAGGTATCTCCAAATCTTTAGAACCTGAAGTGGGAGCCCAGCTCTCCCACTCTTTGCTTTAGTAAACTTGAACGGCAGCTCTGTGGTGTGAGGAGCTGTCATGCATATAATTGCTTACTAAGAATAAAGTATCAACATGATTTAACAAGCTGGAGTGAATCCAAGATTTTCCCTATGTTTCCCTGCACTAATTGCACCCACTTCATGATCTGGTCTCTGAGCAGGACATTAAGCACAAGCAAAGATGTGTCTTCCCCGTGCCAGTAGGTGATTGGGTGACTACTGATGCATAATGAGTAGTAGGGTGGTTACAAAGGACCCTTCCACCCACTGCCACTAATTGGGCTACTGCTGTATGCCAAGCTTTGCGCTCAGGTCTGAGGAAGCAGCAGGGAAAATGTCAACGTTCCCTGCTCTCATGGACTTTACAACCTGGTGAGGAAAAGAGACAAGAAATGAGCCGAAGAAAGAAAATAACTAGGTGGCAAAAACCCACTGCATAGAGTCAGCCATTGCTGGAGTAATGCTGGGTAACAAAACCCTCCAAAGGAAAGAGCTATGGCCACAGGTGTTTATTTCTCCCTCATGGCCAGCTAGACAGCTGAGGTGCTACTGAGCTCAGCTGGACCCAGCCACGGGCTGTGAGTCCTCTCTCTGAGCCACGGTCCCTCATCCTCCTTTCCTGGGCAGTACCTGAGCCATGCTTTCAAGACACTGAAGAGTTCAAGGCAGTGAATCTGGTCCTCTGAACTGTTAAAGGCGCTGTTCAGGTAACATTTGCTAAACCGATTAGACAAACAAGGCAACACGGCCACTCCCATGTGAACAGGGCAGGGAGTGTGCAGGGGAAGAGTGAATTCCCACCCACTGAAATCCAATCCATGTGAGCAGTGAGAGGGTGGGAGTGGGGGGCTGTTTTATGTAACGTGGTCAGGCAGAGCCCCTGTGGGGACCTGGGGGTGATACTGAAGCTGGGAAGAAATTGGCTGTACAAAGAGGAGGCTGTGTAATGGCAGAGAGACTCACAGAATCAAAGGTGCTTGGGCCGGAAAGTGTGTGGTGCTGTCCTGGAATTGCAAGGAAGTGTGCCTGCACTGTACGCAGTGCGGAAGGAAGAGACAGAGAGGTGGGAAAGGGAGAGCACTGGCCTAGGACTGTGAATGTGTCTCTGCAAAATTCAGGACTCAGAAACTTACTCCACATGGTTTCCAGAGGTAGTCTGTGGAAGGTGTAAATGCTGCAATCAAAAAACATAGTGAATGCTTAATTAAAAAAAATTATTGTTATAAAAGACACATTGCCATTAATCCTCCTCAAAATATTCCCCCACCCCATGCTGCAAACGCACATATCCCATCATCCTTGTCACTTTCTGAAGCAATTCTGGAAGTTCTCTTTCATGACTGGCTTTAGTGGCAATGTCAGTGTCTTGAATCTATTCAAAGTGTTTGCCTTGCATGGTCATTTTGACTTTGGGGAGGAGCCAGAAGTTACACAGTTCCAGATCTGGGGAAGAAGGTGGATGAAAACACATGGTCATGTTTTTGTGAGCCTGTTTTTCAGTTGGATGGCGCTCTGCAGCAGCATTCACTGTATTCATGAACATGTTTGTGAAGACACTCACAAAAGAGGACTTCCAGAACTGCTGTGGAAAGTAGAAGAATGTTGGGAGAAGTGTTTTCAAAGTGAAGGAGAGTACTTTGAGGGTGATTAGTGGGCACATGTCCTTTACTCTAATGCATGTTTTTTAAAATGTAAATATTCACCATCTATTTTGGTGACACAGCATAATTAGGGCTAGCTGAGGCCAGGAGAGTGGCTTTAAAGTCAAGGAAGACAGACATGAGCTGGGAGATTTGCTCTGTCTCCCTATGGGATGTTCTGCCCTGTGTTATGATGCACCAGATGCCAACATTTGGATATTGGTCTTCTCAGTCTCTATAACCATGAGCCAAGTTATCTCTTATAAATTGTCCAGTCTCAGATATTTTGTTATAGCAACAGAAAATGGACCCATACACACACACAGACACACACAATCCTGCCGGGCATTCCTGGCTTGTTAGGATTGGAGGTTGATTCCCAAAGCCCACTGAAGGTTTTAGGCAGTGAAGTGATATGATCTGAGTTGGATTTTCCAAAGGTCTCAGGAGGTTCATTGAGAAGCATGAGTCAGACAAGCGTGCAAATGGAAAGCAAGAGACAGCTCAGGAAGCAACGGCACATGGCAGAGATGCTGGCCTTGACTGGGATGGTGGCCAGTCCTACAGAAAAGAGCAGGCAGGTTGGCTGTGTGTGCAGCACATCCAGTCACCAGAGCTGACAGCATCTTTTCCTGGGAAATCAGGAATTTCTCTGCCACAAGTTTGTTTGGTATGTCCTAAAACCCTGAGCACGTCCCTGCGTGTGTCCCACCTATGAACACCATCTGTCCCATGAACCAGAGAGGAAAAGGGTGTCATCCTTTGCAACTTGTACACAGCGTACATTCAGACCCTCCTGGAGACCAACTCTGAATTCTGCAAACCTGTGGCTCTCAGAGTCTTGGGAGAGAAACAGCATTCATCCCAGTGCCAGATTCAGCTCTGGGGAAAGTTGATAAAACCCACATGTTGGCACAATGAGCCTGAACCTAGAGAATCCATGGAAACACTTTGGATGGAATCTGCAGCCGTGAGGCCTGAGGAACCCAGGAATTCACACACCTAGACCACAAATCATTCACAAAGCCAGGCTGAGTTTCCACCCAGGAGACTGACAACAGCCAAGGGAATAGCCCCAGAATTCCTGTGTTCAGATGTGTTTGCTAAAGACAGAAGCAATGACAGTGCAACCACAGCCAGACTCAGAGGAGGACAGTGTGACCCTGAGTGTCCCAAAGGCTCTGTAAACTCTGGGTCTGTCTTTCTCAAGCCTGCTGACTCCCTACTGCTCACTCCAAACCTGTAAGCTTGGGAAAAGCACCTACAGGTTTTCATCACAAGACTAGTTTCACTCTCTAAGCCAGGCCCCTGGGCTAGTGTAGACATGCGCCTTTAGAGCATGCCCCAGCATGACATCTGTTCCACGACTCCTATCAGGCTGTGCACACCCACTTTACTCTTTGACAAGGCGGTTCTGCCTGTCAGGAAACTTGGCTTGATGTTTTCCAGGCTCATCAGGAGATGAGGCAAGACATATGCCATGGCAGGAAGCGTGCATTAAACATAGAAACTACTTCAGATCACGACTGGACCAGCCTGTTCTATGCAAAAGACACTTGGCAAGTATCACAGGGACTGTGTCTCTGCCACAGGGATTCATCAAGTGCCAGGCAGCCCTTACTTTCCACAGCCCCTTCTCATCTTCTGGCTCCCAGTCTGGCTCTCCCTTCCCTCAGGAGACCTTCCTTGACCACTCCATCCATGTCACCTCCTACCTAGGACACCATCTTGTTCTATCTTCATGGCATTTTGGAGGAATCTTCTTTGCATACTTCTTTGAAATTCAGCTCTCCCAATTACACTTCAAGGCCTTTTTTTTTTTTTTTTTTGGTACAGGGAATCGAACTCACAACGTTGTGCTTGCCAGGCAGACGCTGTGCCACTGAGCTAAATCCCCAGCCCCCACTTCAAGTTCTATAAGGACTGAGATCTCACTTTTTCCTGTGCCCTCCACTTAGCACAGGAGCTGACATGTAGAGAGGTGCTGAGCACATAGATAATTGAGTTAAAAAATGGAAAGATGCACAGAGAAAATCAAGTAACTTTCTTACCGATAACGTCTTCCCCCTTTCAGAACTGACAGGCTTCCCCCGAAAACTTCCCAGCTATATGCTATGGATATAATGAATGACAAGTTTGGAAGTAGAGGTCCCTTAAGTCATAACAAAGAGCTGGAGAGAGCAAATGGACCTTCAATAACATTGTCAGTTGTTCTCAAATCAGTGCAGATCAGAACGTGGAGGCAAGGACAGCATCTTTCATCTTGTACCCAGAAGGACTTGAGAAATTGAGCTGAAATGAACAGACAGAAAGAGCTCTCAGATGGAGGTTTGGGAACTGAACATTTCCTCCAAATGTGGAATCTCAAGGAAAAGTTGAGATGTTTAGTGATAACATTGAAATAGTCACGTCCTTACTAGAAGTTGAGTGGGTAAAATTGTTAGCATTGAGGAAACTATAGGACTAAGGATTAGACTCCTAGGTCTAACAAGAACGTTTCAATTGATCATTCCTGTTGGATTCCATGAAATTACATGCCAAAAGGTTTGTGCAAATGCCCTTTACAATTTTCTGGGGAGAAAGATCATAGGTTTGAACAAACTCTCAAGAGTCTGCTATCTCTAGCAAAGGTTAAAGATCGCTACTCATGGGCACCTTTTGCGGGAGGTCATATAGATCAAAACTCCACAAAAATTGATGGTGACAACGTGCCTTATTTCTGGACCACCCAAACTCACCTCTTGTTGGCCTGTTCTGCTGGTGAGCTGTCCAAGTAGGAAGGTAGGTCACCTGATGGAGTTCAGCATTGGCTTTGCGCTCCTGGGGGTTATGCAGGTTGTGACCATGGAGAGTTATGAAAAAGTAGAATGTGACCAAAGCTTGTGGCATTTGGGGGTATGCCTTTACCTGTGTGTCTTTTCCCTCCACTTCTCTCCTTGGTTTTGCTCTTCCAGGTGCACTTCACCTTAGATCACAGACTCATGAATCTTAGAACCCTATTCCTTCTTGGTATTCTCAGTAATTAAACAAAGAAACCAAAAAGAAGCAGATGTTTTCCAAAACACACTTCATGATCTACCTGCATCCCCAGAGTCATCTGGGTGATTTGTTGGAAATGCAGATCTATGGGCCCGAACTCAGGCCCACACAATCAGAGTCTATCAGGGTAAGATACAGGAATCCGCACTTTCAACCGGCCCCTCAGATCATCATTCTGATGCTTAGGGCAAAGTGTGTGTGGAATGACTGTGCCCTATTCAGCCTCAGTCTCCTCCATTCCTCCTGGTTGGAGCTCTCAGATGTTCTCCAGGTTGGCCCAGAATGAACAAATCTTATTTTTGCTTATGTTCTTTCCCCTTCCTATTTACCTATCCAAATTCAACCCATCCTTCAAGCTCACTTCCTCTCCCATGACACAACCAAAACAGTCCTTTTTTAGGTTTCTCCAGTTTTTATTGGCTTTTTTCTTCCCCTTGGATCTAGCATCCAGCGGTCTGTTCTCTTTTTCCATCTATGTGACTCTGGTCTCCTCAATGCAATTATGAGCTATAAATTCCTCAGAGGGTGCTTTGTACTCTATCCAGTGCTTCATTGATCTCTAGGGGCAAGAAGAATGTTCAATAAACAGCCTTTCCTCCCAAGTGAATCTGTTTCTCAAAATGTTAACTAACTGGCTTAAGGCTTTACCAAACAGAGCCCAAACAGCTCTTAACTTAGCAAGTACAAGTGTGGATACTGGGGGTTTGCCATTTGGAAATCACAGCCTCCTCATTCATTCATTCATTCATTCATTCATTCATTCATTCATTCATTCATTGGTTTGCCAAGGTTACCCCTTCCAGTGATACTTCCTTTTAAAGGGGTAAAAACTATGGGACCAGAGGCATTTGCTTTATATTTTTTGGTACACCATCCCTGCAAGGACTTGGCTAGCCATGGGAATTTTCAAAGATTTCAGAGTTTCACCTGCCAGTGCTTGACTTTCATCCAATACCTCAGCAAGACACTCTTCTTTGAGCTCTGCTATAGTTTGAATCTTGAATATTCCCCAAAGGGCTGCACGGAGGACTTGGTCCCCAGCCCATGGTACAGTTGTGGCATGGTAGAATCTTTAAGAGATGCAGCCTGGTGGAAGGAATTAGGTCATGGAGATTGTGGCCTTGGAGGGGATGCTGGGATTCTGCCCTCCTCCTGAGTCTCTCATTGCTTTCTGGATCCTGTGAGCTGAATAGATCTCCTCTGCCACATGCTCCTACTGTGTTGTCCTGGGCAGCCACAGACTAAAGCTACAAAGTCAAGTGACCAGGTACAGAAATCCATGAGCCAGACCTTTCCTCCTTTTAAACTGATCATCTCAGGTATTTTGTCATAGTAGTAGAAAGCTGTAGTCAGCTTCAAAAAGTACAAAGCAAATGGCCTAGCATCTCCCTAGGGACCTATCAGGCTTTTAGAAAAAGACTGGCCAGTGCTTAAGATGCTGCACATCTGGCCAGTGCTTAAGATGCTGCACATCTGGCCAGTGCTTAAGATGCTGCACATCTGGCCAGTGCTTAAGATGCTGCGCATGTGTGTGCTGGTGAGCCTCAATATCCATCCCGTGAAGCCTTGACATCTTTGGTAAACTTAAGGGAACATCTGGAGTTTAGAAGCTTTCTAAAATCACATTCCATCCTGAGAAAGTTTGCTCCATTCCTTAGGCTCATGTCAAATGTTGCTATTTTTCTTTCCAAAGCCATCAGCAAGGAACTGGACAATGGATTTATTTCAGTGCCTTGCCTGCGATCCAACAGGCTTCTGAAACCAGTGGGCTTGCAGGGCATTCCCAAGGGTACATCTGAGTTTTACATAATCACTCAGAATCTCTTTTTCTACCGCGTGTGGCGTTACTGCACCACGGCCATCACAGTCATACTGCATGACATCATTTACTTTTACATTTTCCCTACATTCCTGAGCAGTTTGCTTGAGCTCCTGAAACTCATAACAGAGATGTCAGTGGTGAAACTGATGAAGCCCTGGGCCCGTGTCATCTTTCATCAGAACATTCTTTATAGAAGCCTGAAGAAGCACAATTGCTCTGCAGCCAGATTTTGTTCTTTATAAACAGGAAAATGGATCTGTGGCCCTTTGAAAAAAGGATTAGCAATTAAAAATATTGATAACGCACACAACTGGGCTCATCTTCTTTTCTACATGTTTGCACATCCCTGGTTTTGAGGAAGGACCTAACTCTGCTGCATCTTCATTACCTTGCTTCAGCTAAAGTTTTGCAACTTGGACTGAATTGGGCACCTCCTTGCAAGAAGACAGCTAGCAATAGAAAGATCACAATCATCTTACCTGTGATAACCAACCCAGTAAAATCCGTGTTGGAAGCAGATTCCACCCCCATAGTTGAGAAAGCAGAACATAAGCCATGATATAGCACTATGGAAACAATTATATTTTTGGAGATATGAATATTTTAGAGGATCTGACAACTCCCTGACACTGAATGCACAAAATTTGAATAAGTATATATTAGTTCATTTTTCATTGCTGTAACAAAATACTTGATGCTAGGTGATTTATAGAGAAAAGAGATTTATTTGGCTCAATGTTTTGGAGGCCAGAATTTTAAGATTGGGTAGTCCCATTTGTTTAACCTCTGGCAAGGGCCCATGGCAGAGAACATCATGGCAGAAATTCTTGCAAGATGGAGAAATTCCATGGTGAGATGGGAATGTAGAAAGTTACATGACTCAGACTTACTCTTTAATAACCACTTGCTCCCACAAGGACAGACTTGCTCCGTAATCCCTTCCCAGGACAGGACCCTCAGTGGCCTAATCACTTCTCAGGAGACCCCATCATTTAAAAGTTCCTCCACCTCCCTACATCCCCACTGAGGGCCTAGCTTCCTCGAGGACAAACTACATCCACACCATGGCACTGTGCAAGCTTGGTTTTCCTGGACATTCCGTTCAAGATCAGATGGGCCCATTTGCTGAACCAAGATGCACGATGGATCAATTGCCAAAGTGACATTAATTGTAATCACAACAGAGGAAAATATGTGAAACCAAGATTACCCAAGATAATGGGGGGCATATGGTTGTCTGGATTCTTGGGAAAGATATAAGGGGCAGGTATCCGTTCTCCTATTTTATTTTTACTTCTTGAAATTTCCAGGGAACAGTGGGTGACAGGGTCTCTGTTAGGAACTAGAATCACAAAGAGGAAGAGGCCTCAGCCCCATATCTAATGGTCTCACAATTTATAATAAGAGAAAAGGCATTTCCCTTTGCTTCTAAAATTATGGCTGGTGGATCTGTGCTCTGTAAAAGTCCAACAGATGCACCTGGCATTTGGCATCCAGGAGCTCCAGTGTGAATGGGATGCGGTGGAGAAAACTTTGCTGCCTCGAGAAACCCCAAGAGCCCAGAAAATATGAGCCTTGTCCTCCCCTCCGGGAAACACACTCATCTTGCCTGTCTCATCATTTTGCCTTCTCCCCATTAGGGGAGGAAACATAACAATTTCTGTTTGGAGATATTAAATTGCTTGGCTGGCTGTCGTGGCCCTGGGTGGGATGCAGGCAGCTGCCGTTAATGGAATGTGTTGCTGCATTTTTTTGGTGGATCATTTTGAAAAGTATTTAACTGGAGAACATTAGCACAGCTTGGGCAAAAGCGCTTTGTGGGGAAATTAAAACCCCATATTTCTCCATCTCTTCCTATAATAGTTCCCCAAGTGCCTTGTTTTAATGGGGGCTTTGGAGATGGTCAGTGCATTTGGACAAGCTCTGAAGGTCCAACCACAGAAACAGGCCATCATTGTTTTGTGGTCCTTGCTACTCCTATTTAGAAACTGACAGCATCTCCACAGGCTACCTGGAAATGGCTGAGAGGGAAGGGAAGGAGGTGAACATGGGTGGGGTAGACTTTGCTCTCCCTTGTGCCCCGCTGACTCTAGCCTGTTTCGGTCTGGACACTGATAAGACCTTCCTGGCCCTTGCTACAGGGATAATTGGTCCTGGGCTGCCACATGAGAAGGAATACTTTCTTCCATGATGCCACATGGACTGGCCTCACTAGAGGCCATAGAAACTATGGTAGAAAGCCAATTTTTCCAGCACCATTTGTTAAGCAGGCTATCCTTCTTTCAGTGAACATGTTTGGCCCCTTTGTCAAAAATAAGGTAGCTGAGTGTGTTTGTAGCTGTGTCTGCATCTTCTAACCCATTCCATTGCTCTCTGTTTGTATTTTGCTATTGTTCTTTTTTTTGTACTATTTTCTTTAAAATAAAAAATGTAAAAAAGAAAAAAAGAAACTATGGGGGGCTGTGAGATGCAAGAACAGCCAACCACAGAGCAAGAGATGATAGGTGACCTGGTGTGATGAGCTCTGCCGAGTCGGGCTCCAGAGGTTGCCAAATTTAGCTCCAGCCAGCAACATGTGAAAGGGTCCAGGCTTTACCTACAAAGACACCTTCAAGGTCAAACGAGGGACAGGTTCATAGCTGCCCTCTTCAGCTTTGGCCCCTGTGGGAGGCTCAGAGGTGACATTAGCAAAATTCACATCCATGCTCCCAATTCTTTGTATATCACTCAGTGTCATGAGCAAGGGCCCAACTCTGCCCCTGATAACAGTGACTGTGTCCTCCAGTATGAGCTAACATTGGTTACTTTCCATTGAACTGTAAAACATCCAGCAGAGAGCAGAGGACATGGTGGGGGGAGGCGTGGAATAAAGAGATGTTGATGCCAAGTGACCCCACATGCTGTCATGCTGCCACATCCTTTGGGACACTCTCCTTGATGCTCACCAAAATGAATCACTTCCCCTCTGCCCTTTCCACCCTGTGCTCTGTGTTACTGAACACTCTGCCCTGCCTTGGGCAAGACTTGGTATCTCATATCTCACACCACCAATTCTGTATCCTCCTAGGGCCATGCTAGCCTCTCAGTAACTGGTACAAATGTTTTGGTTAGTTATAAAGCCTGTGCAGAACTAATGTTTTGGGCTTATTCTCCCTTCCATGACTATCACACAGCTATTGCTGACATTTGTATGGTCCACATCCTCAGGTACCCTGTCTATATTATGTCATGTTACATTCAGAAACACCTCAGTACTTGTAATCAGTAGCTTCTGGGAAGCACAAGTACCAAAAATGATGAGCACCAAACAAACTGTTTTGGCTGGAAACACAAGGGGGTCATGAGGCAAATGGCACTAACAAGTTCTAGCTTGCATGTTGGGTACTAAACAAATGACCAGTACAGGGACAAATTTTTCACCTATATGTATCTCACTACCATTATCCTTCTTTACAGATGAGGAAACCGAGAGTCAAAAAAGGTCAAGGGATTTTCCAAGGCCATAAGCAATGCTAGTGCCAGCACTTGAACTGTAGTCTGTTTACCTACAGACTATGCTATATGGTCCTCAACTGCTCACAATACAACCCTCTCTGGACACCGATTCTCACCCTTGTGTTGGAAAGCAAATTCTTTGTACAGAGAGGTGCTACCTTGCAGTTGTCTGCCACCAATACAGGCTAAAATGAAAGGGGGGCTTAACGAAAAATGAGATATGCACAGAATCCTGAAGAATCTCCCCACAAAATCTTTATTAACTACAAAAGGAGAAATAGTAACTTTATACTGGAGAAGGCTAGCAGGCACAATCTTAACCAAGTGATCAGAACCAATATCAGAACAAACGTGAATCTCATGGATCCCAGTGTGAGGTACTGAAAAGGGTAGATGAACATCATTCTGGTGTCTTCCCCAAACGCAAAACTTGAAGCTGATTGCAAAGAAACACGGAAACACACTGAGACTGGCCTTCAGTTCTCAAAAGTATCAAGGTCAGGAAACACAAAGGAAGGGAATGGAACTGTTCCAGATTAGACACTAAAGCTTCCACATGAAAGACAACTAAATACAACATGTACCCCTGGATTGGATCCTGAAACAGAGAAAACAAAACTATATTGGAAACTATTAAGACAATTGACAAAACTTGAATATGGACTCTGAATAAAATAATGATGTACAAATGTTAAATTTTCTGGTTTTGATAGCTCTCCTGCAGTTACATAAGAGAATATTTTTAGGAAAGTCACACTATGGTAGCTAGCGCCATATGGGCACAATATCTTCAAATGACTCAAATAGCTTAAGAAAGCATGATATGTATGTATATATAAAATATATAGAAAGAATAAGAAAGGAAGCCAAAAATGCCATTAATAGGTGGATCCTAGTAAAAATTGTGTGATGAATGACACTTTTTTTGTGAGTAATTTCACACATAGAAATCTCATGAATAATTCTTGCAGCTTTTCTGAAATTTCCAAGTTATATCAGAATTATACTAATAGTTGTAAAAAAAAAAATGCAGTAGTGATTGCAAGTATGGACCCTGAAGTTGGAAGGTAGCCATGTGCCATTTAACAGCGGGAATACCTTCTAAGAAGTGCAGCATTGAATGATTTCATCGTCCTGTGACCATAATAGAAGGCATTTATGTAAACCTTGATGGCGCTGGTCCATTACTATCCTGATAAAGTCAAGAAATGAAGTAAACCTGAGATAGATGAGGTTGCTACAGGTGTCATACAGCACGCTGTTTTGCAGAACATTTTTTTCATATCAGACTAGACCACAGTCTAAAGTAATGATTGAAAGTATAGTAAATATAGAAACCAGTAATAGAGTAATTTATTATCATTATCAGGTGTTGTACTGTGCATAACTGTATGGCTATACGTCTAGGTGACTGGCTGCACTGTAGGTTTGCTTAGACCGGCATCACAAGAAACACAGAGGAATGCCCTGTGTTCTAATGTTATGGAGGTGGTGACATCATAAATGCTGTCACTAGATGATAAGAATTTTCCAGCTCCATTATAATCTTAAGGGACTACTGTAGCAGATGCAGAGAGTAGCTGGCTGTAACATCATTATATGGTGTTTACTATACTCCGTCTTAAATACTGAGTCTTCCCTGAACTGGCTGTGTGAGATTGAGCAACCTATCCAATCTCTCTGTGCTTCAACTTCCTTTGCCTGCAAAATAGAGATAATGGAGTACCTGTGCGCTGGGATTTTCTTATGACTGAATGAACTAATGCATGTAGACAAGGGGAATCTGGTCCTTTGTGAGCGCTCACAAAGTGTCAGCATGGTACCAGTTTCTTTGGTACTGTCCTGTTGGCCCATTGCATGTGGTTTCCTGGTTTGTCCGATTATCTGCAGAGGTACAGTTCTAAAGACAAGCAAATTGTTATTAGATGTGGAGGCCGTTTCATCAAACACATTCTGTCCTCGAAGGGCTACAGTGCATTTAACAAGAATTAATGAGAAATTGGCAGCTTGATATTTCTGGCCCAGTCAAAACGTGTGCAGTCTCATTGCTAATTAAGCCTCTGTGTTTTTCCCAGAGCAATGCCACCTGTAGATTTCTCTGATTTAGGTATTTATTTTGCAAATGACAGCTGCCTGGGAGTTTTAGGAATCTGGGAGCCTTAAGTGGAATGAGGGCTAAAAGAAGAAATTGGATCCCCCAAAGTGCAACAAGGTGCAAATAATGGCTAGATTGTTGGTGAGATGCCATTCTTTTGTCCCCTGTTCCAATTTTAATTAGTCAGTTGCTCAAGAGTAGCTTATACCTATTAGGCAGAAAGCACCAGACCAGACACCACTGGCTCCTGAAGGTAAATAAAAGACATAAAATTTGGAGCTGTCCTCACATTCCTGCAGCAGAACACCTCAGTGCCCAGAGCATATGACCTGAGAGAGATGGAGTGGCATGGGATGATGTCAAGGTGGTGGACAGGAATGGACACGGGGACCCCAGGAAGGAATTTGGGTTTGATCCTGGTACCATGGGAATCCTTTGAATGGTGTTAAGCATGGGAATGGTATTCCTTGATTCACATTTTGGAGAAATACAAGCATGTCAGCCAGTGATGTTGGCTCAGTCCAAAATAGTAAGACAAGCAAAGAAGCAGTCAGTTTTTCAGGTGAGAGACAGTGGCCCTAGACAAGGGCAACCGCAGAGAAAGGACAGATGTTTTGGAGGCAGAGCCTTGAGTACCTGCCAGTGAAACTAACTTGGGTGGCAGAGGGTTGGAGTGGGAACAGATAGAGAAGACAGCACCTGGTCATAAAAGAAAGGTTAGATCTGAACTCATAGCCTTGGGAAGAAAGATATTATAGGGAGAGGAGAAACAAAGTGAGGAAAATGAACTCATATCCAGGGAAGTAGAGGTAACTGGGGTCACTGCAGAGAATAAGGTACAGGAAGGAATGGTCTAAAAGATGTGATTGGAGCCAAAATGGGAAACCAGACCAAAGACAATGAATTTCTTTCCCAGGCAGTATGGAGCCACCTGGGATTTTGAGCAGATTAGGAAGCGCTCAGCAGGCCCCATGCTTGGACGCATCCTCTACCTTCCTATTGGCGCATTCTTGTGCTCAATGGCTTCTGGAGTGTTTTTCTTCCAGCATAAATCTCTCTATTGGTTCTAGGGGAAGCGCACAAGCCCACACATTGCCTACCTCACTGAGTTTTAAAACGGTTTCAATTCCCTTTTAAGGCTGCTGGTGGGCCGACATATTTACCAGACTATTGGCAATTTCACACATTCAAATTACAATCTCCAACTTCTACAAATAAAAGATCTTTATGTCCCCCAGTTGTGAAGTTTACTCGCAATTTCTGTGCAGCACACTCTGCCTGTGTGTACATTGAGAGACTCCGTGAACACATCTGCTTGCTGCCACATCTGAGAATTCCCAAGGAAAAGAGGGTTTTGTTGTAAAAGGCCTGGCAGCATCAGCGCTTTCCAAAGGATGCTTCACCAGCGCTGTGTTGGAGTGAAATTGTCACAGCCCTGGCAGAATGCCTTACTATTTTAAGAAACCTAACACCAAAGGAAGCCCATGATGAGCAATACTCGCTCTGCCATGAGGGAGTTATAGATGATTGAGAAAAGATCCATTAGAATCTCTATCCTATTGCTGGGATGACCTGTTAGGAGCCTTTCTGGGTCATTTGTCACTTAGTAAGTACTTGAAGTAGTGGATATGAGTCCTTGATAGCCAAAGAGAGAAATGAAGGATGGGTGGTTGTTCTCATCTTTGGTTGCATTTCTGGTCTAGCCTTCTCTGCTGGACCACAAGAGAAATGGTAAAAGGAAATAACGGAAGGACCAATACCAGCAAGGACTTTGTATTGAGATGGACGTGGTTTTGAGTCTTCGCTTTGAGGCACTGAATTTGATCTCTCTGTCTTAGTTTCCTTACTTGCTCAATGGCATAGGAAAAATCCTCTTAAGGTGGTGGGATAATTCAATAAGAGGATGCACTTAAAGCTTTATCTTACAGTAAGTTCCCAACAAGACTTTATCTTGTAACCATGTGGAAGGGAGTTTCTACATAGAGCCATTTGATGGACCATGGAGCTCACACAGCTGTTGAAAGTTAAAGAAGATGCCTTGATGGGGAAAAATAATCAGGAAGGCACTATACAGTCCAAAACTGGGCCACAGGAAGTATGAAAACAGCCTTTGTATTTCTCTCCTCTAGAATTTAACACAATTTATTCTAAATGTGACTGATTCTATATGATTCGCTCTAAAGGATACAGGTCATGTTGCTCCTTTCTTGCATGGCCCTGGTACTTAGCACAGTGAAAGACATCCAGAAATGGATTGGTAAGTATTGGATAGATGGGTGGACAGATGGATACATGGGTGGGTGATTGGATGAGTAGATGGGTAGGTGGGTGGGTGGGTGGATTGGTAGATGGATGGATCTAAAGAGAAAAAAAGAAGTAATGTCCTAGCAGAGAGGAAAAATGGTGTATGTGTGTGGGGTTGGGGCCAGATAGAGAATGACCTTGCTATGCCTGCTGTGAGGTTCTGACACTTAGAGCAGGGGAGGTATGTTAGGGAACTTCAGGAAGTAAGTGCCTAGATATTAGAACCAAGTTCAAGGCCTTCTGTAGGCTGGGGTTGGGGGAGGGGATGGTCATCTGGTAAGAAGATCAATTGGGAATCTTCAGACAGTGGAGTATAAGGAGAAGAAAGAGATGCTAAGAGAGTTGGTCTGACAATGGAGGAGTATAAGGAGAAGAAAGAGATGCTAAGAGAGTTGGTCTGACAGTGGAGTGAAAAAAGAACTAGAAGGTCAAGAAGGAAGCATTGGTGCTACAGTAGGGAAGCGGAGAGTGCAGGGAAAAGACATAGTTTTGTGATCAGGAGGCCTGGGTTCAACTGTGTGATATTAGACAAGTTGCCTAACACCTTAGTGTCTGTTGGCCCCAAATATCTGACACATAGTTGTGTTTCCTTCTTGCAGTAAAACTTGGTGTGTATATTTCCATTAGCCCCACACTGGAACATTGCAGACATTGCCTGCTTTCCTAACTGAAACAAGGTGAAATAAAAATAAGGTGAATATTTAATTTTTTAATATTACAGGAAAAGACAGATTGCCATCAATTCTCCTCAAAAGACCCCTCTGCTTCAAACACACTTTTCTTATTGCTCTTGCCACTTAAGCAATTCTTGAAGTCCTCTTTCCTGCATGTCTTTACTTGAGCTGTTGTAGCTTCCCAATGTCCCGATTTGATTCATGATCATTTTGACTTAGGGGAAGAGCCAGAAGTCACATGGTGCCAGATCTAAGGCATAAGGTGGATAAGGACACAGCATAATATTTTTATGAGCCTCCTTTTCCATCAGATGGCACTTAGAAGCATCATTCACCATATTTTTGATTATATCCCATAAAGGAAGGAGGTAATATCCCTACTTAATACACAGAGAAACTGAAATTTTAGTTTAGGAAACTTTAATATCTTGAGTAATCTCTCTCAGCTGGTAAGAGAATCAAGATTTAAATTTATGTCAGCCTGATGCCTAATCTGCCTTTATTATTTATTAAATTTTCTTTTTTTGTACTTTTTTTTCTTTAAAGGACTGGAGATTAAACCCAGGACGTGCTATGTTATACCCCAGTCCTGTTTATTTTCTTATTTTGAGAAAATAGTCATTAAGTTTCTCAGGCATGCCTCGAATTTGTGATCTTTCTGTTTAGCCTCCATAGTAGCTAGGATCACTGGCATGCACCATTCTGCCCAGCTTTTAAATCAACATTTTAATTTAAGTATATATATTAGGTGCAGCCTTGTTAAAGGCTCCAGATGATTTGTCTCCACTGGCATTCACAGTTTGAGTAATCCCTTCTCTTTGGGTTTGGGTTAGACCTAGTGCCTGTATTCAATTAGCTTAATAAAACAAGTGATGAGATGTCACTTCCAGGATTGGATTACAGAAGACCGTGACTTCGGTCTTGGTAGCACTGGCTCTGTTGCCTTCTTGGCTTGCATGTTCCAGTGAGACAAGCTTCCACAGTGAAGATATCTATGACACAAGAGCTAAGGGCAGCTTCTGCTCAACATCTAGCAAGCAACTGAAGCCCTCAGCTCACCAGCCTGGGAAAAATTGAGTTCTCTCCGTAACTACCTGAGTGAGCTTGGACCCTTCCCCAGCTGAGCCCTGAGATGAGACCACAGCCCTGGCCATCTCCTTATTTGAGAGACTCTGGGCCCAGAGGACCGAGGACAGCCAGGCCTGGATTCCTGACCTACTGGAATTATAAGAAAAGTAATGTTTTTTCAAACAATTACATTTGGGCTTCTTTTGTTATGCAGCAGTAGATAACTAAGGCAACAGGCATAAAGAAGAGTACGAACTGTAGTTATACAGCTTGAGCAATTCTCAGTGAGCAAGCCCTGCAGTGTAGCCAGCAGTATAACCACTGAACTAGAATCAAGAAATAGAAAATGACCAGCATCCAGAAGCCATATTCTACACCTTCCAGTTCTCACCTAAAGGAAATGTCTCTCCTGACATCTAACATCACAGCTTCATTTTGCCTGATTTTGAACTTCATAGAAATGGAATCACATGGTAACTACTCTTGTATTTGACTCTGCTCTTAGAGCATCCCCTCTGAACTCACTGTTACATTTCCTTATGAGTAAGAAGGGTCAATTTCAGTGTTAACATTGTCTTACTATGATTTTCATCCATCACATATGTAATGCTTGATACATCATGTCAACTTGAGAAGTTTAGAAGCTTAGCTAAGTGACTCAGCAGTTCTATATCCTAGGGTGTAGAGGACATGCCCTAGGGCAGCTATTTACTCCCTAGGATATTGTAATGGTTGATTCATTGGGTCAATTTGAGAAGTTTAGAAGCTTAACTAAGTGACTCAGCAGGGGACCAGGGTCCTCACTTTGTAAACATTCTGAGCATGTGCAAGAGGAGGGCATGGACATGGTGTGATTGCTACACCTGTCCTAGGGTGGGTAGCCTACATACAACATAAGGGAGAAAAAGGCACTTTCTCTCCCCCTTTTTTGCTTTTGTTGCTTTTTCTGTCCTCTACCACCATGAACTATTGCCCCTATGCCATGCCACCCTACCACGGAGCCAGCTAATTACAGACTGAAACCTCCACAAACTGTGAGCTAAATAAACCCCTCTTCCCTTAATTTTGGGCATCAGGTATTTTGTCTCAGCAATGAGAGAGAAATAACTAAGACATCATATAACTAATTCTGCACATTATGTGTTTAGCTTTCCCTGTCTTTAAAGATGTAGAGTTTATACTTTTTAAACTTCATAAAGAAGTTAAACTACCTTAAAGAGAATATTTGTACAGTACTTGTCGTTTGCTTCCCTAAAATCACCAGGAGATCCTGGAGAAGCCCCTCTGATTTTCTAGATCAAGGTTTGATTGTGTGTAAGGTTAGATAGTTCGACCTAATCTTGAGTTTAGTATGTGGAGTTTTAAATTGTAGAGGATTTCTAGTCTGCATCATCATCACCCCCTGATGTCACCCCTTTGCTCAAGCATGTTAACAAATTTAAGTAATTTTTCAAAATCTAGTTTAATTTTAATTCATCCCAGACATGTAAAATCTCCCACTTGGGATGGGAAGATATTATGAAATGAAACCAGTAATAAATAGAATGTGAGTTCCAAAAGGGTTGGAAATCATAGGCCTGGAAAAAAACATGGCTTGGTTTCTTCAAGTGGAAAATGAGGCCAATAATGACAAATTACAATGATAATTGCTTAGTTGTAATCAGTGGCAAATTATGGATAAGTGGGTAACAGGGAAGTTAGTCCCAGAAAAAGCCATTTGCTCTATGATTTTAGATACAGATTTGGAAATATAGTCTTGAATAAAGCACTTTAACTCCCATGGGCTGTTCGTTCTACATCTGCACATGTGGATTTCTTCTGTCAGTTATCCGCAGTATGAACCTGTGCAGAGGAGAAACAGTGCATCTGGTAGGAAAAGGCAAGAAAACTCTCTGGGGTTCTTTGTGACTGGCACCTGTGCCATCTGGTATGGTCATCTGTGGTCGTTAGATGTGTCTGAAATTTTGACAAAATTTCAGCTAGCTTTCTACTTAAAGTTGATCATACTGAAAACCATGAAATTTCCACTTTGTATTTACCAAAATCATTTTCTATTATAGCAAAGGAAAAGAAACATGTCCCAAACTCCAGTGTGCTTGATCTGATCTTACCGATCTTTATTAACTTCACTGTGTCTGTCTTTGCCTCTATGCTCTATGCCCTGGCCTCTTGGAATACCATAGGCTCTGAGCAGAGAGGACGCCTGCGCTTCTAGGACATTTTGGCCCATAAGGACCCCTTGTCAAAGCTCCATGTAGGTGACTTCTCCTGTATGCCCTACCCAGGAGCTTCTCCCTTGCTCTCCATGGCTACATACAGATTCTTGTAAGGCCAGGCCCTCATTCTTACATTTGTTTGTTGTTTAATACTAAATTTTTATTAAGCTATAAATCATGTACCATAAAACTTTCTCTTTAAAGTATAGAATTCAATGGTTTCTAGCTTGGCTTTCTGTATCCAAGAGGCTCTTGTTGGCAGATTCAATCAAATACAGATCAAAAATATCTATAATCCAAAAATTGCATTGGTGCTGAGCATGTGTAGAATTTTTCATACCATTATTAACTCAGCAATATAGTCTCACAACTCTTTATGTAGCATTTACCTTGTGTTACATCTTGTATGTAATCTAGAGATGATTAAGTGTATACAGGAACATGTGTGTAGATTACGTGCAAATACTATGCTATTTTATATAAGAGATCTGAGCATTTTCTGATTTTTATATTGGGGGTTTGTCTGGAATGAATACTAAAGAATACCAAGGGACAACTGAAATAGTCACAAGATTAAGCAATCGTAATTATCTAATTCCAGAGTATTTTCACCACCCCAAAATAAATCTGTTATCTATTTCCAATCACTCCCCATTACTCCCTCCCAAAGCCTCTGGTAACCACTAATCTTCTTTCTGTATCTGTGGCTTTGCCAGTTCTGAGTATTGTATCTAAACAGAATCAGTCATGCAGCAGATGGCCTTTCATATCTGGCCCCTTCACTCAGCATAATGTTTTCTAGGTTCATCAGGGCTGTATCAGAATTTTATTCCTTTTATAGTTCAAAAATGCCATTGTAGATATATACTACATTTTATTTGTTTATCAATTAATAGACAGCTATAGGGTTTTATCTCTCCCAGTTTTTGTTTTTTTGTTTTGTTTTGTTATGTTTGCATTACTGACAACTGAACTGAGGACCTTTACACTGAGCTATGTCCCCAGTCTCCTACCTCCATTCTGAGACAGGGTCTGGCTCAGTTGCTAAATTTTGCAGGCTGGCCTGAAACTTGCAACCCCCCTGCCTCAGCCTCCCAGAGTGGTAGGATTATAGGCTTGTTGCTCCACGCCTCACTAGCCCCTACTTTTTGACTATTATGGATGTGCTGGAGCATTCATGTACAGATTTTCATTGAACTTAGTTCTCTGTCTATCTCCTCTGCATCATGAACCATTATTTCCCAGAAGTCCTAGCGCAGCGCCGGTAAGTCAGTGCTTGGTACAGGAACACACAGTGAGCAAAGCTGAGAAGCAGAGAGTGTTGTACAACAGACTTTTGAAGTCAAGTTTATTGTTACAATAAATAACACATATGTCCAACACACACAAAATTTATACAGAATGTATACACTTTACGTGTACAATCTGATTCATTTTAACAGATACACTTACCTGTATAACCACAACTACGATCAAGATGTCTTATAATATTACCTAAAAATGGTTCCTTGCACCCTTTCCAGTTGCTGTTCAGCCCTCTGTCTCAACCCCAGGCAAACCCAGATCTGCTTTCTGTCATTATAAATTAGATTTACGTTTTCTGGAATTTGATGTAAGTGAAATTAGGCAGTACGCACTCCTTTGCATCTGGAGTATTTCACTCGGCGTGCTTTGTGATATAAGCCTCATTAGTATGAATATACATAGTGTAGCCCTTTGAAAACATACATGTTGCCACCATTTCTTTAGAGTAACTATTAGAGTTGTTTCCAGTTTGCATGTTTCCAGACTCATGTATGAGTCTTTCTGTGGATGTATGTTTTCATATTTTTGGGACTATATGGCACAAGTAGAATTGCTGGGTCTAATGGTAAAGTAGTTACTGTATAGTGGTACCTATGTACTTGTCATTAATATAATTGGTTCCCAAAGGCGGGATGAATACCAGAAATGATGCATATCAAATATTCATCCATGTTTTGACTGGAAAGCATAGTGAGTCATGAGGCAACCAATGCAAAAATTTCTAGCCTGTGGGTCAAACAATGGCCAAGTATTGGGAAAAAAGTTTCTGATCAGAATGCATTGCCTACAAAATCTGACAAGTTTCAAAGTAGTCAAGTACTGGGGTATGACTGTATCATTTTACATTTCCACCAGCAATAAATTAACTTTGCAGCGGATCTACACCGTCATCGAACTTCATATTGTCTGTCTCGTAAGTTTTTGTCATCTGACTGAATGTTAGTATCCAAGGCTTTCATTTGAATTTCTTTGTAGCTTGTTGATCTTGAACATCACATGTGCTTTCTGGGCATGTTTGAGGTGTCTGTTCACATCTTTTACTTATTTTTTTAGTCATAAAAGTTTGATATCACATGTCTGGTATTCTCTTTGCTTATTTATGTCCTTCGTACAATTTGCCTATTTCAATTAAATTGTTGAATTTATTGGCAAGAATTTATTCACAATCTCCCTTTAGTATCTTCTGAATGCCTGTGAGATCTCTAGTGATGTACCCTGTACTATGTCTCCCATCTACTTCCTGATAAATTAGTCTAATGATTTATAAATTTTGCTGCTTTATTAAAGAGTGGTTTAATTGCTTATTCTCTGTGATTTGTTGATTTTTCTATTTCATTGATGTATACTATTATACTAATATTTTTTCTACATGTTTTGTGTTTAATTTATTCTTTTACATACTGAAGGGAACACTTAGATCATAGATTTTAAGCCTTTATTTTCTTTTTAAAGCACTTAAAGCTACAAATCTCCAAATTTCCTGTTGTTTTTACATTATATGTTGAGTTCAAAATATTTCCTAATATTCCAAGTGATCTGATTTTTGACCCAGTGCTATCATTTGTGTCTGGATGTCCCCCCAAAAGCCTCATGCAGTTATGGGGCAGGCTTCTAGAGTTTATGATTGATTCATGGCCCAATGCTGGGGTTATGGGTGTGAGTGCTACACCCACCCTGGGGAGGGTAGCTTGCATACAATATATAAGGAGAGAAAAGAGGCTTGTTTCTCCCTTTTTTGCTCTAGTTGCTTTGCTATTTTCTGCCGCCATGAACTGTTGCCCTCTGCCATGTGCCACTCTGCCTTGGAGCCAGCTGAGTATGGACTGAAACCTCCACAAATTTTGAGCTAAATAAACCTTTCCTTCTTTAATTTTGGGTATTGAGTATTTTGTCTCAGCAATGAGAGAAAAGCAACCAAGACACCCCTGAATTATTTAGAGGTATATTGCTTAGTCTACTGATTATCTGGGAAATTTCCAGATATTTTTCTGCTGTTGGCGTCTAATTTAATTCCATGGTGCTGAAAAAATAGTCTGTATGTTATTAAGCCTTTTTCAGTTTATCCAGAGTCTCGTTTGTGCCCTCATATGATTACTTGGTTGATATTATATTTACACTTGAATTTATACTCTGTTGTTTGTTGAAGTACTCTGTAAATGTCACTTAGATTGGTTAAGAGTGTTGTTCATGCTTTCCACAGATTTACTAATTTTCTGTCTACTTCTGCTAGTTACCAAGACAAGAATGCGGGAATTTCCCACTACTGGTGGATACACATATTCCTCCTCTCAGTTCTGTTGTTTAAGATTGTTACCGCTTCTTGATGAGTCGATCCCTGTATCATTAAGTACTATTCTTCTTTGTCCCTGCTGGTATTCCTCCTTCAGCCGTCCATTCTGTTGATGCTAATGTAGCCACCTCAGCCCTATGATTTATTGGTTGCATAGTATAACTTTTCTCTGCCTATGACTGTCAGTCTATTTGTGTCTGTATATTTAAAGTAGGATTCTTGCACCTAACAGATAGATGAATCTTCCTTTTTACTTTTTAAAATCCAGTCCAACAGTCTCTGCCATTTAACTGTGCTGTTTAGTTCCCTTACATTTGATGTATTATTACTTATGTATGCTTACATGTATGATCTTTCTATGTGTTTTATATTTGTTTCATCTGTGTTTTGTTCTTCACCCCACCCCCTTCTTTTGCATTATTTGGGTATTTTTAAAGGTTCTTTTTTCATTGCTAATAGACAAATGCTTTCAGGCTTACTCTATATTTCACATTATACATCTTTATATTATCACACATCCTCACTTTATGTGCCATACTAGGACTTCACAACAAAATACATACTCACCTTTCTTATCCTTTGTGCTGTGACTCACATAGATTTTATTTGTGCACATTACACACCTGATGCCTTGTTTTCACTTCCGATGAGCAACTGTCTTTTAAAGATATTGAATATGAGAAATAATTTCTTTCATATGTATTTGCAAGCTTGTCACCTCCTGTGTCCCCTAGTCCTTCTAGTGAAAGATTTCTTTTCTTTACATATCTCTTGTAGTATAAGTACTTGGGGCAAATTCTCTCCACTTTAGCAGGTTTGAAAAAGTCTTTATCTTCATTTTCAAAAGATGTGTTTTGCTCACTGTAGAATTCTATGAGGCCGTTTATTTTTCTTTCAGTTATTTAAAAATATCACTTCATTTTCTTCTCAATTGCAGAGTTTTTGACAAGGGAATTCTTGTTATTTTTTATCTTTGTTCCTCTGAACTTCGTACAAGGGTCTTTTTTTCTCTTTGGCTTTTAAGATTTCCCCCTTGATACTGGTTTTCAATAATTTGATTACAACATGCTTTGGTATGGCTTTCTTTGTGTTTATTCTGCTTGGCATTTGTTGAACTTCCTAAGCCGTGGTTTCTAATTTTCTTCAAATTTGGAACATTTTTGGCTCCATTTCTTTAATTATTTTTTCTCTTTCTTCTTTTTTAAACTGCCATGGCATGTGCATTAGACCACCAGAGATTGTTCTGGGATCAAAGAGATACTGTTCTTTATTTCCTTCTGGACTTCATTTTGAATAGTCTTTATAGCTGTATCTTTGAGATCACTTTTTTTCCAGCATTTAATTTGCTAGCTTTATTTCCATCTGTTGAATTTTAAATATCAGATATTTTATTTTCCACCTCTGGAAATTTCATTGTCACTTTATATACCTTCCCTTTCTTTTACTGTTATGTTAAAGTTTTTCTTTAAATATTTGAAAACAGTTAAAACAACTTTTTAAAATTTCCTTCTCTGTTAATTCCACCATCTCTCTTATTCCTAACCCTATTTTTGTTGATCATCTCTTTTTCATGGTTGTAGGTCCTGTTTTCCTATTTCCTGGGCTGTCCAGTAATTTTTGAATGGGTGTTGGATATTGCAAATTCTACCTGTGGAGTTTAAATTTTTCTTCCTTGAGAGTGTTGGGCTTTGATGCAGAGGGTCATGCAGTTATAAGTCAACTTCATCCTTGTAGGTTTATTTTTAATTAGTACATAAGCTGTACAGAATGAGTACATTTATTGTGGCAAGTTGAACATGTACATAACGCATCTTAATTTGTCTTTTCCATCCCCTTCCCCTCTCATCCATCCCTGATCCTTTCACATGTTAGTCTCTTTGGAAGGAGGGGTATGAGAATGGATGGAAAAAAAAGGAATTGAAGAAAAAAATTGAAACAAGTTTGTTTTTAAGAGTTGTTGGCATGCCTCTAGAGGAGCCTTTACTACAGTCCTGCCAAATGTGGCCTTTCTAGGTATCTACTACATGACCAGGTGTGACTGAATCTCCAGTGGTAACTGGCTGGAATGACCAATTCCCAAGCCCAGTTATCCCTGAGAACCACTCAGCATCCTGCTCACAAGTTGACCATTGCCTGACTCGTGGAGGTTCATCTTACACATGCTTGTTTCCAGCAAAGGACTTGTGATGGTGTGTGCGGTTTCTGCTACAGATTTCTGAGCTCTTTTCTTACAAAATCCCACTCTCCCCAGAGCCAGCCCTCAGACTCTCTGAACTCCTGTTTCTCTCAACACACACAGAGAGCTCCTGATCTCGGCTTGGGTCCTCCTTCTTCCTCACACTCTGCACTGCAGAAAGTCAGGACAGTCATGTGGCTCCCTTGTTTGTTTTCCCTCTCTTGGGATCACAGATCTGATCTGTCTGTTGTCTAATGTCTGAAAACTGTTGTTTTATATATTGTGTCCAATTTCCTCGTTATTGAAGGCGGGAGGAAAAATCTGCCCCATTTCCCGTTATGACTAGAAGCACAAGTCCTTTACAGGTCACATTTTTCAGCAGAGTCCTACTTAATTATTTCATCCTTAGTCCTGAATCATAGATAATTCATTTCAGCTATAATTGTACCTATGGATTTGGCCAGTCATTATCCTTGTTATGAAGGTCATAAAAGAGTAATAGCTATCAATTATGAAATGCTTATTATTTATCAGGTATGGTGCGAAACATTTTACAACTCTTATTTTATTAGCTGTATCTTAAAGTTAAGGAAATTGAGGTTACAGGATGACAAAGACAGAGTCAGGGTTCGAGCTCAAGTACTATTCTCTTGTAACTCTCTCCCATAAGCCTCAACCTTCCTGAGGCTAAGATAGAAAGAGAAAAGAGAAAAGAGAACAGGGCTAGGCACCAACCCTAACCCTTGCACTGACCCTAACTTTGATGCGTGATTATGGTAGACAGAAGCCCCCCACCAGTGTCTTCCAAACTGTGGCAGAAAGAGATACAGTTTCCTGGGCTCTATCTCAAAATATGTGAGTCATTATTTCTGAGGGATTATGTTTATAATCTACTTTATTTAAAGTCTCAAAGGGCTTTTAAGCACAAACTGACTTGAGAATCACCACTGGACTGAAGTGGGAACCTATTCCTTCTCCCAACATTAGTCTTACCTCTACTGACCTCCCAAGGATCACGTCAATTGTTTCCTCCCTCCTGCCACACCTACCACTTCTCCCCTGCGCTGCAATTCCACCAACCATTATTTGAGCTCTGAAACCCCCAGCACACTCCATCCCACTGAAACAAAAAAAGTAAAAAGGAATTTCAGCCCTAAAATTGTTCTGTGCTAAAATACCAAAAGCAGCTGTGACTAAGTGTTTCCTAGCAGCTACCTGCACCTGTCCCCTGTCATTTGCATTTAAATACAGTGACTTTTTTGTTAGGGGAAAAAACCAACAGTCAGTGGGTTTTCCATTAGCCCCTGGTACAGCCTGCTTTGAATCATAAAGCTTTCAACTACAAAGTCATGCTGTTATCAAAACACTGTGTTTTAAACTTTGGGTTGAGTCTCTCTTCTACAGAGCTTGGCTTCCATGGTTTTTAAATTAATGGATGCGATATCACAAGTCTCTTCCAATTTTATCATTTTATTATTTAAATTAATGAGGCTTTTAATTAGCCAAAACATTATCAGTGTTTTTGCTTTATCTTTAAGCTGTTTTGAAGAGACTTCACTCTCAAAATTACATTCCCTGGAATGAACACTAAGTCTCAATTAATGCAGAGTAGCATTTCCTGGCATCCTCAAATGGCAAAAAAAAAAAAAAAATGTACCATGAAGCATCCTTTCCACTTTTGAAATGCTCATTCAGGCTCTCATGTACATCATGGCTTTAAAAACTCAGTTTGTCAAGGTGAGGCAGATTTATTGATTGAGGTGTAGGCAAAGAATCAGAGGAAATGCTGAGTACTGGTCTTTTTAAAGACATCCATCTCAAAATCAAAACCAACCAGAACATTTTGTATTGAGAATGGCCAACCAAGGTAAAAATTAGAGATATTTTCACCTGTGCTAAGCAGTGCTTTTGTCCAGTCTCCTTTTTATTCAAATAGGAATCTTTTGGCTATAAAATACTATTAATTGTTGAGTAGCTCTCACACAAAGTGTAGCACAGGGGGTATTTAATTACAGAGGGACACACAACGTTTCTAAGGCTAAACATGGATTTGATTACCAAAGAAGTGAAAGATAGCAACAGAACTTGGTATTTATAATTTCATCCCTGGCTCAGTGAGGCAGACTTAGCCAGCTGCACAGCCAAAGTTATTTGCATTTATTTGATCAGAAAATGATCATTGTGTACTATAAAAGCATCATTCATTTCCTATTACCATTGATCTCCCAAGAGTTGCACTGAGACCTTGCCAGGAATTTCAAATGGCAGGTGGTAGGGCTATATTTTCCTAAGATTAATCATATAGTCCAAATTCAGTGATTACAACTCATTTAAGTGAGCAGATTTCCTATTAATGAACACTTAGTGCCAGAATCCAGCTCTCAGACGTTGTTGCAGACCTAGAAATAAGGTGGATGTAGAATTCGCAAAGAGGAGCTCTTAGCTGATTGCCCCACATAAACCCCCTTACTGGGCTTTCTTTCAAAGGTTAAATTGCTTCCCCTTGACAAGGGTTACTTTCTGTTCCCTCTCAGGGCTTTGTAGACATGGAGGACTGCGAAGACTCAGGATCCAATTTGTGAAACTCAAGGTATCCACTGTGTGTTCAGCACTAACAAACTTATTAGAGGCTGCCTGAAGCATTTCTCCTGAAAATCAAGCTTGGAATGAAGGCAAATGCTCTATAGTCAGGTGCATTGGACCACAGAAATTGGTCAGGTACTTGAAACAAAGTCCAACTTCTGTGTGAGATTAAATTCAGGCCTTTCCTTATTCCCCTAACGTCAGTCTCCTTTTGCTGCTGTGCTCCCCTAACAGCCTCCAAAGGCTCTCCTACAGTCAATTTTAGCACCTCCGGGCATTCTGTGTACAACTTCAAAAGCAAGTGTTTCAAGTCATCTGGAGGAAAAGCCAGTCTCAAGTAACAGACAGAATGGACTAGGTTACGCTGTGGTAGTAAGTGATCAAAAAAGCATCTCTCATTCCTACTGTCCCAATTTTGAGTCATTGGAAAGGGGAACTGACATCTTTTTACCATCTTACTCAGGAACCAGAGAAAAGCAGCCTTCACCACCCAGCGTGACAACCGCAGCTAGCATAGCTGGAGCAAACCCCACATTGGCTCTGTGATAGTCAGATTTCCCCTGCTGTAGCAAATACCTGACATAAGCAGCTTTCGGAGGGAAAGGTTTATTGTTGCTCACAGATTCAAAGGATGCAGTCCATGACCTCCTGGCTCCAAGGCAGAAACATCATGGTGGAAGGGCTGGCAGAGGAATGTGTACTATACCGCATGGCAGCCAGGAAGCAGAATTAGAGCAAGAAAGAGCCAGAGAGAGAGAGAGAGAGAGAGAGAAAGGAAGGGAAGGAGTTAGGGACAAGAATACACTCTGCCAGTTATACCCTGGTGACTCACTTCCTCCAACCGGGCTCCTGCTAACAGCACATTCAGCTATGAACTTATCAATGAATGAATCCCCTGGAGAGTATAGCATCCCCATGAGCCAACCACCTTCTGAAAGCCCTACCTCTAAATACCTGAGCCTTTGGGGGGCATTTCAGATCCAAACCATAACTAGTTCTGAATTTCTCTATGACATATTTCCACTTTCATTCACACAACCAAAACAAGGCACAGGGTCACACCTCACAGATAAGCAGGGCAGTGCAATCCCACCATGAATCCAGGTGGGAAACCAACAAAATTCTGCTTAATAGCACTGATATCTACAGCGTCTACTGTTCTGTTCACCAAGCAGTTCACATGCTGTCTTGCAGATAAAAAAAATTCCCTCCCCACAGGAATATGCCATTCTGGAGGGATGTCAGACTAAGTGTCCTGGACCTCAGGGTGATGTAATGGGGGCTGCGTGTCAGGTCTGTATGCAGGACTCAAAATCAAAGGAGATAACCATCATATGTCCAGTACATAAAGGAGGTACCATATAGGGACAGGGCAAGCATAATGCATGCTTCATTCCAAGAGCATCAGGACATTGCTTAGTACCGATGCTGGCATCCTGCTGGACAGATATTGTGAGATTTCCCTTCCCAAAGACGGAGGCCATTCCCAGAGAAGATCACAGTTCCATTCTTTGGGAAGATGTCCCCTGTCCATCATCCTTGGAGGGCCTGGCTGTGTCCTCTCAGAGATTCTCTATTTACAAACATTTTCCTGGGTCACATCTGAGCGGAGGAGTAATCCACCCTTGGGAGAGCATCTGTCTCAGCTCATGCTGTGCATGTGCAGTTGGTTTTTGTTTTTGTTTTTGTTTTGGTACCAGGAATGGAACTCAGGACCTTGTGCTTGCCAGGCAGGTGCTTATGCCACTGAGCTATATCCCCAGTCCTACATGTGCAGCTGAGACTTCAAGAGTCATTTTCAATGTTAAGTCACATTCTCATTTAGTCCCAGTGGATGTTTCTTTACTGACACAATTTACCCCCCAACTCTTTCCAGCCAGTTCCTCTGCAAACAGCCACACCCCTGTTCATGTTGACACTGGAGCTTCCTGCTTACTATATTTCTCTGCTTTTTCATCGCTTCCCTCTCTTTTACTCAACTTCATCTGCTATACCTTGAACCAATCTGGCACTGATAAGAGAATCGCATCCTTACTTGCTTTCCCTCAAGATATTTAGCACAATGAACAAGACTTGCTGAACCACAACTTGGCCAGATCTTTACTTGAGGCACCTTCATTCATTAAAAGGTCTCTAACAATGGGAAGATGGCTATACTGTACCTTTTATCTGACCCTTGACATAGATTGAGTTTTAATTGGCCCTTATTGCTCTAAGACTTTATTGATTCTGTAAGTGTCTGAAGTAAAGATAATGTTGCTTCTCTACTTCAGTGCACGGACCTTCCTCCCCACACACTGCTATTGCTTTTCTTACCTATTTGCAAACTGGCCAACTCTTTTCTGAGTTCGTCTCACACTTGTAACATCTTGCCAAGTGCAGCCAGTAGCAACCTGTATTCCCTAACTACATTCCATTTTCCAGCATGTTCCCCAAAATGTGCTTGTTCACTGGGGATGTGATATGACTCTGAACATAATCACAGGTGACAGTTTGCCAGCTGTTCTCCACTCCACAACATGGATCACCACCTCACCCACCCCTAACTAGCTTCCTTGCTGCAGCCTCCATTTGTAAGCCAGTGTCAAGTATTTGAGCTTTGGGTTCTGTCAGCAGCTCACTTGAAGATATCCATTTCTGTATCAGTAATTTTTTGCATTGTGTGCTGCAGTAACAAAAATCCCTAAAGTTAGTCATGGTGTCTTTTTTGTTGTTGTTGTTGTTGTTGTTGTTGTTGTTTCCAGTACTGGGAATCGAACTCACAATGTTGCACTTACCAGGCAAGTGCTGTGCAGCTGATCTAAATCCCCAGCCCAGTCTTGGTGTCTGTAAACAGCAAATACTTATTTCCTGATCACAACATGGGTTGATTTCTGGTCAGTGGAAGTGTATGCCCTATGGAGTCCCCACTTAGGGACTCAACTCATGAAGCCTCCATCCTCTGAGCTGGCTCCAGTACTCACATAAGGGAAGACAAGGTAACCATTGTCATATGGGCTCCAGAGGATTCTCCTCAGAAATGGCCCACTCACGTTTCCTTGGCCCAAATGCAATACATGATGATGTCACCTGATTTCAAGTGTGAAATCTCACAATGCCATCCTACCAAGTCTCTCCCAGTGGGAAAGGAACTTGAACTATTGATCTCAAACACTTACCATTATTATTCCCTGATCTCCTCTCAGGGCCCCATGTTTTAAAAGATATTCACTGACAAAACCACAGTTGTTATGCAATAATTTCTCCACTCAAAATGTTCTGAGATTTGCAGCTGCAAAGGCAGATGTTATTCTTTACACACTAACTTGATGTCAAATATCAAAATGATCTGTGTAACCTCATTAAAAATGAATGTACAATTTCCATTAGGCTGCATGAAATTGTGAGGATAGCTGAGGATCCCATGTAATTACTTTTTTGACCTTAGAAATATAGTTTCCAGGGAAGGTGATAACTTCGATGCACAGAATCGTCTTTTTAAAAAAGGAGAAAATAGGGGCTGGGGATTTAGCTCAGCGGCACAGTGCCTGCCTGGCAAGAGCAAGGTCGTGAGTTCGATTTCCAGTACCAGAAAAAAAAAAAAAAAGGAGAAAATATGTAAAAAGAGAGTTCAGAGACAGACTTCCCTGTTTTTAACTTTGGCTGCTTCCAGCCAAACCCCCACCCCCCACAACCTCACATGACTCACATGGACATACCTCCCTCTCCCTCTCCCTCTCCTCTCTTTCTCTCTCTCTCCTTTTCTCACACCCCTTCTTTCCCTCCCACTCTTCTGTGGATATTAAAACAAAGAAGCATCATGTCTTTGAGCATTAATGCCAGACAGACCCCACTGAAGCAGAGTCAAGTTGCAGACATGCACATTATTAGGTATTCAATGCTACCCCGTGACTGCTCTGTGTCTGCTTCCAGCATTTCTAAACTAGCTTTCTGCCACGTTTAGCATGTTTTTGAGGAAATACCAAAAACCCATTACTCACGGAGGTGTTACCTGGCTTCTGAGTGTCATGTGACACAGCTGAACTCTGCTGACTCCCTTGTGAGGCAAGACTACACTCTCTCAATTCTTCCCGACCTCACCACCCATCTTTCTCCACCCCCTTTGCTCATTTGCTTGCAAGATCCTGTCAAGAGACACTTGTCACCCTGTGCCCACTCCCCAAGTGGCCACACTTGTCTCAGCATCAAAGTCTCTCACATCCCCATCGCAAGCCTAAACTATGGTTGTGCACCCCAGACTCTTGGGTCACAGTGCTAACTTGGCGTCTCTAGAGGAGGCTCAATGTCATCTCTAAGTTAACAAAAACAAAGGTAAAACCTGGCTTCATCTCTCAGATCTCTCTCCACCGCCACCCCACATCATCACCACCACCAGCAGGACCACATCTTAGTAAAAGAGAACTAAACCCTTCTCTTAGCTCAGGCTCCACACCACGAAGCCATCCTGACCCGTCTCTTTGTTACATGTCACAGATAACCCATTTGGGCTATGCATTAGCTCTGTGTTCTTTAAAATACATTGAGAATACAAACTCCTCATCACCTCTCCCTCTGCTTCCCTGGTTCAAGCCACCATCGCTCAGTGAGATGGTAGCCTTGGTGCCAGTGGGTCTCCTTGTGCCCATCCTTGCCCTCTACCCCGTTCCCAACAGTGTGGTAGCCAGAATGGACCTTTCCAAATGAGTTCAGGCCAAGGCCACCTCTGCTCCAACCCCTCTGATGAATCCCCAATTTTTGCAGCATAAAACTCTATCCTTCCCTGGGTTCCTGGCTGTCCTCTGACCTCTTCCCACTCATTTTTCTTCACTCTGTAGGAGTCACCTGGACCTGAACATCTCTGAGCCCTGTCAAGTACTTCTCCTGCTCCCCTGCCCAACCTACCCAGCTCAGCTGTCTCTGTCCTCTGCAGGCTTCTCGCCTGCTCAGCCTCCAAGTATCTGATCAACCCCTGTACAATGGTAATCCCTGCTCACCCGTTGCTCTTGTTCTGTTTCATGACCTCTGATATGCTCGTACCACCTAGTCCACTGACCTGTCCATCCTGAGTCTCTCTCCTACAACACCATAAGGAAAAAGCCCTTTGTCTGTGTTGTTCTCATGTCTCCAGGGCTCGGAACAGGGTTGATGCCCAGTAAACAGTCTGCATAGTGGGAGACATTTTCTAGCACGAGGTCCAGGGCCTGAGGGGTTGTTTATTTTAAAAGATCAAGTATAGAGCCAGGCATCGTGGTGCAGGCTTGTCATTCTTTCACTCTGGGAGGCTGAGGCTGGAGGACCAAAGTTCAAGTCCAGCCCAGGCAATTTAGTGATTCAGGGAGTCTCTGTCTTGAAGTGAAAAATAAAACAGGGTCAGTGATGTAGCTTGGTGTTATGGCCTGGTCTAAAACCAAGTACTGGAAAAAGAAGAAGAAAGAGAAGGAGGAGGAGGAGGAGGAAGAGGAAGAGAGGAAGAGAGGAAGGAAGGAAGGAAGAAAGGAAGGAAGGAAGGATGGAAGGAACAAAGTTCCTGTTTCTGCCACTGGTTTATGTTTCAATGTATTCCCTTGGAGAGTAGAGAGAAGGCAGAATTCCAACCTATGTGCTCTCCCTGTGTGACATCTTGGTCTCCAACCACCCAGACTCAGTTTGCAGTTCCCCAGAGCAGCCTGCACCTTCCCACGGCTTCCGACCCCCTTGCCGAAAGTGCCTGCCCCACCTCATTGCTGAAGCCAACTCCATTCCCAGCCAGATGCTGCCTTCCCTAGAGGCTCTCTAGTTTGCCTCAGCTGGCCCAGATCTCTCATCTCCTTGAACCCTGAGCTGGAGTCCCTATTCTCCTTTTGTTCTCATCAGTGTGCACCACTCAACTCAGTTCCTACTCCCCAGTTCTGCCAGAGCTACATCTTATTCATGCCTATTTCCTGTGGAGTACTTGAACTCAGGTGCCCATCAATAAAGACTAATGAATTAAACCATCTAAAAAATTGCCATCCATGGAGTCCTCACCTTTGATATTGAAGACTCTGTCCTGAGACTGCTGACACCACCCTCTCTTAACTCAAAAGAGAATAACTGTCATCATGCCCATTGGGCCACCTGACACCCACAATACTAAACTCACAGGTGGCCAAAGACAAAGGTCTCTCCTCGGGAACCATGGAACAATAACTGTGGCCACAGGAGAATGCACAGAGGTGGAGAAAATTGGATAAGAAGGCTATGCTATCTGGAAGTGAATCTTTCAGAATAAAATCATATTAATTTTAGAGATCATAACACTAAGCCCTGAGATCATTTATTTTTTCCTAATGAATATTTTTGTATGTAGGGGCTGGGGATTTAGCTCAGTGGCAAAGCACCTGCGTGGCAAGCGCAAGGTCATGAGTTCGGTTCCTGGTACCGGAGAAAAACAAAAAGAACCAAACAAAAAAAAATTTGTATGTTCACTGAACAGAAGTGTCTCTGACTCATGTAATGGGAATAACATTTGATATTTTTCATAAATTGTAGACCCAGCAGAAAAACATTAAATTGTTTGTCCCTCCATGATGTTGTCACTGAAGCCTCCAGAAATGTCCCCACGGTCCCTTGTCTATCACCCTGGTCCTCCCTGTCCTCAGGCGAAAGGGTCATCCTGCTAATCTTGACTTTATTAGCTACAACAGGTAAACATGGATGTCCACGTATGAATTTCAGGGATGATCTACAGCTACTATTTGCTATATTTCTTCCATTTTTTCCTCTGCATTTCTTCTCTCTTTTCAGTTTCTCTCCCCTTCCAAAATGTCTCTTACTTTAGGAAGTCTCATGTGTACATGCATTTGTGTGTGTAGGCAATGCCTAATGTGAGAAGCAGTAAGGATGTCTAAGAAGATGTCTCCAACTTACAAAGCTCTATGTGCCCACAGTGAATCCATTAAAAGGCTGCTGTGTTTTGTTGGAACAAGGTATATGGACATAACTGTAGCTCCTTAGACATTCCATTTTGTAAAATCTGTTGAGAGGGTGCCATCTTTAACCAATTTCCTATTTGCACTTGGGGCTCCAGCATTATCTGCGATAACTCCCAGATTACAGTCCTGACTTTACCCCCAAAATTAATAAACACCAATCATCACATACATGTCTGTTACCCTAGGTCTTGAAATAAGTTCTGTTTCAAAATAACTCCAAGGAGAGTTTTTATATTTCATTTCTACATTGAGAACCAGTCAGATTTGCTTCAGCCTCAAAGAGTTTATTTATGTAAAATTAAATGAATGCAGATGTGAGCTGCACTTTTTTTTTCTAAACAGAAAGTAAGATAAGCAGCAAAGTTGCCATGAAATGAAAAAGACAACAAGTGATTAGGATGTAGAAGGATATAGAACCCATGGTTGGGAAAGATGCAATTCAAACTGCCTTAACCAAGAGAAAGATTTTAATTATTCAAATGCACAAGCAGTTTAAACAGGTATGGTTAGAGCCAGATACTGAAACAGCATCACCTTTCTCTCAGATCTGTCTTCCCCTCCACTGGCATCAGTTTTAAAGACACTTGCTCCACAGATGATGAGGTGACCATTAACATCCTAAGTCTAGATCTTCACACTAGATTGCATCTAAGGCAAGAAGAGACCACACTAGATGGTGTTTATGCAGAAAGGAATACTAGAATCCCTGCATGTTAGCTGGGCCCATGGATTCCTAGAATAAAGAGTACACTTCCCAGACTCCCTTGCAGCTAAGCTCTGTCCAAGAGTATGTGCCTAAGAAATGTGTGCAACTTCTAGGCATTAACTTTAAATGGAACAGGAGTACCCTAGTGGCCTTTTTGACCCCTGCTGTGGAAATGGTTACCTATTTCTGTCATGCAAATAACAGAGGTCATGCAATAGAAAGATAGAGGGACTTGGATGCTCAACTGAGAGGCAATCTTAGAACCAGGATGGCCCTCTGTTGGGATGTGATGGGGGAGAATATCAACTCCTGCCTTCCTGACATTCTTCTATATCTGGGTGTCTACATTACAGCAGTAGGCTCTATCCTCATACAACCAGAACAGTTGACAGACCGTTTACAGTGGTTTTTCTGAGATATAGCTTCAGAAATGAGAGATTCTTACTGATTTTTAAATTTTTACCTAAAATGCTGCTATTTTAAAATATTTGCAATTCTTATGTTTTACTTGTTAATTTTCTTAGACCTCAGGTGCCAAAACAGAGTTAATTAGGAGCTTTGAGTTGTGATATACTCTCATGACTGGTCTATGAATGCTCTCTTTTATTAGTTATTAGTTAATTGGTTATTCAAAAAAAATGTAGTGAGCACCACATAGCCACCCTGACACAACAGAACCTAGGACCTGAGCACAGCCCCATCTGGCCTCATGTGGTCAAGTTCCCTGCTTCCCCCTACCTGGGGGAACTGTTCTCCTGAATTCCATCATCCCCTTGCTTTGCTCCTATATATGTGTTTGTATGATCATGAGGCCTCATGAACAGGCAATAATACGTCCTGAAGGTGTCCGTGCAAACATCTTACCTTATGCCACACAGCCTAGGTGTATAACAGGCTCCACCATCCGGGTTGCTGTAATACAGCCCTGCCTGGGTGCAGACCCGCGTGGTCTCTGAGCTGAGCACGCAGGCAACCGTACCGCAATGCCAAGAGCCTGGGGTCCAGTGGGAAAGGTGGGGATGAAATGTGGCATAAGATAAAGAGCACGCAGCTTCCCCGGGGCCCTTCCTTGCACATAGCCTGCAGGTCTCACACACACTGTACACTCAGGCCACTTTGCATTTATATTAAAAGTATTTTTCTTTTCTTCAATAATAAATTAACCTTAATATACTGTTGCTTTTTTACTTTATAAAATTTTTAGCTTTTTTAGCCTTTGACTCTTTTGTAATTATACTTCACATTAAACACAGACATCGTATAGTTACACAAAATATTTTTTTATATCCTTACTCATTGTTTCTTTGAAAATAAATTGTCACTATATGTTTGCAATACCTAATGTTCACTTTCCCTGTGTGGACTTGGTGCACGTATATAACACGTCTTGATTCCTTTTTCATCCTTCTCTGTCCCTCTCTCCCTCCCCCTCCTTCCATCTCTCGGTCCCTTCCCCCTGTGAGAAGAGCTGTCTCCCTACTTCCTACTATCTTTCTTTCATTTTGCTCTTCATTTATACTTTGGGTTTCTCATATAAGAGAAACCATGTGCTATTTATGCTGGTGTGTCTGACTTATTTCACTTCCCATTATGGTCTCAAGGTGCATCCTTTTTCCTTCAGATGCCTCATTTGTCTTTCTTATTCTACATACTTTTATTCTACTTCTTAAAATTATTTATTGCTTATAAACTTTGTATTTCTAAGACAGAAGCGTGCAATAGCCTCAGCCTACGCAAGGACAGGACCATTGATACCATTGACTGTCCCCCGGGAAGGTCTTGAGGGACAGTGACACTCATGGAGCAGTTGCCTCCTGTGACAACAATGTCATCTTCTGGAATCCTTCATGAAGGACTTGTCTGAGTATGTTTGCAGTTCACTTTTTGAACAGCATTTATAAGTAGAAGGAGTGTACTCTGAAATGCCCGCTAGTGTACATTGTGTAGAAAACACATAAACAAATAACATGGTCATTCATTAGTATCAAGTGTGATGTACTGCATACAGGTGTGTGCGCTACACTTCTACACAACTAGGACCAAAGTTATCTTATTCACACCAGCATCCCTACAAACACACGAGGAATGTGCTGTGCTACATACGGCCTGATGACAGTCACGTTACCCTAAGGAATAGGAAATTTTCAGCTCTGTTAAAGTGTTACAGGACCACCATAGAGTAGGTGGCCCATTGCTGTTGAAATGATAGTCGTCAATGCATTGTGTACTCCAGAAATGCTGCTTTTTATTTTAGGTAATTTTATCTTTATAAAAAAGATATCACAAGATATATAGATTTTGCAGACCCCTTTTCACTGAATGTTCCATTTCTAAGACTTGTGCATGCTGGTGCAATTTGCTCTGGGTGAAGGGTGAAAGAAACATCTGTAAAAAAACCAGATAGGAGACATCCCAGACTCTGCACATTCATATGGTCTCATTCACAGATTCTTGTTTCACAGCTCTTTTAGAAACCTGAAAACCATTCTCAGTGGCTAACTGAGCACTAGGCCAGGCAGTTTGCTGACCTCTGCTCTGCTTTGTCGGCTTTGATTACTGCGTGGTGTCACCAGGACCATGGCTACTCACCGCTTCTGATAACCACATTTGATGTATTCCTAGACTTCCGCTGTTAGGGCTAGGAACGGATTCCTAGTACCCCTGCTGTTCCACTCATGCTGAAGTTGCCTTAGAAGTTCCGGGGGCGGGGGATGGCTGGCTCATGGGAAATAGCGGCACCCCTGTTTGGGGATAATGCTGAGGGCAAGGTGTCCAAGAGCAGTGTTCAGCTCGTGGCTGCCAGCAAAGCTCTGATGTGACGTCTGCTGTTCTGAGACACTATCCTCGCTGCGCCAAGCTGGCTGTTCTTACTCTGCCTTCTGCCCTTGCTCTTTAGCAGAATTGCTTTACTTTTGTGCCTCTGCTCCCCAGCTAGAGCAGAGTCCCCCTCCCAGGCACAGTGCACCGCAGCCTCCTTGTGCCCTGTAATGAAAGGTGGAAGACAGTACATGTGGGCTCTGCACTTTCTTGATGTGTGACCCTGGGCAAGTCCCTTACCAGCTATGAACTTGAATTTCCATACCTCTCAGCAGGAAGCATCCCAGTGCCCCCATGCCTATGTGGGAGCAAAGCCCAGGTTGGTCTGAGATACTGCAGAATGCAACAAAAGGAACCCTGGATGAAAACCAGACAGGTGATCGCGTGTTTGGGGTCTGCAGGAAAGGTCTGATGCACAGCGCATTAGGGTCCTGGTGCGGGTCTCACTGCCACTCTCATTCACTCTGCAAGCACTTGTGCCAGGCTGCTTTGGGTGCTTGGGATGCAGGGAAAAAAGAGCTCCCTGCCCTGGAGGGCCTGCATCCCAGCGGGCAGGAGGAGAGAAGATACCAAGGGACAGAATGCATGAGTCCAGCACGGGACCTCTAGCAGTGTGAGTGTCCTGGGAAAGGGGGAAGGGGAGCGGGACAGGGACAGGCACAGGAGAGTGGCTGGGGCTTGTGTGTGTTATGTGTGTTTAATGAGGTGGACCGTGGCCCTCCGGCAGCGAGAGCACTGAGCAGAGCTTGAGGCAGTGAGAAAGGAAGGAGGTGACCTGGGGGAGGAGGTCCCAGCACAGGACCAGCGCGCCAGGCCTGGGGGACAGAGCAGCCCCAGGAGGCCTGGCCCAGCCAAATCCATGAGGGACGCAGTAGGGGCACCCAGAGCCAAGACATGCAGGATGTGGTGCGCTGGTGGGAGGCTGTCTCAGCCTGCAGGAGATCAAGCAGGAGCAGAGGAGTGAGTGGGGAGGGGCGGCTGAAGGCTGCACGTGGCTGGTGGCTGCCACCCATTGTGGCCACTTGGACCTCCCCATAGGTTCAGAAATTACTTGGCGGCTGGATTTGCAGTGATGTAAGAGCAGAGGGAAAGAGAGGGAGTGGGAGAGAGGGAGAAAGAGGGAACAAAAGGGAGAAAGAAGGAAAGAGAGAGAGAGAGAAAAAAATGGGGAAGGAAGAGATGGGAAGGGAAGAGAGAAGAAGGAAGGGAGAGGGAGGGAGAGAGGCAGAGAAAAGGGGAAAGAGGATGAGGCAGAGAGGAAAGGGAGGAGGAAGATGAGGGAGAGGAATATGTGGAAGGAGGAAGAGGAGGAGAGACAAAGAATGAGACAGTAACGCAGAGACAGTGAGAGGATAAGAGAAACAGGAACACAGACATCAGAACGCGGGTGCTGTCACTTCTGCCTTGTTCTATTTGTCATCAACAAGTTCCTGCCTCCAGCCTACACCCAACAGGAGCAGACAGATCACACCAGGCCTGAATACCAGGAGGTGGAGATCGGAGAGGTGGCGACCATCCAGGATAAGGGATCGTTAGAGGGTTTCTAGAAAGATGCTAACAGAGGACAAGTGGCCAGCTCCAGGCATGTAGTGAAAGAGCCCCAGGATGCTCTGCCTGGGTACACACGCAGTGTGAGAATAAGAAACAAGGAGCAGCCGACTGCAAGGCCTTTAGCCTGAGCAACAAAAGGACGGTAGCTGCTCTCCTGCTCCCTGTCTCTGGATATTTTGGAAACATACGATGCGCTCTATATGTTATCCAGACATAAAGCTGAGTCTAGATGCTTGGAAAAAGAATTTAAATCTCTAAAATTCTCCTCCCTTCTCTTACCTTGCGATGAGCAACCATTGGAGCATTTGTGGGAGAAGACATGCCCTTCTGGCTGAGAAGCTTATTCTGTACTACTTACCCTGTGTGCCTCCTTTACTTTACTCATAGGAGGGAATCTCATCCATATTTCCCAGAGTAACTATATCATCCTGGTCAAGGGGGAGCTTTTCTGCCCTCCAATGAGAATCTCAATCTGCCTAAGCCCGTCAAGGTCCTCTCTCTCTCTCTCTCTCTCTCTCTCTCTCTCTCTCTCTCTCTCTCCTCTCTCTCTCTCTCTCTCTCTCTCTCTCTCTCTCTCTCTCTCTCTCTCCTCTCTCTCTCTCCCCTCATCTCTCTCTCTCCCTCCCTCCCTCCCTCCCTCCCTCATCCTGATTTGGATGATTTTTCCAAGTATGACCTTAATCTTCTGGATTCATAACGTGAAAAAAACCCTGCCGGGCAGCTCCTAACAAAGGCTTCTCCAAAATAGAAAGAGGTCATGGGGAGAAATGCTCGTCTTTGCTTCATGTCACCATGTCTACAAGCAAAGCCTAGAACTACTGTTGCCAATTTGGGACACCAAAGGAGTCCATCGTGTCCAAAGACAGTCTAGAAGGCACTGGGGTCTGTCCTGGTATTGTCAAGGAAGTTAGCCAGTACTGAATCTGATCCTTCTTGATAGATTGGTGGGATGAGAAATGTCCTTTCTGTTCAGCACATGTTTAGTTTAGTTTTCTGTTGCTTATAGCTCAAAGCACACTACAGAACGCGCTGTAACAGGAAGGACCACAAGGGGAGCCACAGTGGATACAGGCACAAACCTAGTGGGGCTGGTTACTGAGTCAATTCTTGGGACCAATGTGATAAACATATCACAATTTCTCCGGAGAATCCAATAGAGATAAAAGAGAATCAACAAGGTTCTCATTTTTCTCTGGTGGGAATTTTAGATAAACAAAACTGGAAGTAGAGAGATTGAATTTTTTTTTTTTTTTAGACTGGGGATTGAAACCAGGACCACTCTACCACCCCAGCCCTTTATATTTTTCTTTCTGAGACAGGGCCTTGCTAAACTGGAAATTAGATTCCTTATGAAATTTAACAAAAAAACAATACGGAAACAAATCAAAAGAGTTACTCAAAGCTTCTGAATGCTATCATTTCCCAAGAAATATTTTCATTCTTGCATGGGGAAGAGAAAACAGTGACTCCCAAGATAAAATGAATTATCAAACAAATATAAACTATCTGGTCTGAGTTAAGGGAGCATTACACTTCTCCAGAGAAACAGAACCAGTGGAATGGATACATGTATAGAAGAGATTTATTATTAAGAAGAACTGGCTTGTGTGATTATAGATGCTGACAAGCATCTACCAGATCAGACCTAAAGTTGACAAGCTGGACATCCATGTCTCAGTTCCATCCCCAAAGGAACAAAAACCTAATGTCCCAGCTCAAAGGCTGCCAGGCAGAAGGCATTCCCTGCTATAGGTGGGATGGTCAGCCCCTCCTAGCAAGACTTCAACTGATTGGGTGAGGCCCACCTGCCTTAGGGAGGGCAGTCTACTTTATTCACTCTATACTTGAATACTAATTTCATCTCACAGCACCCTCAGAGAGACATCCAAAATAATGTTTGGCCAACTATCTGGCACTGTATGGCCAAGTCAAGTTCATACATGATATTAACCATTACAGTCAGGCATGATGACACCCTCTTGTAATGCCAGCACTGAGGCAGAGGCTGAGGCATGAGGATCCCTAGTTTGAGGCTAGCCTGGGCAAATTAGTGCCTTAGTGAGACTCTGTATCTCGTGTGAAGCTCCCCATTCCAATATCCCAGTACCATAAAAAACAAAAAACCAATCAGAAGCAGCAACGGCTTTCCTCTGCAAATATAGTCTTTACCCCTTCCGGTGAGTTACCAGGAAGTCCTTAACTTGTCACCATAGTTATCTGCTTGATTTGTGATGAAAACATTCCCGAGGTACCTGCCTTCCTTGTTCTACTATTCTAGGCAGACTCCCCAACACGCTTCCCTGAAGAGTGCCTTTGCTGTAATTCACTGAGCAATTCTTTACCACAGGGTCTGCATTTCCATGTCTGGATGTCTCCTACCCCTTATTCCTAAGCACCAGGCTGGTAAAATTCCAGACAGAGGAGAGCAGGCAGCAGGTCTTGGGCCAGTGTGCAGTGTGTTCTGAGCATCTGCACTGCGGGATGGCCGCTTCTGCATGGTGACCTCTTCAGAAACCATGTCTTATTTGTCTTTGGCTCCCCTGTGCCCTGGACCCGTGCTTTCATTGCACTGAGCATATATTCAGGACTTGGATATTAAAGTCTGCATCTTTCAAGGTGATTACTTTACATAACCAAGTTTTACTGTTCTCCAGACCTCTTCAATAGCTCTGTATGTTTCCCAACTTGCAAAGCATCCCCTTGGTGAAGGTGAGAGGTCGAGAGCACAGACTTGAGACCAGAGCACCCAGTTACTGGGTGACAGGGACCTCAAACTACTGTTTTTATGGTCTCTGAGCATCTGCTTGGTCTTCTTTATTGACCAAAGTATATTTTAGTGCAAAGCCATGCAGTATCTCAAAGACAGTGCTGCAAGCTCTCTGATTTTTGTGTAAGTCGTGGACAACTCAGAGCAGGGGAACATAGTTCTTGTCTAAAGACGTGAACCTTCTCTCCATCCTGCCAAGGCCCTGCTGGTTTCCCCTACTCACTGCATAAGAAGCCTGGCTGACCTCTTTCACCCCAGTGTTCCTGACCTGTGTGTGCATCTGTGCTCTGGCTTCTCCTGGGGGCCAACGATAACATTGGCTTGTTTCCCTCATCCCGGTTAAAGTTAAAATGTTTATCATATGTTCATTGTACATCTGCATGAGAGCCATGGTTTTCCTTTTTTTAGTTAACCTTTTACATACTCACCTGCAAAATGGGGAAGTAAAGATGACGTTCTCAAGGGCTCATGTTGATGACAAAGGTGACATCCACCTGCCCTTAGTCCTGTCCCTCAAGACGCGGGTTGATGGGCCCTGCTGTGAGCTCATGCTGCTCCATGGCTCTGAGAGTTGTAGAGGCTCTTAGTGTTCAAAGTTCCTACACACTCCTGTGACCGCTCTACATTGCTTTCCTCATGTCCCACAGGCCTCCCCTGGTCTCTCCAGCTGCAGACACAACCGTGCTCATGCGAGGACCTTGGAACAGTGGCCCCTTCCACTTGGACCGCTTACCCCTCAGTCATCCACACAGCAGACCTCTCACTTCCTTCACCTCCCCAGGAGTCCCCCCGCCACCAACTGCCCGTGCAGAAATTCCATCTGCTCACCTCCCTAGCCTCACTTCCTGTCCCCCGCCTCACTTCCTGTCCCCCCGCCTCACTTCCTGTCCCCCACCTCACTTCCTGTCCCCCTGCCCAGCCAACTCATATTTATTAGACACCCTCATATTCAGCAGGCACAGCCCATTTCTCACTCAGGGCAGCCTTTTTATCCTCTGGTACTGGGGATTGAACCCAGGTTGATTGTGTCTTCCTGACTCAACCTCCCAGAGTGCTGGGCTCACAGGATGCACCACCATGCCCTACACCCAAGATCTGTCTTCTGCTGGAAGTCAAAAGCATCCATCCCTGATAACATGGGTCGTTAGGGGTGACGTGGGGGAAAACATAAAGGGAGAAAGATCAGGAAGACTATCTGAGTCCACTTCACTCCTTTTTTCTGCCACACTGGGGCAATTCAAGAAAACTGGCGCAAATAAATGGAGCTTACTTTACACTGAAATGCTTGATTGGGAGAGTAAGTGATAATTTCTCCTTGGTTAAGAGCTATCGATAGGGAGGTCATCCACGTGGATGTGGTGATGGATCTCTGGATGATCTTCCAACTCCAGGGTTTTTCATCTCCGTGCGGCACACTGCTCTTTCTGCATGCAACGCTTTTAAACCCTCAGGTCCATTAGCAACTACGCTCAAGGAAGATGATCATTTCAGCCTTGACAACCCCGCTCTGTTCAATTTTTATTGATTCAGATCAGAACCACATGCTGAATTTTGCTTCTAAGATAGTTTTGAAACAAATGGGATAAAATTTTAGAAGTCTTCTTTTCAATTAATTCCTCTGCTAATTAGTTTTAACTTTAATTGGTTTCAAGACTCATTTTGAGGCACTTAACACTGGCAGGCAGCCTCTTCCCTTCCATCTCGCTCAGCGAACTCATCCAATTAAAAACACATTACCACATCTTCATGGAAAGGAATGGGGCGCCATTTTGTTTTTTTAAAAGCTCTTGACCTTAACTACTATGGCTCCTTTCTACCAGCTTGTTCTAGTTCAGCTGTTCTTTGTCTTAATGGAGGACAGATCTAGAACAAGAACTCCATTTCTCTGGGTTTATCCAACAGAACTTTCAGTATTGCATTATAATCCAAGATCTCACTTGACCAGTGGTGGGCATACCAGCCTCCAGAGAAGAAACATTCATTCATTTCTTCATTCACGTATTCCATCCTTCCACCCATATCCACTGAGGGATGCTGTAAATATCACGTAGGCCCATACTGTCCAAGATAGTAACTACCAATCACACCTGGCTACTGAGCCCTGGGGATGGGGCTGGTCCACACTGAGATGTCCCTGTGATCATAAAACACACATCAGACTTTGAGGACAAATAGTACAGAAAAAGAGAGGATAATGCATCTTAATAATTGTGAATGGAAATGATCCTCATTTAACTATGTTGTGTGTTAAATAAAATACACCATCAAATTAACTCCATCTATTTTCTTTTTACTTTTTAATGTGAATACTAGAACATTTTAGATGACATTTTCCTCAGACAGTGCTGGTCTAGATATTGGAAACAGAACAGAAAACGAAACAAACAAAAACGTTAGTCTTTTTGCAACTTCTGCTCTAATGGAGGGAATGTAGGCCTTGAAAATAAGAATTAAAGTGTATGGTACACCTGATTGTCATAAGTCCTATGGAGGAAAAGCTAAAAACTGTCATGAAACTAAAGAACAGGAAAGGAGAGGCACATAACATTAATATTATTTTTTATCTTTTTGAAACAAAGTCTTGCTATGCAGTGCAGGCTGGCCTTGAGCTCACTTTGTAGCCAAGGCTGGCCTCGAACTCGCAAGAATCCTCCTACCTCTGTCTTCTGAGAGCTGAGATTACAGGCATGCACTACCACGCCCGGCTGAGGCACATAATTAAATAGGGAGGCCAGGAAAGCTTCATCAAAAGTTACTCACTTTGGGAAGAGACCACTCTGAGAGGAAAAGGTCATTAGGGTCCCCATTAGTCAGGACTTCTAGGTGGACAAAACTCCTACTAGTTAATGCAAAAAAAAGATCTTTCATTTCATTTTGTTTTGTTTTCGTTTTTTTAGTTTATGTAGATGAGCCTATGGGCAGAAGTAGTTTGGAGCCTCATGTGTGTGTGCACATGCATGCACACACACACACACACACACACACACACACACACACGCACGCACACACCCAGTTCCACCCCCTCTTCTAAATCCTTATCTTCGGGTGACAACACGAGGCCAGCAGTGGCCACAGTTTTGCTGCGCCCCCTGGTATGGCTTGATCACCTCTTGAATGGACTCCCCACCAAAATCTCTGCCTCTGCAGACCCAGGATGGAGTTCAGCATCCAGCTGGGATTCTGGTCTGTTCCCAGGGGCTGCCCCTGTGTCTGTGACAGTCAAACACTTAAATCAGTGAGTGGGGGAAGCAGCAGACTTTCAAAACTGGTGGCTCCTGACAGTGGCACCACTGGGCAGTTCCCTGGTTCTGAGAATGTTGGGGAGCATTCTTATCAGAGCTAGCACCACCACCATGTCATTAAGCAGCACAATATATGGGACCATGTTCCATCTAGTACTGCTCATTAACCTAACCATGATTATGCAGACAGTAGTTACCATTCAAAGAGCAGAAAGAGGTTGTCCTGGGGTAGTTGGGATCTGCAATGGAAGAGAAGAAAAAGAGAGACTCAGGTTTGTTGCAAACTCTATATTACTCAGAAGCACACACATGTAATCTCAACACTCTGGGAGGCTGAGGCAGGAGGACCACAAGTTCAAGTCCAGCCTGGGCAACTTAGCGACTTACCCAAGACTCTGTCTCAAAATAAAAAATAAAGGCATGTAGCTCAATGTGAAGGCACTGGATTGAGTCCCAGTACCTCCAAAAAAATGTATACAGTGTGCTATTTGGAGAAAAGGTAGGCTTTCAGAAAAAATGTAAATGAAAACAGTGACACTCCTCATAGGACCCTCAGAGATTCCTCGTGTGAATTTCTGAGAAGGGGCAGGATGTGAAGCCATCATCCCTTAAGTGGGTCCTGGCCCCGCAGTGCCTGCAGCCAGACTGACTTTTGGGTGTTTCCAGCCATGGGCAGGGACACTGGGCTTTCTTCCCACTGGCCCTCAGTCTCTGCCCAGGAAGTGGAGAAGGAAGTGCTTTGGCTTTAAAATGCTCTCCAAGGGTGTGACCAGGCCACAGAATGAACAGGCACTTGCAGGGAATGAACCAAGTGAAGATGACTTCAGGCCCCAGTCCAGCTCAGACACTTGGCCTGGTGTGTGCTTCATCTTCCCTCCCTGTATCACCTGTGCAGGTGACAGGGCAAGCATGGGCCACAGCAATGAGGGATGGGTGGAAGAAGATACTTACAGCCTGGCCAGGCTTCCTTCCTCCTCCAGTGAATTTCTGCACTTCCCCTCCCCATCACCAAAGTAGGACCACCAGGGCTCAGACCAGAACAGACTGCTTAAATACTACCATGACCCTGTTTGCTTGGGCCAAGATGGTGTCCAGGATGTGGGATTTTCAGACTATCCTAGGCAAACGGGACAAGGTGCCCAACCTACTACATAGCATCATTTGTGGGCACTGAAATGACCTGGGGAGAGGGTCTACCATTGCGCTCTATGCCACATGGCACTTAACCCCATTAAATTACTTCAATGAATATTGATCAGGCGAGGGACCATCCTAAGTGCTGGGATCAAGTAGTGAGGAAACCTGACCATCTATATCTAATTATTCTAGATAAAGTATGGTATAGCCCTATCATCAAGTATCATACAACCAAAGATGCCTTGGGGGAATACTGTGTTACATTAAAGATGCCCATGTGATAATCGCTCCAGGCAAAAGGGGGTAGTAGACATCTTTTATTTTTGCTTCTTCAGTATTTCTTCCTCCTTTTGATTTGGGGCATCTGTGATTTGGGGAATTTCTCTGTCACTCTCGAAATGACTTGGGGAGGGTGATGTCATTCAGGGTATATATAAAGGCTGCCCTATGGAAGGATAGGGCTAGGGACTGTAGGATCTTAGATTTCTAAGAACCTTCTCCCAAGGGTTGTGAACAACAATCTGAACAACTATACCAGCAGCCAGGCATGCAACTCAGTTAGACCAGTTAGAGTTCTCGCTTAGAAATACACACCCTGAGTGGACTGCTGCAGTGCCAAGAATGGTTGAATCAGACTCTTTCCAGTGGAAACACCCTGAAGACCCCGACCAACCAGTCTCCCCAAAGCCCAGTTGTTCAAATCTCAATTTGACTCTATGAGCCTTATAGTATCCTTCCAATAGATTTTTGTTGCTTTCACCATAGTTTGTTCCTCTTACTTACAACTACAGAACTCTGACTGCTTAGACAATTATTGAAAGGGTATTTGTAAAAATATTCCAGATGTATAAAAAATTATGTGTGTGAATATATATCATGCATATGATACCTTTCATATCTCCATTATGTAATACATATTATATATTATAATTGTACTATGTGATATGTGTGTGTATGACTCCAATAAAAAATGAACAGTTCTCTGGACAGTCAGGTTATAGATTTCTATTTTTTCTTTGATTATCTGTATCTTCTAAACTTTCTGCAATGAGTATATGCTATGTTTTTTTCTTTTTTTTACAAGAAAAGATTTAAAAAGGAAAGAATGCATTTGACTCACAGGTAACCCAGACCATAGGGATTTTGAACCAAAGCTGAGTTTATAAACATTTGCATTTTCATGAGAGGTTCTCCACGTGGCAGAATTTCCCACTTCTGAGGTGGGATGAACAGTGGTCTTCACTTCATTCCTCCCTGAAACACTTCACTTCAGTTAGAAAAAAGTAGGAGGTGGGGAGGGATCCACAATTTCCTTTCTCCCAGTTGGGAAACTGAGAAGGAGGTGATTGTGTTTGAGGACCCAGTTTCTGAATAACAGTTAAAGCTAAACACACCAGGGTGCATCGGTTTGTACAATTTTCTCTAAATATTTCGAGCTTCTGTCCCGGTGATAAAGGCAACTATGGGGTGATTTGATTGTGGGTCTTAAGTTCAGCCAAGCTCCTATCTGATGCACACAGATGCTCCATGGAGTCTGCAGAGTACACAGGAGGAAGCCGGCTGATGCCTGGACACAGGTGATGGGGGATGGCCATGAGGAATGGTTTTTAATCTACTGAACAGCTATTTCCTGGGCACACTGAGTGCTGAGCTGTATGCTGTGCTGGAAGGAACTTGAAGGAAAACCAAAGGCAAGGCTCTCCCGCTGGAGGCAACTTCCACTGTTCTTAGAAGATGAGATGAAAGAGTGTACGCAGTGGAGTCACATCAAACCCCACAGGATCAAGGCTCAGGTGTGTCTTAGGAGTGATAAGGATGCTGGCTGAAGAGGATACAAAGTGATCCAGAAAGGATGAATGGCTCTAAGCCAAAGACCCCAGGACTCAAGTCAATGCAGAAAAGTTGTCAAAGGGAGATTAGGGCAGACTTTCAAAGCAAGGTTCACCTTCCACCCACAACCAGAACATGGGTGTTCTTTGAAGGAACCACCAAAATTTACAAATTGGTAAGCATTGTGGTTGATACATTGTGTCAACTTGAGAAGTTTAGAAGTTTAACTCAGCAGGGAGCCTGAGTCCTTTCTTTGCAAGTATCCTCAGCTTGTAGAAGAGGAGGGCAGGGAGTTGGCATGAGGAGATAGCTGGCATATAGTACAGGAAAGGAAAAGAGGCTGTTTCCCCGCTCCACCTTTTGCTCTTGCTGCTTTTGCTGTCTTCTGCCACCTTGAACTGTTGCCCCTGTGTCCTGCCACCTTGCCTGGGAGCCAGCTGAGTATGGACTAAAAGCTTCACAAACTGTGGGCTAAATAAACCTTTCCTTCCTTAATTTTGAGTGTTGGGTATTTTGTCTCAGCAACGAGAGAAAAGTAACTAAGAGAGTAAATTACTCATATCATTACTATTTGCAGATTTTTTTTGAAAGAAAAAATTTCTTTTTTAAAAAAGAAACATCACACCAGACATGGTGGTGCATATCTGTAATCCTAGCACTTGGGAGGATGAGGCAGGAGGATTGCCATGAGTTTGGGGCCAGCCTGCACTACACAGAGAGATCCTGTCTCAAAAGCAAAATAAAACAAGACAACACTACCAATGCAGAACCCACAGGGTAAGAGGGAGAACCAACTGGCCTCTAATTTGCCTCAATCCTACCTCTCCCACACTGTCCCCAAAGGAGAAAGAGAAGCTGGTTGCCATGGACAGTCTTGCACTGAGAAGATGTGGTTTTAACTGACTTTCTACATCCCTGCACATACAGGAGCATGAGATTTCTGAAGGCAAGTAATACATTAGCAAGGCAATCCAGAGTCTAGGAGGAGGCAGATCTAAGGTCAGAATGGAGTGAATCAGAGGACGAGAGGCGTGGATAGCTAGCTGCTAGCTGAGGAATAGGGCCCCAGTGGAGAAGACATTTGGAAGCCCTTGTGCTTTATTAAATAGTGATGAGCACAGCTTTGAGAGAGCTTCTGGTGGAGAATGAGGCTTGTCTACCTCACTGGATCCCTCTTACCCAGCACCCAGTCTGGAGTCCAGCAGGAGGAGTCAAGGTGCAGCCACTAACTACCAATGACCTTGAGTAAGATGCTTAGATTCTCTGAGTCTTTGCCAACTGTTATGATTTGTGTCTGGGTGTCCCCCCAAAGCCTCATGCGGTCATGGGGCAGGCTTTTAGAGTTTGATTGATTATGGGTGTGAGAGCTACAACCGCCCTGGGGTGGATAGTTTGCATATGTAAGGGAGAGGAAGAGGCTGCTTGCGGCCATTCCTCCCTTTTAGTGCTTGTTGCTTTTGCTGTGTTCTGCCGCCATGAGCTGTAGCCCTCTGCCATGCCACTCTGCCTTGTAACCTGCCAAGTATGGACTAAAACCTCCACAATCTGTAAGCAAAATAAACCTTTCCTTCCTTAATTTTGGGTCAGGTATTTTGTCCCAGCAACGAGAGAAAAGTAACCAAGACACCAGCCAGCACAGAACAATGGAAACAGTGCTAAACAGCATCACCCAGAGGATTAGACAAGACAAAGTGGGGCCAGTGTGGGCCCAGAGCCTCCTTCCTACGCATCCTTGTCCTCCTGACTGTCACCACCATTCATCATTTGCATACTCCAGGTCAGTGGTGGCCATGAAGGCGATTTTTCTCCCTGGGGACATGTGGCCATGCCTGGAGATATTTTTGGTTGTCATACCATCAGTGGGAGGGGGCAGGAAGCTGAGCATGCTACAGGGCACAAGACAACCCCTCATCAATAAAGAATGAGACTGCCTCAAATATCCATAGCATGGGGTTGAGAGGGTCAGGTCTAGCTCCAAGGTGACCAAGGACCAGCCTCCCAGGGCCACCAGCACTTGTGCAGAGGATATATATTCCCAGCCCTGCCTCTGAAAGATTCTGATTGCACCCAGCAGGAAGCTGCTTTGTACCCCATATTCTAGCAAAGATCCCCACATCCTCGCCTTCAGCCAGGGCTGGCGGTCTCTGACTTTGATGTGCCCCGAGTCTCCACCCAGTGCCTCTGATGTGCGTCATGTGCTGAAATGTGCTGCCCAGGCAGTGTCACCTGTGGTCACCTGGGAGGACAGTCTAGGTATCTGCTTTGATTTAGGAGATCTCTAAGCCCCCTTGTACAGGAGGCCGCACAAGCCAGCAGGAAGTGGCCCTGTTCTGCGCCTTGGATAGCCATCGTGTTCTGAGTCCTCCAACTCCCCGCAGCCGGGGGTTCATTTCTGTTCTCACGGACTGTCTCCCACACATAAACCCGCAAAGCTTTGATCACTTCTCCAGGAACCAAAAGGCACACGAAAGTCAGGAAAATTCCCTTCTCCCTTTAGAAATGTGCAACACTTTACTGCTAAAATAATCATCAGAACCAAAGGCATAAACAAAAAGGAGGATCATCACCCCCAAAAAGAAACAGGCTTGGGGCAGCTGCAGGCCAGTCCCGGGGTATACAGGCCATTCAAAGACCTTCCTGTGCAGGCCTGCAGCAAGCATCCCCACCTCTGAGGGCCTCCCCTCACCATGCCTAACACTGCCTGGGGCCCAGAGCCCATGTCATTTAGGCTAGGATCTGCAAACAATTTGTAAGCATTTTTATATTCTTTGATGCCTTTGAAAGTCCTCAGTTACTAGAATTGTGCTTGGTTTAAGCGTGATTCTCATCCTTATAGGAATTCTTCCAAAGTGTGCGGGGGATACTAAACATAAATTATTTTTAAGTATTGATAGCTGGGTGTGATGGTGCATGTCTGTAATCCCAGCACTCTGGGAAGCTGAGACAGGAGGATCATAGCAAGTTTGAGGTCAGCCTGGGCTACATAGTGAGTCCAAGGCCAGCCTGAACTACAAGGAAAGACTCTGTCTCAAAAAAAGAATATTTTCAAGTATAATAAAATTCTGAACACTTCACAGTTAGTGATATTGGAGTAGTGTAGTTACATGTTTGTTTATTTCCCCTTTGCAGTTGTCTCTTTATACACTGAAGCCACTACATTTTGTCAGATCTCAGAGGTTATTATAAAACCCTGAGAATCTTCTGGGCCCAGAGCATTCTGTCTGTAAGAGCCTGGAGTGCAAAAGAGATGTTTTATGTATTCACAGCTATGTGTAGTTAGGCACAGAATTGGGTTGGTAGCACTTTTCCACTGTGGGGAGAGAGAGTCTTGAACATTTGCAAGAGCAGATATTAAAACCCTGAACCTTCCCTGGCTCCCAAGCTCTAGCAGCACTAAAAGGGCCCTGAGGTAGAGGAGCGTCTAATAGGGCCTTCCGTGAGTCCAGCTAGGTAAGACCTCCCGCTTCTGAATTCATTTACTATAGAAAAGTTGATTACTTTGCCTCCTATCTGAGCCCATAAAAAGCCCCAGTTTGGTCCTAATTCTTCCACTTCTAATAAACCCATACTGAGTACACTTCAGGCTTCAGTGCTTACAAAGCAGTTTTCACACATTATGATCAGAAATAATTCACTCATCTACTTGTTCACCCATGAATTCGTGCCATAGCCTGTCATAATATCATAGTCATGTGAGAAAAACAAAAGCGAGAGACCTGGCCCCGGGCCTCACGAAGGTTACAGACCAGTGATCATGGCGAACCTTTTAGAGCTTTCAGTGACGGGTGCCACAGGTTTGCCACCACTGTTACAGACCATTGTAATGAGGCAGACAAATACGTAAGAACTCACAACCAAAGAAGGACCTTACATGGTAAGAAGGCTACCCATGGGTACACTAAAAAGCTCAATGCCTCACTCCTGCTTGGTTTATTTAACAAAGGAAACCCACTTTGAAATTCATGATATGGTACATTAAAGGAAGACAAATATACATGATCATTTCATGAGATGGAGAAAAAAGCATTTAATAAAAAATTGATACCCATCATGATTTTTAAAAATCACAAAATTAGGAATAGAAGAGAATTTCTTGATCTGTAAGAGAGCATCAGTGAAAATCAGTAGTCATTGTTGAAATATTGTGCAATCTTCCTGGAAGTTGAGGGCAAGTCATGGGGTATCTGCTTTTGTCATCACTCAAGGTCTTAGTCAGTGCAAAAAGGTGGGAAAATAAAATAAGGCCAGAAAAAACTGAGAAGGAAGAAATAAAACTGTTGTTGCTGATGACCTAATTTTATATGTAGAAAATCCTAAGGATTCTACCAAAACCTTTACTAGACTCAGGAAGTGAGTTTATCAATATCACATACTACAAAGTTAATATTTAAAAATTATGTTTCTATACATGAGCAATGAATGATCAGAAAGCAAAATAAAAATACTACTTAAAACATCTGAAACCACAAAGTATTTTAGGAATTTTTTTTGTATTGAGAATTGAACCCAGAACCTTCACACTGAGCTACATTCCCAGCACATTCTTAATATTTTATTTTAGGCAGAGTCTTGCTAAATCACTGAATGGCCCTAGCTGGACTTTTACTTGTGATCTGCCTGTCTCAGTCTCCCAAAGTGCTATGATTATAGGTATATATCACCATATCTGGCTGTGATACATTTTTAAAAGATGTCAGGATCTTTAAATTAAAACTGTAAGACACTGATGACAGAAATTAACAATCTAAGTAAGCACAAAGATATCCTGTGTTCAGAACTGGAAGACTCAGTATTATAAAGGCATCCGTTCTCCTTAAACTGATCTGCAAAATCTATCTATTCTAATAAAAAGTCCTATCTGGCTCTTTTCTGGAAATCAAAAGGCTAATTTGAAAATGCAAATGATGGAGAATTACTAAAATAATACTTAATAAAAGCAGGTTAGAGGACGTGGTCTCTCTGACTTAAAAATATAGCATATTGTTTGATCAATTTTGCATGTCTATATCTTGTAATATAAGCAACAACTTTGAAGATAACTATGCAATGTACTAACTTTCTTTTTTTTTTTTTGTGGCTTCTAAGGGTGGAATTGAGCAGGAAAAATGATGCAACCACAACTCCTGATGAATATCTTCCTCATTTCTCATGTACCGGGAACCGAACTCACGACCTTGCGCTTGCCAGGCAGGCGCTTTTGCCGCTGAGCTAAATCCCCAGCCCCGCAATGTACTAACTTTCATTACTCTCCTACAATCTTGTTTTGAAATTTTATACCTTTGTTTTATTGTTTATTTTTCTTTTTTAAAATAAAAAAAGGAAAAATATATAGTATGACAAAAAAAGCAAATAAACAATGACATAAACAGGGTGACCTTATAGAAAGACTAGAGAGATCAGGAATAGATGTACACATGTATGTTAATAAACAACCCTTAATCTCTACCTCATACCATATACAAAAATTCATTTGAAGTGGATTATAGATTATAGATAAAACCAAAGCCACAAACCATAAAGCTTTTACAAGAAACCAGGGAAGTATGTTCAAAATCCCAAGTTAGGCAAAGATTCTTTAAAGTAAAACAGAGAAAACATTAAAAACTAAAGAATGAATTGATGAATTTTCCTCAAAATTAACATCAAAAGATAGCATTCAGTAAAAAGACAAGCCATGCACTAAGAGAAAATTTTTGCAATACTTTGTGCCCAGAACATGTAATGAACTTCTACTATTTGGCTATAAAAAGTAAGTAATTCAATAAAAATGAGGAAAACACTTAATAGAGTTAATAAGCAGTTTACAAAATTATAGAAATGATCAGGAAGAACATAATAGTGTTCACAGCATCAGTAGTCATCAAGAATACTGCAAACTGAAACCAAAATGAGGTACTACTGCACACCTTCCAAACAGTTGAGTTCAAAAGTCTGATAATAGTAAATGTTGGTGAAGAGCTGATTCAACCTGAGCTCGCAGGTTGTTGGTGTAATTATAAATTGATAGCATCAATTTTTAAAATTAGCATTTTCTTAAAATGTTAAGTGCACATCTACGCTATGATCCAACAATGCTTAGGCATTTGCCACACAGAAATGAAAATATGTGTCTTAAAAATTGTACAAGAATGATCATAGCAGCTTGACTCATAACAGCACCAAATATTTAACAGCTCAGGTGTTCCAAACAAAACAGTGGATCCATAAGCTATGGTATACTCATATGACAGAATACTACTGAGCACTAAAACATGAAAGGAGAGGAAGGAGCAAAGAAGGAAGGGAGGGAGAGAGGGAGGAAGCAAAGGAGGAAGGCAGGAAAGGAAGGCAGACTATTAACACATATAGCAAGGATGAGTCTCAAAAATATGCTGATGAAATGAAGCAGACACAAGCTGTATGATTCTATTTATGAAAAGTTTCAGAATCAATACATGTCATCTAAGCCTGGATTAAAGATCAAGGAAGTTGTGCCAATGCCTACCAAGCAATCACAGCAATGTGATTGTCACCAAGAGGTGACTTTGTTTTTCAAAGCCAGTCACAGAGACACTGCCTTCAATCTGGGTGGAGCTATCATATGTGACATGTTCAGGGTTATAACTTCTTACTGCCTTTGCCTTCTATTCTTAGTTTCCTGACTGCGCTTGAGGACAGGGCTACACAGAAGTACTAGGAGACAGAACTCCTGTCTGCCACATCCAGGGTGGATAGACGTCTTAGAGGCTCTGCACCTCTCTTGCTCGAGGCATTATACACAGACTCATCCTACTAGCAATGCTTTAGGATCAGAGTTTTTTAAAATCAACATATAAGGATAATACATATTTTGGAATATAATGTGATTTGGTCAATGTTTACATCACATCATGATCATATTGAGGCGATTAGCATATGCATCACTTCCTCCATTTATTCTTCCTTTGGGTGAGAATATTGAAGAAACTCCCACATCTAGTTTTGAATATAAACAGTTTTGTTAGCGGTGGTCTCCCTAGCACACAATACAGCTCCAGCCACTGTAATTTCCTGCCCATACCCTGCTCCTCCATCCTCCCCTACCTCTCCTCCCCGGGCTCTGGGCCTGTAATCTACTCTCTATTTCTAGACAGTCAGCTCTTTTAGCTTCTGTGTATGCATAAGATCAGAATTATCATTCCCATTTCATAGGGGAGGAAATTGAGCTCCCTACTCACTACAACTAGAAAAGAGCAAATCTAAATTCAAACTTGTATTTAATTTGTTTTAGTCCAAAGTGTATTTTTTTTTTGGTATTTTACCACCCTGGCTGCCATCTACATGTGTGTCCCTGCATGTGTGTGTGTGTCCTTATTTCATCCTTTGGTATGACTGTACAGATAGAGAAACTGAGGCAGGAAGGAACCTCCAGCTCCCTGATGTCCCCCAGTGGAGCGATGGTAAAGCCAGCACCAGAACCCAGGACCAGCCTGGACACCCATGAAGATTTTACCTCCTTTTTCCACCTCTGAAGAGCTAAGCACCTCTAAATAGATCTCTAAGCATTGGCGTCCAGGCTCCAGAAGGCCCAGAGTTTCCCATCAGGGTTCCATGACTGTATTTTCAAAGAGAAGCCAATTCAGTGCCCACAAAATTTCTCATTATCCCACTAAGGTTGGCAGCTGGGGACTCTGAAACAGCTGAATCTCCATAAACGATGCCTGGCAGGCATCCACCTTAGCCTGGAAGACAGAGAGAATGATCTGCATGATGTCGGGTGATGTTTCACCGGCTTCATCTCCCACCTTGCAGTTGGATGGAGGTCCTCGAGCACTAAATAGGTGCAGCTGCCCCAGATGGAGCACACCCAGCCACCCGCTGGCTGTGACTCATACTCCCTCTAAGAGAAGAGACACAAATCAAAACAAGGCACTGCTCAGACTTTAGATCTTCCCATTTGCTACACAGAAAGAACACCGGGGTCCTGAGTAACATGGTCCATTTCCCTTCCTGGATTTCCAGAAGCAGGTGTCTCAGCACCACCGTCTTAGTGAAAACTAACAAATACATCACAGAGTTGTCTCCCATCGATGTTTCTCAACTCTGTCCCTCTAGAGGGGTCAGAAAACTTTGGCCAAATCCAGGTGCAGTAGTGCACACCTATAATCCCAGCACTCTGGGAGACTGAGGCAGGAGGATACCAAGTGCAAGCCCAGCCAGGCAACTTAGCAACTTACTGGGAGCCAGTCTTTAAAAGAGGAGGGCCTACAAAGGCCCAGGCTTCATCCCTAGCAATACAAACACAAATAAATCATAAGGGACTGTTAAAAAGAGAAACAAAGCATTAGGGACAGAGACTATATATGGCTGCAAAGCCTAAAATATTTGTCCTTCACTTATAGAAGAAACTTGCTGTCCTTGTTCTAAATATTGATTGCATCCTACACAAAGAGTTTCTGTGGTCAAATAATTGGGTTAAGCACAATGGACATGGATGTGGGATTAGTTTCTAAATCCATGTCTGATTAGAATCTTTACTAATGACACTTTTTGTATAACAAAGAAGGACACAGAGTATGCAATGTTTCCTGCTCTTAATTTTCCCTCAGAGCACTTCTGTGGCCTGGGCCTTGGGAACTGCCTGGTGATAAAGTCCTCTTCATTAGAGATGTATTTTGGGCAGGATCAGGAGCTCTGGCTGGGCAAGGTCCTGCCACTGGCACTGGAGGGTGGAGTGAACCTAGTGGGTCTGCTAGTACATTAGCTATTCCATCACTGGGACAAAAATACTTCATATCTATAATGTAAAGGAAGAAAGGTTTATCTTGACTTATAGTTGGGGAGGGTTCAGTCCATGGTTGGCTGGCTCCAAGTGAGAAATGGCATGGCGGAAGTGCATGGCAGAGGAAAGCTCCTCACTTCACAGAGGCCAGGAAGCAGAAGAGCCAGGGATGTGGCCTCAGTGACCACCTCCAACCAGGCCCCATCTCCAAAGAGCCTCAGTCATGAACTCTTCAGTGAAACAGTCCTCTGCAGAGTATAGCACCCCGGTGATCCCATCACCTTCCAAAGGTACACACACACACACACACACACACACACACACACACACACATACACACACAAGACATTAAGGGGACATATTAGATCTGAACCACGACATCTTGTGTCTGACCCTCCTGAGCTGCAGAGCATGTGATTAGGATCAAGGACTCTGGAGTCAGCTTGCTGGGTCCAAAACTTTCTCCACTTACTACCTGGAGGACTGTGGGGCATGCTTGTCAGTCTGCGCCTCAGTTTCCTCCCCTGCAAAATGGGAATAATCACAGCAACTCTCTCCTTGAGCCCCTGCAATATTGAAAAGAGATAATTCCTATGAACCACATAGCAGGGGACAAGCACAAAAAAGAAATCTCTGGACAAATGTTGTCTACTGTTGTTATTTACTCTAAAGTGGGAACAATGAAGCCTGCCTAATGGAGTTATTTAGCATAATAATGTACGAGAAAAGGATTCATAAAGAGGAAATGGCACATTTTCTTAGTAAAATATGACTGTTTTCAGTCTAAGGGAGAAAAGGAAAGTTTTATTTGTTTAAAAGAATTGAATTAATGTCCTAGAGCTGCTGTAAAGAAGTCCTGCAGATTGGGTGGCTTACACAGAAATCCGCGCTAGTGTAGTCTGGAGGCTGGAAGTCCAACTCAAGTTGTCAGTGAGAGCTTGACACAAGCAGCCTCTTCCAGCTTCTGGTGGCTCTGGGCTTATGGCAACATGGTCCCATTTCTGCATCTCTCTTCCCCTGGCCGTCTTCCCTTAGGTCTGTCTTCCCTCTGCCCGGGAGAACACCGTCATGTTGTACTAAAGGCCTGGTCTGCTATAGAGTGACCTCATCTTAAGCAATTGCCTGTGATGATCCTGTTTCCAAAGAAGGCCATCTTCTGAGGTCCTGGGCATTCAGACTTCAACATATCTTTTTAGGGACACACGATTCAACTCATAGCAGCCATTGCAACTTTAGCATGATTTAAATTGAGGCAGGATAATTTCTCATGATGGGGACAATCCCATGCACTAGGGATACTGAGTCACATCCCTGACCTTCAATGACTCATAGATAGCAGCATCCCTCCCTGAGTCAGAACAATCAAAGCTGTCTTTAGCCATTGCCAGTAACCCCTTGAGGAGTAAAGCTGCCTCACTTAAGAGGCACTAAGTTTAAAAAATGTACTTTCTAGGCCAACTCAAACCAAAACAATTTCCTCTGACAGGAGGATTGCAGAAGTGGCTGGTATAGCAGTTAAATCATTAAATGTAGATATTCCTGTGATGGCATATTGCTAATAATAATGACTAAAAATTCTGCATTGCCTAGCAGATCTTTCCGCTGAGATAAATATCCCTACCTGGAGGCCACAGTTATAATTGTGAGTTCATAAGTGAGTCGTAGCTTAAAATGTAAATTGCTTGGAAATAAACCAAATTCAATGACATAATAATAAAAAGGGAAATCGATTTCTTCAGAAATACACATCTGTTCATTAAAGCTGTCTGCTAGTCCACTGCAGCTGTTCCCATTTAAAAACTAAAGATCTAAACATAATCCTTTATAGTGGAAAGTTGGTAGAAAACATATTCATAAAAGTCTGGTAATGGTTTGGCAATTAAGTGGGGTTTATTTTGTATGTGACTCTGGTAGAGCCCTCTGGATGTGCAAATGAAAAATATACTGTGACTACATCTCCCTTGAGGCAGTTGGTCATGTGAGGTCACCAATTCAAATCTCACTGGAACAATACAGAGGGTGACATATTCCTGGACATGTGCCTTTCTTAAATAGTGCGTCTTTTCTCGGTACTATAGGAAACATGGAGGATTTTCAAGAGAAATATCATAGCTACATTGGAAGTGATCCAGGCTACTGGTCACCTATGTCACCTCTTTCTGAGTGACAGAGCTCAGAAGCCTCGACTGAATTGGTAATAATGGCACAATCGCTGCCCACAGCTGTTCTGGCTTCCAAACCAATCCAACAATGAGCCCTGCACCAGCTCAGAGCTAAGACACTGGTGTCCAGCTGTGTTGTGTGATTTAAGGGGGGGAGCCCAGTGAGACTGCTGCCCGTCATGATGCATGCCTACTGATGCCAGTGCCCCCAAGTTCAGCACAGTCCCCAAGTGCTGCCTGCTCAGAGTTCCTTAGAGATATTAGTTTGATAATATCTCTTTTGTTTTTAGTACGTGTTTGCAGTACTTGCAGCTTATAATTATCTTGGGCAGTGGATGCACGTGTACATAAGACAACTTGATTCTTTTTAATCCCTTTCCTCTTTCTCCTGTCTCCCTCTCTCCTTCTCTAAACGCCCTTTGCCATTTTCATTCTTGTCCATATTATTAATCTTAGCTCACGTTTCTGACAAATTATGTTTACATTCAGTGAGTGTTATGGTTGATACGTTGTGTCAACTTGAGGAAGCTAGAAGCTTAGCTAAGTGACTCAGCTGTTCTACATCCTGGGGTGAAAAGGACATGCCCTTCCTGCTCTAGGATGTTTCTTGGTATTCATCTTGAGCCTGTGCAAGAGGGGGGCCCTGAGATGGTGTGGGCATGGGTGGATAGCCAGCATACAATCTAAGGGAGGAAGAAAGGCTTGCTTTCCCCCTTTTGCTCTTGCTGCTTTTGCTGTCTTCTGCTGCCATGAACTGCTGCCCTCTGCCATGTGCCACTCTGCCTTGGAGCCAGCTGAGTATGGACTGAACCCTCCACAAACTGAGCTAAATAAACATTTCCTTCCTTAATTCTGACTGTTGGGTGGGCATTTTGTCTCAGCAATGAGAGAAAAGAAACCAAGACAGTAAGGTTATTAGAGTCCTTAACCTTGACCCTGCTTGTCTTTCAGAGTGAACCAGGTCACATAAAAGCATGAGAACCCAAAAGGAGAAAGTAGGGTAGTAAAAGTACGGAATAAAAATTCATGTCTTGTTCCACTTCTGAGCTTCAGTCTCCTTGCTTGCAAAAGTGAAGTTCACATCGATCTATGTGACTTTCTTTGTATCTTCGGGAGTTGATAGAAAATACAGGAATGTCTTACATGACACCCCAAAAGAGAGGCATTCAATGTGCGTTTATTGATTGCTCTGAGGGTACAGTGCCAGAGAGGCAGACAGGGGCAAAGACAAACTTGCCTTCTTTCCAACCACTGCTTTGTCCTTCTGTGGTTTTGTAAAACAATATTGTCTTTGGAAGGCAGCATGGCCCCAGTGTGACTCTTACGATGGATACATACTAGAGAGCTGATCTGAGCCTTGAGCACCATTCTACAGAAATCAACTGCTTATGTGGAAGCACACGTTCATTTCTCATGGCATTGTCAGAGCTTATGAATCGTCCCTCTGTGCTGGAGACTCCCAGGAGATGAGGTAAACAGCACTATCAAGGTCTCTGACCATTTTCCCAATAGCACAGTTGCTCTCACAACTTATAATACAACTGCAGTGTTGTGCCAGGCAGATCCATTTCTGGTCTTGATCGCACTGGGTCACCCTCCTTCAGTCCACGTTTCTTACAGTGGCTCGTGTGGAGCTCTGGGCTTCTTGGACTTGAATAGTGTGCTGTCTCATTTCCTCAGCTCACCAGCCACTGCAGGAAGAGGAAGGTAGGTGTCTCAGAGCAAGCTGTGCTCTTGCTCTCCAAAGATGCCCCAGGAAAAGCCAGAGACACAGACCTAGATGCAAAGAAGAGCGCCTCACTCTGGAATGCAAATAAAATCCTGTCATAGCGTCTTCATTCCTTGCTGTGATGCTCAAGCGCTAACTGATGCCAGTGCCCCCAACTTGCAACTTGACCACTTTTGCAACCACTCATATGACCAACTTGCAGAAGTGTCTCATGCAATAGGGAGCATGTTCTCAGGGACCAAGGATAAGCCTACCTGCTGAGCTGAGATAGAGCTGGAAAATCATTGCAGGAGTGGGATCGTACCTAGGGAGTATCTGGCAGCAGACTAACAAGGACTCAACTGGAGAAGGGTGTTTTGGGGTCACCAAACCATCCCAGACCCCAGGAGAGACCAAGTGTTTAAAGCAAAGTGTTCTTTGGTACCCAAGTTGCAAATGCTGTTGAAAATGTCCCATGAAACACAAGGCAAGAAAGTGATAAATCACCTCTGTGATTCTGTTCATCTCATCAGCATCAATACATATTTATTGGCCTTCCAAAATGTTTAGGGTGCTGGGAAGCAAAACCAAACATCCAGGAGACACAGATCCTGCCTCCCAAAGAGACCACATTCTAAAGAGAAAACCAAGAAACAGGAGAATTCTCTCTGGTAGGCAAAGCAGATATACTGCTCACGAAAGATGCCGCTAGCATTTCACAATGGCAGCGGGCCTGAAGTGCACACATAAATTAATGCTTTTGTAAATCAAGTTAGATTTTAAATGTACCAGAGGAACCAACTGTTTAAAGGAACTTGGCAGAGAATCCCTCTTTAAAAAGAAAAAAAAAAAAAAGAAGAGTCACTTAGTAATGAGAATAATTGCTATCTCATTTATTGATTTTTATTAGCTTTGATTTTTCATTTTGGTTGATCTGGGAGGTCTGAAAATGCAAGAAGGAGGGACGTCTTTGCATTCTTACTTTGGGAAAAGCAATTTAAAAGTTTGTATCAGAGACTGTTAAATGTCTACCGTGTAGTTTATTGGGTCAACTTAGGCCACTTCTGTGATTCCTGATCAGGGCAGTGCTGTTGAAAAATGTTGGAAATAACAGTAATCTGAGATCAATTTAAAAAATTTAAATGTTTCTAGAACCACCAAAATGATCCTGGTGTTAGGTATGTTTGTTTGAACTGTGTGTGTGATTCCCTGTAGAGGAGACTTCTGAACCTTGGCTCCATTGACACTGGGACTAATGTTCTAGGGAATGTCCTGTGCCTTGTGCAATGCTCAGTAGCATCCCGGCCCTCTACTCACTGCATACCAGTACCATGTCACCAGTTATGAGAACTGAAAGTGTCCCATAGTTGTCACATGTCCCCTAGGGAAGGAAGGGAGCAAAATGTCCCAGTCGAGGGCCAATGCTCTGGGATAATGTACCTATTTACAGTCAGCTCTCCTCTTCTCAGACAATTCTGTATCTCACTTTCTCCAAGCAACTCACACTTTTTGGGTGGACTCTCACCCTGAAACTCATTGTTGACTGTGTCATTTGTTCATTCACAAAATGTGCCCCGGGTGTGTCCCACGTGCCAGGCGCTGGGTGCCCAGCAAGATGAGCAAGACTCTTCCCCAAGGTGATGGCCAAGACTCTTCCCCAGGGTGATTCCCCAAGGTCAGGTGGTCATATCAGATGGTCGATAGAGAAAGAGATTAATAATTAATCATAATTAATCATAAAGCACAATACGAGAAATTGGGGTGGAGTTAAAGACTAACACAGAAACAGCATAGGGAGGCAGAGTGATCCAGGAAGACCTTCCTGAGGCGGGGAACCTAAGCTACAAGGTCTGCAGGATGGGCAGAGGCAGCAGGCAAAAACTGAGTTGCTGCAGCTCCTGCCAGAGTAGGACCTGGGCAGTAGCGAGGGCTGTAGAGGGCTTCACCCACAGCAAGTCAGGTATCTTGTGTGATCAAAATATGCAATGAAAGTTTAAATTCTTAAAAAATTTATTACAGTAAAAGACATATTGCCGTTAATCCCTCTCAGAAATCTCCTCCTCACTTCAAACACATATAGCCCACTTACTGCCAGTTTCTGAAGCTATTCTGGAAGTCTCAGAAGTGTCTTTATGATATGTGATCAAAAATGCAGTGAATGCCACTGCCCAGTGCCTACCAATGGGAAGGCAAGATCACAAAAACATTAGTGTGTCCTCATCTACCTTACTCACTGGATCTGATACCATGAGGCTTCTGGCTGTTCCCCAGAATGACCATGAAGGGTAAACATTTTGAGTAGATTCAGGGCATCAAGGCAGCTATGATAATCCAATTAAAGATTCTTGTGAAAGAGGACTTCCAGAACTATTTCAGAATGGAGCAAGAATGATGGGATAAGTGTGTTTGAAGCCAGAGGATGTATTTTGAGGGGATTAATGGTGATGGGTCTCTCACTGTAATAAATTTTTTAATGTAAACATTCATCATAGTTTTTGGTTATAGTTCATATAGGCTTATTGCTTCTGGACTGCTCAGGGTTACCCAGAGAAACAGAACCAATAGAAGATCAATCAATTGATTGATCAATGGATAGATAGATAGATAGATGATAGGTTGATAGACAGATAACAGCAGGATTCTCGTTGTCTGATGTCCACTGTGTTACACACACAGGTATACATAGATATAGATGATATAGATATAGATATATTCAAGTGCTCCTGAAAACTGAGAAGCCCCAGAACCTTCAGTCTATAATCAGAAGACCCTAGAAAGCTGGAGATCAAATTCCAGGCTGAGTTCAGAAGCCTGCAAACCAGGAGAGCTGATGATGTAAGACCCACTTCAATGAGAGAAGACCAATGTCAACTTCACAGTCAGGCAAAGGGAGAGAATTTGATCTCCCTTCACTTTTGTCCTATCCAGGTGGTCAATAGACTGCACAAGCCCCACCCACCCTGGGGAGGGCAAACTGTTTACTGAGTTCACTATTCAAGTGCCAAACTTACCCCCAAATGCCCTGGTAGGCACACTCACAAATGTTTAATCAGTGTCTAGTCACTCCATGGCCCAGGCAGTCGACACAGAAAATTCACAATCATGTCTTCATAGCCCAAGCAGGAGTTTGCCTCCTTCCTGCAGGAAAAGGCATGAGTCTTATTGGCTCTCAGAGCACTGAAAGACAGACCTGGGCTTTGTGTTCCCTCTCATCTCAGAGTAGTGTGTCCCATGGAAAGATGGCTTCAGATGCCAAGAAGAATTAAGATTATTTCAAAGAGTAAAAGTATGGATCTTCACTAAGAAAGGGATAACATGTCAGGGGTTTGCTTATCTGGGTTGTTTCTTGAATAGATTTTGCACAAAAGTTGGAAAAAAATCCTTCCTACTTTACCAAACCAGCCAGGTCACATTGCAAACTGACATAAGCCAATTCAATCATGCACACCTATTACATTCTTTTTGGTAGCTATTGACAGCACCCCCAGTTGGAGGGCAACTGAGAATTAGCTATTTTCCTGCACCTTTGCCAGCCAGTCAGAGTGAAACCATATCTCAAACCCTAGGCCATGTGCAGACACAAGTATTAGCAAGAAGACAGCAGTCTGTACACGCTGGTACGTAAGCTCCCGAAAACCCTAACTCTCTGGCCTTGTAGGTGTTTGGACTATATCTCTCCTGAACCTTTATCCCAGGCATACAAGACCATGACAACATTCAAGATGCAGGGGATGAGACTCCTGCAGACCATTAGCAGGACATAGCATCATTTGGGGGCTCTGAACTTAAGCACCATCCCTGTGGGTCAAGGGGGAAATGATTGTGAGCTTTTCATATCCTATTTAGCAAGGTTGGGGAACTGCAGGAACATTTCTTAGCCAAACCCAGCATCTTGAATGCCATTAACCCCACTAGCAAGATCCCCACTTCTTACACCTATTATGCTGAATAAGGAGCCCCATTTCCATCATTAAAAACCCATTTAGAACCTTCTTTGAGCTCATTAGCGAACTCTCTGGTGTTCAGAGGAAAAGGAAGACAAAGGAACCCGTCTTTGGGGGAGGGGCCTCGGGAGGGCGGTCTTTCTGATTAAAGGTTGGAGTCCACTTTCAGAGTACACATCACTGATCAGGATCACTGGCTGCCCCTAAGGGTAGCTCACACTGGTTAACACATCCATACCCTCAGCTCACTGCAAGCAAGATTTTAAAATAAACTGCACATATCTAAACACTCAGGCAGTGGCTGCATCTGTCCTGGGAGTGGGTGTGCAAGAAGAGGGCTGATCCATTTAATGATCTAATTAACCATGAGCCATCACATACATTAAATCTGGATTGCCAATTTTCAGAGAATTAAAGTCCAATCAACTCTACTTCAGCCAAGCTCCGGAGCACATCAGTCTTTACGTGGTAGAGGTCAAGATAGACTCACAGCTTGATTTGGGAATCTTGTTGTGCTCCAAATGAGCCATTTTCAGCCTTTTTTCAGAAAGAGAAGCCCTCATTTTGATGACCTCTATTAAAGGACAGTTATATTTTAGTGTCTGTGAGCTGAGAAAATAGCTAACAAGGAAAAAGTTGCCATGAAGCCAGCAGCACTTTCTGTGTTAATTTTACTAGTCACAGTAACATAGTACACTTGGAAGAGAAAGCAGGTTAGATTCAAAAGTAGGCAGAGTTCTAGGGGTGTTGCTCAGTGGTAGAGCACATGCTTAGCATGCATGAGGCCCTGGGTTCCGTTTCCAGAATTTTTTTTAAAACAACACACATAGATGAGGGGAAATCGCAGAGAGATTAGTCACAGAGAAAAATATTGGTGTATTAGAGACCTACCCATGATCTCTTACTCGGTCGATCCAACAGACAGTCCTTGTGCTACAGTAGACAGCTTTCTTCAGTGGAGACCTAAGGAAAATAGATGTCATGTATGTGAGGTCATGTTGCACACAAACTGTGCCTCTCAAACACTTGCCCTCACACATGCACACCAAGGCCTAAGCATGCCTGTGAAATGAAACATGGAGGTGAACGAGGATAGGAAAAACAGCACAGACAGTCTCGGGGTTCGTGTGGAAGCAAGGTCTCCTCCCTAATACCCCATGGCTAGGTGTGGCTGTAGGACATAAGTTACCATACACAGAGGGTTGATACAAATGACAGGAGCGAATACAACAGAGAGTGGTTCCCCATGTCTTGTGGAAGTTTCATCATTTTGAGCATCATCAAAAGTGCATGTTTAGCACCTGCATCTCCATTTCCCTATGCAGGACTTATGTCCAGAAACTGTAATCAGAAATTAAATCTAAAGAAGTTTGAGGTAGGTCACTCTGCACCACATCTTGTTACATAACCCTGGGCAAATCACGGAGTGACTCTGAGCTGTGTCTTACGTTGAACACGTTCACCTTGGCTTAAATCACTGGTGTTACATGCATGACTGTTCAACTGGGTGGCTTGTACCACCATGCTGTTCAGTGGGACAGTCATGCATGTACCACTGCTGCTTCAGAGCCACACCCACAGCCAGATATATAAATAATGGCCCCATTTCAAATGTGCTAAATGAGCTAACCCAGACAAAACACATAGTAGGTGTTCAAAACTTAACAAAGGTGAGTATATGAGTCACCTATTTCCAGTGGCAAACTAATTGCAGCAAAGAGCAGAAACCAACCAAAGATCCTTGGGTGAAATGAGATTATTTCTAACTATGTGCATTTCACATGTAAAGCAGACACCTCCATGGTGTTGAATTAAGTTTGCTGGTTCTGAGCCCCAGATGAGACTTGTTTAATATCAAGAGTTTTTCCTATCAACCAGGCATTTATGTAGGGAAAGAAATATCTTCTTGCATGTCCACTGAGGAAAAGAAACCACTTGGCCAATCTCCCTTCTTTGTGACTTCTAAGTGAAAGCAGAGTCTCTTGCTGAGGTTTAACTGGATGACATCTATTGTCTGGTTGTTCAGTATAAGACAGACATTCTGAAGTAGCAAGGGACAAGAATCAACTAGATCTTTTCACCTATCAGTTGTATTCTTGTCTATCAGTTGACCATCTTTTAAGCACCTGTTGACAATGTAAAGATGCTTTGTAGCAACAGGAGGAGCCCTGTCCTAGGGGCCACCATAGCCATGGAAAGACCAATCCTCACAAAAGCCATCTGTCACTGTTCAATGTCCATGACAACACTTAACAGTCTGGAAGTTAAGAAAGAGCAATTCTGCCAAGCAGAGAAACCACCCTCTACCCCTGTTCCATTTTCAGCAACCCCAATTCCTTCCAGCCCCACTTTCTCACAGTCCAGAACGTAGGCGGAGGTCAGAGTTGTCCATTCTGCTGATACACTGCTGTGTTTGCAGTCACTGGCCAGCTGTCCTGCCTGGGTGCTGGGCTGAGGTTCTCAAAGCCTGATGTTTTGCACAAGGCAGGCAAGGAACTCCGCTGCCAGAGATCAGGCCCAGCTCATGGTGATGACTTACCCACTGGGGTGAAGGCAGTGGTCCTCAGCCTCAGTCCTAGTGACATTTCCAGCTGGATCATTCTTTCCATGCCAGCAGTGTCTCCTGTCCCAGAAGGGACAAGTAAGAATGCTCCAGATACTTTCAAGTGTCCCCTGCAGTGCAAATCCCCACTTGTTGAGGGCAATTCACTTAAAAGAGGCTCCTAAGAGGCCAATGTTTTAGGAGAGAGGATTTAAAAATTTCACTTCTTCGTGTATTTATTCATTCATGCAGTGAATATTCAAAAGCCTCTATGATGTGCCACGCACTGTTCTAACCACTGGGGATTCAGCAGAGAACAAGGTCCCCACTTTACTGGAGCTGATGTGACCTGAGGAACACTGATGTAGCTTCTCAACAAGCCAATGAGCAAGACAGGAAATTTCTTTCACCAAGAGCTGACAAATTTCATAGCACACCATTATCAGGGATGAAATTAAACTTCAGTTACTTAATTCTTACTATCAAGGTTCGTTTAACACCTTCTGCAATCAAAGGTTTATTCTTTGAAAGAAGAGTAAACAAACCAAAGGCAAAAAAGAACACAGGCATACTTTAGAATGTGACAGATAAATTTCATTTTTTCCCAGCCATAAATACAAAATCTGCTATATGTACATAAAGTAAATTAAATGAGAGCAAGTTTTAGTTTGGTTAATCATGTGTTGACCACCTACTGAGTGCTAAGCATTGATCTAGCTAGAAGATGAAGCAGAGAATGAGGCAGGAAAAATCCCTTGCTCATTTGGGGCTTGTAGTCTATCAGGAAAGACAGAAGATAAGATACATAAGTCAAATGTATAGTATAATCGGTAAGATAAATGTCTAGGAAAAGAAAAACACTACCACGTTAAGAAGAGAGAATCGTAAGAGATGTAAGGGAGCCTGGGAGCCTGTGGTGAGAGGTGTCCCTCAAGGACTGATGGGAAGTAGGTGGAGGCTGAGCCTTGCAGATTCCCAGGGGAGGAGCATTTCACGCAAAGGGAGCCACAAGTGCAAGGGCCCTGTGAAAGGACCATACTTCATGCTGCTGGAGCATGAGGCAGTGTAGTCAGAGGTCAGTTTGGAGAGTGATGTCTTAGCCTGTTTGTGCCATTATCACAGAATACCAGATACTAGGTAATTTATAGTGCACAGAAATGTATTGGCTCACAGCTCTAGAGTCCAGGATCAAGGCACTAGCATCTGGCAAGGGGTCTCATGGGGCACCATTACATGGCAGGAGGCAGAAGGAAAAAGAAGCCAAAGAAAATTGAAATGACCCTTGTATAACAGTACAATCCCATTTGCAAGGGTAGAGCCCAAAGCTCGCACCTCCTAACACTAGCATGATGGCTATGGAGTTTCAACATGAGTTTTGGAAGGATCAACACTCAAAACATGGGAGGTGACAAAAGCCAGGTCAATGTCATGATGCTGGCCTTGGCTCTGATGAGGGGAGGCTTTAAGGTCCTAAGAAGGGGTTCAGACCTGACTTGGGTGCTCAAAGGGCCATGCTGGCTAAGCAGTGGGTATTAATGAGGGCAGGAGACATAAACAGGAGCTCAGGAAGAGGACAATTGCCCCACCCAAGAACAAGGTAGATACCTTGGACTCCAGGGAAGCTGACAGTGGTGAGGAGTGGCTGGACCACTGTTCCTCAGCTGTCTTCCTACCCTCTGCTGCTCCTTGGTCATACCTGATGGACCCATCTCAGAATCTAACTCAAAGGATGGGACACCCAGTCTCCCTTCATTTTTCCTAATGACACACACTCCTGGGTGCCCTCATCCCATCTTTATTTCTTCAGCCAGACTCTCCCCAGAGCCAACCTCTGAGATATCTCACTTCGACTTTCTCAAATGAAATCCTATTTCTACCCTTCCCCCTCATTTCTGACAACAGATACTTCTTCTCACAGCCATGTGCTTCTTTCCTCCCACCCACCCTCTTATCTGATCCACATGTGACTCCTATTGGCAATACCTTTAAAATACAACCAGGAAATCATTTAGAAAGGAGAAGTTCCAGGAAACCCACCCTCCCAGTAATAGCAGGTGTAGATGCCCTTTATTAACTTTGTATAACTGGTCATTGAGAGAAACAGACAGAAGAGGCACCTGCAGAACCCTGGCTACTCAGGAGGATTTGTGTATTTATCATTCTCTTTGTTCAGAGACCAGGGTGTTCCTGGGATTCTCATTCCTCTTTCACATCCCTGCCAACTTCATCCTGGACAGTGATTGGTAGATATGGGCTGACTGTTCTACATGCTGTGCTCTGCACTTCTACTGAATATTTCCTGGGTAGCTGTGGATTGTGGCTTCCAAGAGAATGGTGTATTCTTGGGAGCTGCCACTAAGACCAGAACCAGCAGGTTCTGATGTGATTTCATGTGTCCCCACCAAAACTGAGGTGTTGCCAAAAAGAGAGTCCTCTAAGAGGTGATGGGCCATAAGGGTGCTTCCTTCCTATATGAGATTTAGGTCCTCATGAAAGGCACTCCATGAAGTTCTCAGCAGTTATTGCCCACCTTCTGCCATATGAGAATAGAGTGTTCCTCATCTCTGGAGGACAGCGCTCAGAACTCCACCTTAAAAGCAGATCCTGGACTCTCAGCAGACAACTGAACCTGCTGCCACCTTGACCTTGGACACCCCAGCCTCCCAAACTGTGCAAAACTCAATTTCTCTTCTTATAAATTACCCAATCTGTGGTAGTCTATTATAGCAGTACCATTTGACTAGACAGGTTCCTTCAAGGTCACAAAGGGCATGGTGAGTATAGCCAAGATGTGCATGCAGAGGAACACCCCAGATCTTCCTTCATTAAATATAGCCCAAATCTTTCTCTGTTGAGCCAAAGTCCTCAGAGACAGGTCTCCAAAGAGATGACAAAATCACAAAAAAGGGAAAATATGTCTTTGTCAAAAGTTTTGGAGGGAAGATATAAGAGTAGGTAGAAGACGTGTGTATGTAGCATATCCAGTAATGACCACTATCTTTCACAGATCCTTATGGTGGTTCAGTAATAGGGAGCCAAGAGTGATACTTTACCATCACCCTTCATCTCTCTTGAAGCTAGACTCCACTTAGATCTGCTAGGTCAGCCTTCGGGTGTGCAGTGAAGGGTAACTTCATGCCATCTCCTGCACAAGGTACTAGATTCATAGCATCCACAAGACAGGTAGGCATCCTCTGCCTTTAGGGACGCTCCATCCAGCTGCAGCATTTGGGGACACAAAACTCTTCATAATGGAGGATGCTCTGTGCATTGTGGAAAGTTAAGCAGCATTCCTGGTCACTACCCACTTGACGTTAGCAGCATGGACCAGTTATGATTAAAATGAAGTGCTCAAACATGGCCTTAATACCCTCTAGGGGCCGAGGGTGCCCTGTTTGAGAATTACTGGTCTACCTGAGTTGAATCAGAATCTTCTTGGGATTCCTGTAGTGATTCTAATGGAGACAGATGTGACTGATTCTGTCCATACGACAAGTGCACAGGTTTCCTAGTTGGGGCTTTTCTGGTAAAGGGGAGGGAATTGTTTGCCCTGCTTTCTTTCTGCTCTGGGGATATCTTTTAATGTGTGTAGTGGTGAACACATGTATAGTCAAGTGCAGGGAACAAAGAGCCAACCGCCTACTATTTTCTCCCAACTCATGTGTGCAAACTCAGATGGTGATCCAGTTCAAATGTCCTACCACACCTTCTCAGAGCTATTTTCTAGCAGGCTTTCATCATTGCCAAACCAAATGAACAAAGTCACTCTTGGGTCACAGCATTTATGAAAGTCCCAAGTAGGGACTTCTCCAAACTTTTTCCCCAAGGAATCCTTCTGTGTGTTACTGTTTACTGTGTGTTTCACAAACTCTCCAGTGACATCTGTAAAGCCCCAAGTAGATGCTGACCACATGGTGAATGCTGCTGCGTGATCCTCATCATCATAATCATTAAGATGCAGCAAGAATTGGGTGTATAAATGGTGATATGCAGGGCATGAACATAGACAGGCATCATTCAGTGCTGTTGGGGCTGTGGGAATCGACTGGCCTTCGTGTGTCCAGAAAACACAGACTTGGTACAATAATCATTCATAGGAAAGCGCAGGTTTGCAAAGAGGTTGCCCCAGTGGCTTGTCCCAAGAAACACATTTGCAGGAAGGACACAGAGCACCCTCCCCAGCTTCTGGTGATTGATATCTATGCTCCCTGCATTTTGGCATTAACAGAAATTTTTTGTGTGTGAAGGCCCCTAGGACTCTGCTGCTATCATTCAGCACCTGGATTGGGGGAATTACTGCTCACAAAATCATGGAAACTTGCACCTGAAAACTCCCTGGAAGGGGGAAAGATTTTTTAAAAATTAAAAAGCGGTTGGGAAACCCTTTAGACTAATTTGAGAGGTACCAGGAGAATTAGCTCTTTGCTGTAAGGATTTGATGATCAAAGGCAGGAAGTCCTGACTGGCATTTATCTTACACTGAGCAGCTGCTTTGGCTTTTTGATGTACTCCTGCCACCAGATGGACAGGATGGGGGGAAAGCTCATTTCTTACAGTGAGGACCTCCCCACACACAGACCACTGTACAAGGCTGAATCTGGTAGATGCATCAATGCAAGAATGCTGAGTGCCTGTTTACTTAGATGCTTGCAAGATGCAAGAGCCCACAAAGATGGTAAAAGTGGCACACACTCTTACATCCAGGGGATAGACTGTGACTGGGGATGCAGGGACCATCTTGCTATCTCTATCTCTGCCATTCTAATAGACGAATTGTTTCCAGTGTTCTTTGAGGACACTCCCAAAGGAATCTGGGGTAGGGTAGGAGCAGTCACCTACCCAGGGGATTAACAGAACAACAGAAGAGATTGTTGGAATGCAAACCAACATTATACAATAATGGGTGCTACTACTTGGGTGATATGTTTATTATTTTTATAATCTGGAGTCTAATCTGCACTGTTATATAGAATCCTCATAGCTTCTTCTGGGAAATGGGAAAAGTAGCTTATATTTGACCCCAGAGGTTAACTCGGCTGCCTAAGATCTCAACACTTTTTGCACTGATACTGTCAGTGTTTCCCTGCACTAAAGGAAAGAGACAGATCTGCTGTTTATGGGCACTTACTGCTGGCAGAGCTGGTGGTCAGTGCTTTGCATGTATCATCTTGTGGAATGCTTGCACTTGCTCTATGAAGTAGGCCAGAGGGCTCCTGCTTTATAGATGTGTGAAAAGTGGCAGATAAGTTTAACTAATGTGCCCAAGGTCATCCACTATTTAGGGACAGAACAGGAATGTAGCCCAGGTCTGTGGACTCAACAACCTCTCATTGGTCTAGTCTGCTTGCCCTTTGGCAAAGGGTTCAGTCTTGGGTCTTGGAGGGCAAAGCCTGTCTACCTCACCTCTATCTCACTGTGCTGAGCCCAGGGGCTGGCAAGGAACAGGTCCCACTGAGGGCTGACGGGTGAAGAAAGAGAGGGAAAAAGAGCAGGCAGGAAATAAAGAGAGATGGGAGCCCAAAGAGAGCAATGAAGAGGGATTGTATGTCACTTTATCATGACTGGGTCGATATCCCAGACACCCACCACTTAAGGCAAAAGAGATTTACCTGGTTCACCATTTCCGGTGGGTTCAGGTGCCCAGGCAGAAACAACATGGTAGAGGGGTATGGCGGAAGACATCTGCTCACCCCATGGTAGCCAGGAAGCAGAGAGAAAAGGGAGGAGCCAGGAACAAACACACACCCTTGCAGGTCACACCACCAGTGATCCACCTCCAGCATGGTCCCACCTCCTGACACATTCAGCTACTGAACTCTCCAGTGCAGGAATCCATTGCCGAGTATAGCACCCCATGATCCAAACACCTTCCAAAAACATGGGACTTGGGGGAACAATTTATATCTAAACCATAACAGGAGGGAAAGCAAAGGAAGAAGTGAGGTAGGGAGACAAGAGGGGCAGGAAGTCAGTCTGTTCAATATTTCTACTTAGTTCTCTAGTGAAACAGGAAGGGAGTCTGTGTAGCTGTCTTGACTGTCCATTGTTATTGTATGACTGCGTGAGCTGTACCATGCATTTTTTCCTGCCACCATTTCTCTGTAAACTGCTTGAAATAGCCAGGGTCTTGGCAGGAAAGAGGATGACACGGTGAAATGGGATCATGGGGGACAGTTTCTTTTACAGTCTACTTAAAAGGTGTGCATGGGTTGTAAGGTGAACAGTAGGGGCTGCCAAGGCATGCTGAGCCCAGTAGGGGCCCTAAAAGAGGGGCAGGGAGTAATTACTGGAATCAGAGAGGTAGCTGCAGCTACAGCTGCAGCCCTGCTGTTGCAAAAGGCAGTCAGAAGACAAATTTACTCCAATGCCTTTATTCCCATCTTCCAGTCCTTACCCAGTGACCCCTAATGGCAAAACCCAATAAGAAGCTGGAGGGCAAGTGCGTCATCCTTGAACCATCTTCCCAGGTAAAGATAGAGAATGGATTTCAATGGGTCACAAGAATATGTGACCCGCGATGCTCACAATATTAACACACTATGAACAAACAGCAGGGGGCACCAACAGAAGTGTGCATGGACCAATCAGAAGGGCGCCAGCCAAAGAACCCCCAAATTAATGAGCTTTTGTAGGACTTAGGTCTTACACTGGATGTGGATCCCAGAGAAAGGCATCTACATGTCTCCAGGGGATGTCACACAAATGTACACGCAGTTTCTCTGTCTCAACCACACCAACTTTGATGCAGATAAGGCAGGCCAAGTCCCTGCCAGCCATAGCCCATGACCATGTGGCTTAGACATATGGGTTCCGGAAAAGGATGGTGAGATGCCCTTTACCCAGGGCCAATGTCTAACGCCTTTTCTAACTTGTGAAAATTCCAGCTTTGGCAAGGCCCTGCCATCAGACTCATTCCGCTAACACGTGAGAATTTTCCAAACTATTTTGACAGATGAAATTGCAGATAATTAGCTTGGCTCAGCCAACTTGAAATTGCTGGGGATGATTTCTGTGGCTGTGTACTGGGGTTTCTGAAAGATCATCTAAAATTGAGAAACAGGCCGGTGCTATCCTCATCCTACCCCTCCGACACATCATTACAACTGTAGGAGAGAACTCTGCACTGGTCATCAAGATCCGTGACAAATGCAGAGGAATATGCCACTCAATTAAAACCCTGAAGCCTGGGTCTGTTTATAGCAGAAGATTGGAAAAGTACTGTCACCTAAATGCCTTCTCACTAACATCAACCATCTTTTTAGACAGATTCCATTTTCTCTGCACTACGAGTTCTTTTTTTTACTGAGAATAAGATTGGCATCTGAAAAATAAAGTAAGAGCTATAGAAAGTTTATGTGTCTCTCTCTATTCCTGCATGTGCCTTCTTGGTGATTTCTGTGAAGTTAGATTTTAAAGGCTTGCTTCTTTTCTTTTTCAGTGCACCTGTGTAAGACAGAAGTCAGTTGATGACAGGAAGGGGTCCACTCCACCTATCCCTGTAACTGTACCCTTTACTGTGGGACCTTAGCATTCCTCCTATATATGTACTTTTCTCTCCTTGTGTGTCTCAGTCTTCTCAGGCTGCCATACCAGAACGAATGACTTGCTGCGTGGCTTAGAAAACAAACATTTATTTCTCAGACATCTAGAGACTGGAATTCCAAGATCAGAGTGGTGGCATGGGCAGGTTCCAGGGAGGGTCTCTTCCTGGTTGGTGACAGCCACCTCCTAGCTGTGACTTCTCACAGTAAACAGAAGCAGAGAGCACAGGGCTCTTCCTCTTCTTAAAAGCACATGAATGCCATCATGAAGGTTTCACCATTGTGCCCTCTAATAAGCCTATTACTTCAGGCCCCTTACAATCCCTTTTCCTAGCACCATCATATTGAGTGTTAGGGTTCAACATAGGAATCTAAGGGACACAAACACTCAATTCATAACATCACATGACTCACTCCGACCAAGAGAATAGAGCAACGCTAAAGGGTGTGTCAAGGAGCCTGGCATGATTCATTTCTTTGCTCCTGTACTGCAGAAGGATAGGAGATGTATGGGGTCTCCTATGCTGCCCTAACTAAGATGACCTAGTCCTTTGCAGCCTGAGATATAGCTCTTAGTTGGCCCAATGAACCTTGCCAAGATCCACCAAGCGCAGCGTGCACCTGACCCCTAGCTTACCTATAAATGCCTGAGCTATGTAGTAAATGATTGTGGTCTGTGTTGCCACGTTTGCAGGTAGTGAATGACCCACCATGGCTACTGGATGGTCATTTTGGTCATTTGTACTTATTTCCTGGAAAGCAGGCTCAACATAGTGTTTAAAAAGTGTGAAATAGTTCTGGTCTTCTTGAATTTGAATTCTGGCTCTGCCACTTACTTTGTGTGTGATTTCTTCTTCTGATAACAATATTACATAGGACACTAACAGTATTACATGGATAACTATGTCTTATCTTCTCACAGACAGGTGTACACATGTTGAACATTTATTCCCTGTCCCCAAGCAGAGGTGTTGGGAGAGTGGTGGTTCCATTGTAGGCTGAGTAGCAAACGAGTGAATGCAGAGGAAGCTTTTTAGGAGGCTGTTGGTATAGAGCAGGGACTGTAGAGGTATTGTGGTGTCTTTTAAAGGACTGGAAACCCAGACAGAGCTGCCCAAAGCAGGTGCATGGAGGCCCAGGGAGCACTGACATCTCTGCTGAATGACGGACTTTGAGCTTAGCATGGATTGAACTCACAGCTCCCAAAATAGGAAATGTAATCAGGCCTGCTTTAAAGTTCTCCAAGATAACTATTTCTTATCTTCTCACAGGTGCACACGTGTTGAAGGATTATTCCCTGTCCCCAGGCAAAGGTGTTGGGATTTCAATGGTGATTTCAATGCAGGCTGACTCTAGACAGCATGGCCAACCTCTCTGAAGGACAAAAATCTTCTTTGTGTCCTCATCCTCTTCCTCCCATGCACTTGGTCTTCTTCTATTTTAGCTTCCAGATTACTCAGAGATCTCATCTCCCCCGAAGTCATGGGGCTGTCAAAATCACAACCCATGCCCTGAATATCTCTGTGTCTTATCTCATGTAAGGCAATTGTCATCCTAAACAAGGATTCTTGTACAGCAGGTAATTTGTTAATAAGTGACTCCTCCCATGTAATCCATTTACTGCTTACTAAACATGTCTCTCGAATAGAGTTTTATCAAGGAAAATGTAACAGTGGGAAATCTAAACCCTTTCATGGTTGTTGGCAAATATAACTAAGGGCAAAAAGACATTTGGAACTGTCTCAACCACTAGCAAGTGATCACCCATTAGGACCAATCCCCAGCATTGAGGTGGGCTCTTGAGTCACCCTCATCCCATGGGATACATTGGGATCAGTCATAGGACCATCTCAAAGCTCTGTCCTGGGTGACAGCTGGAGACATTCACTCTGAGAAGCGGTGGTCACCAGGTCCACCTTCTTTCCCACTTCTGAATCTCTGCACATTATGCTTTGCTCTGCAATCAGAAATCCTTCTGGGTCAGAGAGCGGCTTGAAATTCTCTTCCTCCTTTGGCTTCTCCATAGCCCTTTATAGTGAATTTCTCCTGTCCCTAACTGGTCTGTGAGCTGTTGGAAGGCAGTAACCATGTCATAATCATCTTATCTTCTCCCACATCGCTCAGCCAAGTGTCTTTTGTGTTCCAAACTCTCAGTAAATAGTAGGTGGGGAAAAAAAAGAAGAGGAGGAGAAGGAGGAAGAGAAGGAAGGGAGAGGAATAATGATTTCACAGGAACTTCATCTAAGCAGTGATATCCACACAGCCCAGGCCTGTAGGGAGCTCTGGTGACCACTACACTTACTGGACCTCTTCTGCTGTCCTCCTGAGACAGGGAAGAAAGTGGAGGCGAAGTGAGGAAAGGAGAAGGGAGAGGAGAGCAGTGGAGTTCAAGGGGGCTCCTTCTCTCACACATCTTTCTTTGCAGCCAGCTCAGGCAGTGTTGGTCCTGAGAGAATCACAAAGCAGGAAACATCCCCACCTTGAAGAGCAGTGTGAACTTGACGTGGCTAAGCAAAGCCTCACGGTCAGTGAATTTAAAGCTTGTCAAACCAGGCTTTGAGTGTGGTGCTGTCTGCATTCAAAGTTCTCCTAAATCACAGTCACAGGGCTAGACACACTTGAAAATCATCTTGTCCAGTCCAGCCATTACACTCTGCCTTCCTCTGGCACTGCTTCCTGCCATAGTGCATCCATTCTACACATGTACAGCCTAGGTCCACAGAGCCTGGGGCAGGGCTGGGACCAGAACCCAGCTGTACAGGTCCTAGCCAGCATCTTTTCATCACCCCGCACTGAGCTGAATGATGTGGCAGCCACGAGGACTGTCTCAAAGCAACACCACTGACTGCAACAGGTACGCTAAGTATTTGTGTGCAAACTAATAAACCCTAGGATAAGTACGTACTATGGAAACTCTCTTTAGCCCATTAGTCCTCAATAAACATTGTTGCCTAGCTGAGCTCTCCAGGCCCGGCCCTGCTGCACTGCCCTTCTTCTTTGAGCCTATGCAACAGCTTTCTTTGCTGTGATAACAAGGCCCTGGCAGATGTGATGAAATCACAAGAATTAGCATCGGAAATGGGTTAAAAATAAAAGCTTTTTTTTCCCCCTATGCTATTCCTATCTGCCCATGTGTGCATGCGTGCAAATTTGAGATGTGATGAGCACAGCACTAACACGGCATAAACAGCTCCGTGACAAGTGTATACTGGATGTCGACTAAAGGAAAGGCACTTGGAGAGGGCCTGGGGTCCTCTCAAAGCAGTGAAGCTTAGATGCTGCAGGTGTGGTCCAAACACACGAGTCAGGAGAGAGTGCACAGGGACTTCCCAAGAAGAAGATGCTTAAGGCTTAAGAAAATAAAAGTCTCAAGGGAAGAGAGGAAGAGAAACCAAATCAGTTCACGGAGGCAAAGACATTTGGGTGAGACCTAGAAACTGGAAAGTTTTCCAATAAGGACAGGAGAGAAAACTCCAGCTAAAGAGGCTAGCATGAGCCCAGAAGACTTGAAAATTGAGTTTTACCAATGCTTGAAATAAGTACATAATGATTTTTGTTATGATTTAGATCTAAAATGTTCTCCAGAAGTCTCATGTGTTCAGGAGTGGGGATTTTGGAAGGTGATTGGATCAAGAGGGTGCTATTAATGGATTGATCCATTGATGAGATCATAGCTAAAGTCACCATGGGGTGACCAGCTTTCTTTTACCGTGTCCTTCCACTGTGCTATTTCTGCCTTGGAACCACCTAACCTTGAAGGCTCTGAACCCTCCAAAGCCATGAGCCAAAATAAACAATCCCTCTTTAAGTGGCAGGAGTCAGGTATTTTGTCCCAGTGATGAGAAAGTGACTAAAACATTTTCTTATACAAGTTGTTCTGAAAAAGAGGAAATGGGGGCTGGGGATTTAGCTCAGCAGCACAGTGCCTGCCTGGCAAGCACAATGTTGTGAGTTCGATTCCCGGTGCCGGGGAAAAAAAAAAATGAAAAAGGGGAAATGACCAATTTTAATACATCATTACAGGTCAGTCTCACTTACTGAACACAGATGGAAAATTTCTAAATAACATGCAACAAAGTGAATCCAGCAGCATGTTAAAGCAAATACTTTCTAATGCGCTTTACCTTAAAATGTGAGGACAGTGTGAAGTTTTAAAATCCATCTGTCTAACTCAGCATATTAACTGATGAAAGGAAGAATAGCAATATGATTGATTCAGTACATCCAGAATAAGTGATCAATAAGCTTCAATAATTTTAAAAAATAGAAAATCTCTTCCCAAACTGGAAGCAGATTAAAAAATAGCTATCAAGACCTGAAAATAAACATCACCTCTGATGGTGAAATATGTTGGCATCACTATTAAAGTTCAAAAAGGGCATAAATGCAGCTATCACATCTATTATTCAATGTTATATTTGAACTCTTTGTGAATACAGTAAGCAAGAGAAAATAGGTTTAAAAACTGGAAAGCCAAACACACTTTTAGTATTTGCGAAAGTTATGACTGTCTCCCAAGGAGAGCTACACATAAAATTTTAGAACTTGAAAGAGAATTCAGGAAGACTGTTGGATACAAGATTCACACTAAAAATTCCATCGCTTTCTATAAACCAGGAAGTAGAAAAAATGTATAAGCCTCAAGCTGGAGAAGGGGTTCTTCATAAAGACTCCTTTCCACCACCCAAAAACTTAACAAATGAGACTAATACACTTGGTTCAATGCAAGACTTTTATAAATGAAGTTAAAAGATACACCACAAACTGGGATTAGATACTGGCAATATAGAATTAAATTAGTATCTGGATTATATAAAGAAATTCAACACATCAATAAGAAAAGTTCAAACAATAACAAAAGAAACAAAGAAACAAAACAGTTAAGGGACAGAAAAGAGACAGCAAATGCCCAGGCTAGCAACCTGGAAGGAAAAGATCAAACTCATTCATAGCCTGTGTTGTTGTTTGGACCTAAAGTGCCCCCGCAAAGGCTAAACACTCAATCATTGAGCTACAGTGCTATTGGAGGCAGTTGAACCTTTAAAAGATGAGGCCTGGATACAGGAAGTGATGTCACTATGGGCATGCCCTCAAAGGGAACATTGGGATCCTGACTCCTTCTTCTTTTTGTCTCCTAGTCACGGTGTGGTGAGCAGCTTTACTCCACTGCATACCCAGATCATGGTGTTTCTGCCTTCCTAAGAGCCCCAAAATAATGGATCCAGCTGATGGGGGCCTAAAACCTCTGAAATCGTCAGCCCAAGTCAATGTTTCTTCCTTTTAAATTGTTTATCTCAGTTATTTTGTCATAGTAGTGGAAAGCTGAATAATACAGTCTGAAAACTGTAACTAGCAACCACATGATAGCATTTCACAACATTACTGAAGAAAATTTAAAATCCAACAACAACATCTAGTGGTGCAGGTATACGCCTTGTGCTGGGACCTTTGTTGGGACAACCTTGAAGGAGCTATTTGCAATACAGTTGAGCATCCCTTATTCAGAATACTTGGCACTAAGTGTTTGGGATTCCAGATTTTTTGGATTTTGGAATATTTACATACATATAATGAGATATCTTTGTGATGGGACCCAAATCTAGGCACAAAATTCATGTATGCTGCATTAACATCTTACACACCCAGCCTAAGGGGAATTTTGTACAAAATTATTAGTGCAATTTCATTTTGGCCATAACCTTTCACATGAGGTCAAGTGTGGAGTTTTTGCCTTTGGGTGTTGTGTTAGTGCTCAAAAAGGTTAGGGTTTTGGAGCATTTTTGAATTTCAGATTTTTAGGATTAGGAATGCTCAACCAGTTAATCCAGCTAAGTCAAAATTGTGCATGAACTTACTAGAAGCCGGCAGTTGTATCTCAAATCACATATTCGAGAGTTTTCCCTCATGTGCCTAAGAAGACATGCAGGAAGATGTTCATTGTGGTATTGTTCACTCTGGGAAATAAAACAACACTTTCCACGTCTATAAATAGGAGAAAAGATAAATAGGTTCTATTCATAAAGTAGATTAGTAAGAGAGTTAAGGAGATGAACTATGAAAACGTCTCAAAAACATAACAGTGAATAATAATAACACCAAAAGCAAATCACACAGTGAAACGTACTTGGAGATATGCAGACAGGAAGTACACTGACACTGTCGTGTCTATATGTAAAAGGATAAGGAAAGGACACTCAGTAAATTTCTAAAGAATTCGAGTCTGCCTGTGCACTTTAAACCTGTCATTTTGTCACATTATTGTAGAGATGAGTCTGGAAGAAAGAACAAATGCTTGGCTTCCCTGCTGGGAGAGCTTCGTGGTGAATTATTCACGTTGGTGCATTCTTTATGTTTTTTTACATTGCATTAAGGCAGCTAAGAAACACTTCGTCTTTGTGTGTGCGGTGGTGGGGGGAGGGCAGTGCGTGAGACTGAACCCACCTCCTGAATGCATAGAGTACGAAGGGGAAATGCTTTTAACTCATTTCAACTTTGCATACGACTGCTCACAGCAGAGCCAGGCTGGGTGTTGTCATAACAACAAACAATGATTTGAAATGCAGATTCTTGTGCTCTTACTTCGATGGAAGCCGGTGAGGAATGCAGGATCCTTGTATCGCGTATGAGCCTGTTAGAGTTCAAATGTGATATTAGAAATTGGTTGTAAGCCCAGCAGAGAAGAAAATGTATGATTTATGAAGCCAGCAAGCCAAGAATCATACAAGTTTTAGCAAGGCTCGTCCGTTCGGGGCATAAAGTTTTGATGCTGAAAATTTTCTGAGTCTTAGTGGTCCCGTTGTGTTGGAAAGGTCTTGGGAAGAGGCCGTTGGTTGGGCACAGTGGATTTTAGAGTCCAATAGACTTGCTTCTCACCCCCGAGCTGGTGTCATTTGGGTAAATTATTTAGGGTTTTAGTCTAGGTTCTGCAGAGAAACAGAACCAATTAAATTGTGTGTGTGTGTGTGTGTGTGTGTGTGTGTGTGTGTGTTTGCACAGGAGTAAGAGGTGGAGGTTAAGGGGATGAGAAAGAAAAGACCTGGCTCACATGAAGGCATATCCAAAGATCTTTGGGGTGATTCACAAACTGAAGACCCAGTAGAGCTGAAGTGTGGTTCAAGTCCCAACACCAGCGGAATCAGGACCCAGAGAGAGCCTGTGTTTCAGCGTGAAGACCGTCACACAGGAAGAGTGCTCTCTTCCTTGGGGTAGGCCCAACCTTTTGGTTCTAGGAGGCCTTTGACTGATTGGATGCAGCCCGCCCACATTAGGGAGGGTACCTGCTTTACTCAGTCTGCTGATTTCCAAAACACCCTCTCAGAAACAACTGGCAAAATGTTGGGTCAAATGCCTGGGTGCTGCATGGCCAAGTCAGGTTGATGGGTAAAATTAACTCACATTAGCCTGATCTGAGTATTAGTTCCCTCCTTTTTGAGAGGCAGCTAATAATAGTAAATCGTTCACAGCATGAAATGAGGAGTAAAGTTGCTGTGTATGAAATGCAGCACTAGATTACTACATACTTAGCAAATGCGGGTCTAGTCTTGCAGGTCACGTATGAGTGTCTAAACCACAAATTGCTTAGGTTTGCTTGCTTTTATGGTTTATACAAATGGCTGCTTCAGAGACTTGTTTTGTTCATTGAGCATCGTATTAGCAACCTTTGTCTGCGTTACTGCACATAGCAGGTGGACAGTCGTCTCTCAATATCTGTGGGGTGGGGGTTGACTCCAGGACCTCCTCTGGATACCAAAATCCACAGATGCTTATGTAAAATGGCATAGTATTTGCGTAGAATCTATGCAATCCTCCTGTATGATAATTTTAAATCATCTCTAGCTTACTTTAATACCTAATATCATATAAATGCTATGTTAATCGTTGTCATACTGCATTGTTTAGAGGATAATGAAAAAAATCAGTACATGTTCAGTACAGATGTAATTTTTGTTCTGAAGGTTTTTGGTCCATGGCTGGTTGAACTTACGGATGTGGAACCTGCAGCTGCAGAGAGATGATGCACTGTATTTAGACACTGTGGAGGGATATGTCCTGTCAGTAGGTATTTGGGTCAATTCTAATTTTTCCAATTTTGGACAGTGCTCCTGGGGACACTGGTCTGGCAGTAGGATCCATGTCTAGAATTTTCTACCCAGGAGAGGAATTGCTGGGTCATAACATATGTAGGTGTTCGATTTGAGACGATCAGTCTAAATTGTTTCCCAGAGTGGTCAGTTTGTCCTCGTTGAGCAAGGAAACAGTAATTAGATATCTTTCTGTTGGTCATTAAAAGACATGTTTATAAAGACTATCCAACAGTGGAAGGAAAGGTTATGATATTAAATCTGGAAAAGGAAGAGCATACAATTCAATGTGATCACTGCCCCATGGAAAAGTAGGGTGGGTCAAAGCAATGTAACATCAGAGAGACAAGAGAATGCTTAAGGAGCATGTGGTGTCAGGCAGGCCTGGCATTAAGACTTCACTTGCCTATGACTGGGAGGTCTTCTTCTGGTTTCTTGACCTCTCTGTACCCTCATGACCTCATTTCAAAAGAGGACAATCACACCTAACACGGAGTTCTGTATAAACTGAGATCATGCATATAGTAAGTGCTCAATAAATAACAACCAAAGAAATCACAACTACATTTTTTTAAACAGACAAGAATGTATAGAATGGTTACCGAGGCTAACAATAGGTCTTAAATTGTGACACTTTAATTTTTCTATTTTTAGAACTCCTGGGAAGTATTACATTGCTAAATTCATTTTTTTAAAGAACCCATTATGTATTACTTTATGTGGGCTCCTTGTGCTACTTTTATTTATCCACACTCTTCTCAACTTAATTTATCACCTCTCTAGGGAGCTGGGGGGAGGGTTTGTTTGACTTTAGATAAAGTAGGCAGGTATCTAGTTCCCCAACTGCTGCCTCTCACACAGGCTTTACACAAGCTAAGAATGATCCCCAGATAGTACCTACTAAGGCAAGAAATCTAATGATCTGACTATACTTTACCTGCCTGCAAATCCTTACATTTTGCCACTTTTCTGGCTTGTCTGAGTACTGGAGTCTCTGTGTAGGGATAAAGGAGGAATTTAGACTCATGAGCACAGGGAGAGCATCTTTCTCAGCACTTTAGGGTGTCACAGGCCTTTTGCGGGTGTGTTCTGGGCATACAGGGAGTCTTTTGAGAGTTTGGAGCTTTGTTTCATGGCCTGAAGCCCTCACGTGGTAGATGTTTATTTCTAGCACTATTGTGGACGCTGGAGAGATGGTAGACCCAGGACCCAGATGCATGAGTCAGCTCAGGCTACGGGAACAAAAACCGCAAGCCGAGCAGATTAAACAACAGACATTTATTTCCTCACAGTTCTGGAACCTGGAAGTCCAAGATCGAGTACCAGCATGGTTGGGTTTTGATGAGGCCTTTCTTCTTGGCTTGCACGCAGCCGCCTTCTTGCTGTGTCTCTCATGGTGAGAAGAAGACACGCCCTCTGGCATCTTTCATAAAGACATGAATCCTATAATGCCAGCACTTTAAGAGACTGAGACAGGGGGAATCTCAAGTTTGAGCCTGGCTTGGGCAACTTGAGTGATTTAGTGAGACCCTGGGTGTAGCTCAGTGCTAAGGCCCTGGGTTAATCCTCAGTACTACTAGCAAAACAAATGAACAAAAAAGCCTGAACCCTATCAGATCAGGGACCCACTCTTATGACTATGTTTCATCTTTCAGGAGCTCCATCTCCAAATATAGCTATGTGGGAGGTTAGAGTGTCAACATATGAATGCGGGGCTCCTAATTATGACTGCAGTACCACATAAGGCCCCACGTCACCATTCAAAAGAGCACAAAAGGCCATGACCAATTCACAAATAAAACAATTATGGATTGTGATCAGTTTCATGAAGGAAGTGAATTGGGAGTGACAGAGAATAGCGGAAGCAAAGTCATTCTGCAGAAATAAGGTCAGGAAAGGTCTAGCCAAGGAGGTGACATTTAAGCAAAGATTAGAAGGATGAGGAAGACTCAGCCATGGAAAACATTCCAGACAGAGAGCACTTTTTCAGTGCGGAGACTTTACTTAAGAAAGATCAGAGTGTATCTCAGGAACTGTTAGAAAGACCGAGATATGGAATCAGCAGGCAGGCCTCCATGTGAACACTTAGAAATGCTTGGCAAAGTACAGCAGGCAAAACAGAGTGTGATGGCTACTTAAGAGGGAAAACAGGGCAGATTCTAAATATAACTTAAGAGAATTTGTCCATAAAAATAAGAAGCTGTTAATGCAGAGGTGAATGCCCGAGAATCTGAAGGTGATTCTAGGAATCAGATACCAAGAGACGGTGAAAAGCTATCTTGGTGCCCCAGGGGCTAGGATGTTTTAATCCCTGGGAAGGTGCAGAGGTTGAGGTCTTGGACTCCAGAGGAAAACCTGGTGAGAAATAAAGTTCCCACACGACTTTAGTATGCTGGGAAAGTTACTGCTCCCCACACCATGAGGGGTTGATGGGGCAACTGCTTGTACACTCCAAAGACGAGAGCATTTGAGATACTGAATCTAGGTCCTGCTAAAGGGAAAATAATCCTCTAACAATTCATACCATGAAATCACTCTTACATAAGACTAGAGTTCAAATGTATGCTACCCACCCCACCCCAGAATCCCTGAATAGAGAATTTGGTCTGTGGCTATCACTCAAACGGTGATAGCTACAGACCAAACTTCCAGAAAGACACTTACCTCAAGGCAGGCCCCACAGGAGTCCCACAGAAATCTTCTTGTGAATGGGCATCCAATCTCAAATGATTAACTTCACCATGTGTCAGAGCTAGAAGTGCTAAGATTAAAGGATTATCCTCTGCATCCCCCAACTGTGGATGAAAGAGCTATTGGAAAGATGATATCAAATGTTTAAAATAATTAGTCATAAAATAGCCCCTTAAAAACAGAATATGATGGATACTTCAGAGAGAAAACAGGGCAGATTCTAAAAATAACTTAACAGAATTTCTCCATAAAAATAACAATTAAGTACAGATTTTCAGATGGTGGCTTGAACAGCAGATAAATTAGACATGAAAAGAAAATTAATAAGCTAGAGGAGCGATATGAGGAAATTATAGAGTGCGCTGCATAGAGTTAAGAAGTGAAAAAGCATGAAAGATAGGCAAGATAAAATAGAAGGTGAAATGGAAAAGTTCACTTTACTTTTGGTAGGCGTTCCACAACTACAGAATGAAAGGAATAAGGCCAGAATTATCATGGCTGGGAATTTTCAAAGTTTAGATGTTAGACAATGTATGCCCACCTGAATAACGGCCTCACATAGACTTCAAGGTTGAATTCCTGGAACAGAATGTTTGCAGTTGGTGAAGTTATCCAGTTTTGAGATGGAACGGGTATCCTGGTTTACCCGGGGAGCCCTAGTTATAATCACAAGTGTTCGGATAAGAGGAGAGTTTGTGCAGACACACAGAGGAGAATGCTGTAGGAGTCTGGTACCTGGGAGACTGACCTGGGTGAATGGAAGAATGTGGCCAATAACTGAGTGATGTCCACAGCCCTCCCAAGCCGGCAGAGGCAAGGAGCAGATTCACCAGCACCATCACTCCCAGGCCTCTGGAGACAGCATGGTCTGCCCGAGACGTCCTTTCTGGCCCTGGGCACTGATTTTGGACTTTCATTCCCAGAACTGAGGATGAAAAGAAGTCTCTGTTGTTTAAAGCCACCAAATTTGTGGCGATTTGTTACGGCATCTCTAAGAAACTCATACAGTATGTATCGGGAGAGTGGAATTGAGCATTACAGGAAGGACAAAAATAATACAGATAGACATGAAATAGTGAGACTAGAGAATGAATATTAAATACAGAGACAAGACCTTGAAGTTCATCAGAGAGAGGAATGCAAAGGCAATGACCAGAATGGTGGTATCTTTTTTGAAATATTAATTTAACTAAGAGACAATGGAATAATATCTTTAAATTGCTTACAAAGGCAAGTTACCATCAAGAGTAAGGGTAAAGTGGAGATATTTTTCAGGTGGGTTTGTAATCAGTAGCCTCTTGCTGATATTGCTGCTGAAAAGTGCCTCTACTTCAGAAAAAAGAAAATAAAATCCAGGGGCTGGGGATTTAGCTCAGTGGCACAGCACCTGCCTCACAAGCGCAAGGTCATGAGTTCGATTTCCAGTACCAGAAGAAAAAAAAAAAGAAAAGAAAAGAAAACCCTGGAAGACAGAGAGACACAAGAAGCAACATGCAGCAGTCAAACTGTAAAATGTGTCACTGAGTATAAACATGAAATATACAAAACAACAACTCCAGGCCCACATCAAGTGGCAAACTTTTTATGTTTCATATACCTGAGGGTAATTGTATTCAGCACTTTCAGTGCATCTGGCTTTGACTGAGACCCTTCACATGGGCTCAGATGTGGAATATTCCACTTGTCCTGTCATGTTGATGCTCAAAAAGTCTCAAATTTGACAGCATTTCAGATTTTGGATTTCTAAATTAGGTATGCACACCCTGTACAATAAAAGTTTGACCTGGAGCCATAAAAGGAGCGCAGAATTGAAATATCAGGCAGTCATAATATATAAGGAAGAGGAAAGTGTTTGAGTCATGCAGTTCTAGCCTTTGCATTGTTTGGAAACAGATATACTGATTTAATTTTAGATTTTAATACAGAAATTTTACCAATATAGTAGCCATGGGACAGACAGAGAAACCTGGGCATGATGGTGCAGGTCCGTAATCCCAGCACTTGGCAAGCTAAGACAGGAGGATTGCTACAAGTTCAACACTATCCTGGGCTACATAGTGATATTTTGTCTCAAATGGCCCCCCTGAAACCCCCTGCAAAAATAAGACAGCATGTGAAGAAAATATGTGATAAGCAGCAAATGCAAACTAAGATTGGCAAAATAAATGTCAATGCATCAGTAAATAAACCTAAGTACGTCAAGAATCACAAAAGGTATCAACAAACGAATCTCACGATTTAAAAGACAGAACTCTTGATGAGTAAACAAAGTCTTTATGCTCTGTGCTTTGCAAGAACACTAAACTCTAAGTATTCAAATACTGAAAGAGCCGGGCTTGGTGGTGCACGCCTGTAATCCCAGCACTCGGGAGGCTGAGGCAGGAGGATCGTTGCGAGTTCGAGGCCAGCCTGGGCTACAAAGTGAGCTCAAGGCCAGCCTGAACTGCATAGCGAGACCCTGTCTCAAAAAGACAAAAAACAAAAACAAAAACAAATCAAATACTGAAAGATTGAGCAGGGGAAAAAACCAATTTTTTATTATTTAAAGACAAAATTATCTACTTAGAAAACTCAAGGAACCTACGTACAAACTAATAACGTTAAATTGAGAATTTAGCCATGCTTAGAATGAGTGCAGATATACAAAAATCAATTGTGTACATCAGCCAACACAATTAGAAAATGTACTTTTAAAAACGTGCTGTATACACTCGCAATAAACCATGAAGGTAACTAGGAATAAAGCCTTACCGAGAAATGTATGAAACTTTATTGAAGAACATAAAACAGTAAAAGGACTTAGAGAAGTACAGGATGAGTGATAGATACCAGTTGTTAACAGACAGAATCAATGTTATAAAGTGGAAATTTTCCCAAATCAGTCTATAAAGTTGATATAATTCTAATCACGATCCTAACAGAATATTTTTTTGGAAATTATATAAAAGCAAAAAGGCGAAGTCAGTTTTGAAGGGAACAATAGGAGGAAGGGCTTTTCTTTCCTAAATGCCGAGTGGAATAAAGTTTTTGTCTCTGAGACAGTGTGGTATTGACTCAGAAACAGACAAATAGATCAATGGACTGAAATAGAGCACTCAGATTTCACCCCCTGTATGTGTACATAAAAAAGTAATCTATAGTAGATACAGCATCCCAATCACTGAGAAATAAAAGATGCACTGACATGAAGTAGGACTGAGATTATTATTTTTCCATAGGGAAAAAAAAAGTGAATTTGATCTTTACCTCAACACTGAAAGACTTATCTCAGGTAAATAAAAACCTAATTTTTTTTTTAAAAGGTAAGCCTTTAAGACACTTCAAAAGAAGCAAAGGAGAATACTTTTATGACTTCTTGGGAGAGAATTTCTTTTAAAAATACAAATGGTAGAGAAAATATGGTACATCTGGTACCATTGCAATTATAATTGTGTGGAAAACAAAAGTCATTGCAAATGAAGTGAAAATGCAAATCACAGAACCAATGGATACATAAAAACAAAACAAAAAACCCGTAGAGATTAGCATCTAGCATGTAAAGGACATCTACAGTTTAGTGAAGGCAAGACAAATGACCCAATAAGACAGAAGGTAAAGATATAAGTACAGAAGTCACCAAAGAATACCTGGCCAGCATGTAAGCATGTAAAAACTGTTTAGCCTGGTTTATAAACGGGGAAATGCAAAGTAAGACAAAGAGATTTTTTTCATCCTATCAGCCTTGGCCAGGGCCTTCTGTCCAGATGCTGTTGAGGAGGCAGGAAGCCAGGGCAGAGAAATGCCCAAGGCCTGTGGCATATTTTGAAGGATATCGGCAGAAACTGATAACGACAACATCGAGAGTCAGTGAGGATACAGAGGAAGAGGAATTCGCATATCCTCGTCTGTGGAACAGCAAATTGGGTCAATGTAGAGAGGAATTTGGCTATGTTTAGTGAGACTGAAAATGTGCATATTCTAGTTTGCAGCATTTCCATTTCTATGAATGTACCCAGAAAAGACTCCCATGTGTTCATAAAGCAACTGATAAAACCAGAGAGTATATCACAGCACTATTTGTAATAGGAAAGAAAACAACTGTGATGGCGAGGGAGGGGAGAAACCTAGAATCTACTAATGTAGAACTAAATGAATGACTTATAGAATACACACATGACGTAAGACTACACTACCCAGCGGTTACAATGATTAAAACCGTTTGCTGTGTGCCTGGACATGCTAGAGACAATGCTGAGCAAAAGAAAAAGTTTTGACACAATGTCAATTTAGTTTGAAAAAAATGTAAGAGTCTTCTGCACACTTACTGTGTGTGTGTGTGTGTGTGTGTGTGTGTGTGTGATGTAACAAAAATAGCAAACCATCAAACCCTTTGGGAGGATTGGGGAAGACCAAGATGGGGAGCTCTAATTGTATCTATAAAACATTAATGCTATTAAGTAAGTAAGTAAAGCAATTAGAGGAGCGTGGAGATGTGGCAAAGCTCAAGGACGGATACACAGGGGTGGCTGCATTTTCTTTTTATTTTCCCAGTGTGCATGAAATATTTCATTAGAACAACACTTTTTAAAACTAGTTGAAGTGGGAAAACCAGTCCAGGGGCTATTGTATTAATTGAGACTATAAGTAGTTAATGCTCATTAGATCTAGGGAAGAGGTCAAAGATAGGGAAGTAGTAGCCAGAACCAAGATGGGTTTGGGAGGTAAGGTTGAGGGTCTCCAGAAAGTTCGCTGCCTCTGTGCCGCAGGTGTCACGGCATGGCTATCGCCCTGTTACACTGCGTGGTCCGCTGCATGGACCCTTCCCAGGGCCCCAGCCATTTCCAAATGCCATGGCCTGCATCATCGCTGCTAATGGGCTCCTTCCCCCACCTGCCTCCAGCTGCTGATAGCTGTGCTGCCCCCAGGCAGTAGGCAGACCAGATGTGCTAAGGGATTTGGCCTCAACCTGGGCCTTCTGGAGCTGGGGAGTAAAAGCCCCACGCACCTGACATCTCGGGTGGGTAATTCTGAGGCTTGTGTTTTTTGCAGTTTCCCAGCATTTTAAAGTCTCACAAGCCTCCAAGGGAGCACCTTTAACAGGAAACTCTTTGGAGCTGTCGACCTTCTCCGCTGTCACTCCCTACTTCCTTGCCACTTTTAGCATCACCTTGCCTGTGTCACCATCACGGATGTGCTTCAGGGAGAACTTGCATGAGGCAGCAGGCGAGGCTGCCTCCTGCACCAAGCACCTTGATGATGGCGCTTCAGTCTGGTAAAGAGAGAAGGAGGAACCACAGGTTACCAGGGCTGTGGGCAGGAGAGGGAAAGAAGAGCTGGGGGGGTGGGGAATGGGAAGGGCAAAGAGGCAGCTTACCGCAGCTGGGAGGCAAGTGAAAGTCCAAAGCAGCAGCGGTGTCTGCTCTGCTCAGGACCTGTGCTAGAGTTCCCGGGGTGGGACAGGTGCTTAGCACCACACGGTCATGTGCTGGCCTGAGTCTAATCCCAGGGAAAAGCCATTTACTACTGCATTCAGCTTCCAGTCATGTCCATGGAGCAGGTTTCAGCATGGGTGGATTCTGGTTCGATATGAAATATTATTGGACATCACTAGAGAGTGACTTCTTGACACGGGATCGAATAAGAGTCCACTTTTCGCACAGCGAGATTTCAGCCATGCATTAGGAAACATTTACCTAGACCCTAATGTAAAGCATGATTGCTTCAAATTTTAATTTTATTATATATAAGCAAGCAAAAAAAAAGACCAATAGCTCTGGGTAATCTCTGTAGGCACTATTTTGTTGATGAGATAACACCTTTAAACTGTTATTTTTTCTCTAAATCTTTGCACCTGGCTACTGAGTCAGGCTGACGGTTATCAATAGCAAAGGTGTGATAGCAAGGCTCTTAGCATTTCTCTGGCAGCTGATTTGGAAGGAAAATGCTTAGCTTGACTTCATCTTCTCACAAAGGTGAGTAAAAACATCTCCAAGGAAACCTGCTTTGGCTTCTCTATCTGCAATGTATTTATCCAGGGCCATGAAATGAAGGAAACACATTAGTTCAAATGACCCTAGGGATGTGAGCTTGGGATAATGTCCCCTTCTTGGTGGCCAGAGTGAAACTGGGGAGCCAGGTAGCTACTCAAGGCAGAGACTCGCAAAGAGGCCCTAGCTTTGCTCTTCAAGGCCATCAGATAATGTCATCATCTGAATGAAAATTACAAGACACCTACATAGAAAGCTTTGCTCTCCCTAGACATGTCCATCCCAGGAGATGGTCAGTGTGGTTACTGATAGAATAAAGAGCTCTCTTGTGGCCATAAAGAGCCAGTGGTCCCAGTAGAGATAAGTAGATATATTACAGAACCCTGGAGAGCTCTTATTTAGGGAGATGTGAAAAAGATGTTGGAAGCTCACGGTCAGGCAGATCTGAGTTCAGACTTTGGCTGTATAGCTGTCAGATCCTGGGCCTCAGTTTCCTCCTCAGCGAAGTCTGAAGCCAGACAGTCTTGTGACGGTGGAAGAAGATAATGTGAGGGAAGTACTTGCTGTGCACCTGGCACATAGTAAGCACTCGGTAGTCAGTGGCTGCCATTTTTATTCTTGCTGTCAGAACATAGCCAATGAATGGAAATTCTTCCTCTCTCTCATGAACATTTTCTGGTGGGAAGCAATTTTGCTCTTGGTGCAAGGAAAAGGATATTGGAGATTAGGACCTGTCAGAATTTATCAGCATCAAGTGCGGAAAACGACTTTGTCTCCCGAGAGTAAGGCTTGTTTTTTAGACAATTAATCTGACTTTCCTGGCTAGAGGGAGGAATTTTTCATCAGCTCCAACTTCTGTCTTCTAATTGTATATTCCCTCAGCAACCTCCTGTCTATGATCTGAGATGCTAAGCAGGGCAGGCAAATGACTCTCCCCAGTTCTGAAGCCAGTCCTTTCTCCCACTGGAGGCGAAGGCATTTGCTTCTGGATCAACCCTGAGGCTCACGAGTGCAATTATTGTGAGTCGGTGCCACCCCCACACTTCTGTGTTTACCAGTGAAAGTTAGGTTTCTGCATCTGCAGAAAGGATGCCCGGATGGAGGCTGTGCTGATCTCTGCCCCACCCAGGATCTGGCCATTTATGAAGTCTTATCTGAAAGTTCTGAGCTTACCAGTGAGCTACAGCTGTCAGTGAAAACCCATGGAAGAGGACAACTGATCTACATTTTCCATTCCCATGTGAGCTACCTGGAGCATTTCAGTGAAAAGAAGTTTGCATCTTAGCTTCCTGTGATTATGCAGTGCCCACAGTGTCAGTAGATCGCAGGCCCTGTGATAAGTATATCTCATTTAGTCTTCACCGGGGTCCTAGGTGCATAATATCCTCACTCGCCTTTTAAGGATGAGTCAGCTGAGGCCAGAGAAGTTCAACAGCTGTCCCAAAGCCACAGCAGGATCGATCTGACTGCTGCTCTCTGCAGTCTGTGTTCTTTCTACCCCCTTCTGCCACCTTCCATCTCATTGCCTATAACACCCCTTCCTTCAGCCCTGCCCCAGCAGGACACATGCAACATGGTGTACGCAGGGCCCACGCCACTCTGTCGAGCACTTACCTCTTCCCTGAACTCATCAGAAGGTTGGGGCATGTTCTCTCTGCATGGGAGTTGGCGTTAGATAACTTGCCTCGGGTTATGGCTGGAACTACTACATCAATTCAAAGGATGTAAATAGCTTATGATCAACTTACACCAATCATACAAATTACACAGGTTATTGACTGTGTGTCATCTTATACTGTTCCCTTGCTTGGAGTTTTGCTTGGGTTTTGCTTGGAGGTGGCCGTGGTCTTTCTTGCCACAGTGTCTTTGACATCTCCATCTTGGAGGCACAGAAAGTCATCTCAGGACAAGACATGTCCCTGAATTCCTGGTTCAGACTTAGAAGGTACAAGATGTGATCAAAATATGCAGTGAATGTTTACATTTTACAAATATATTGCAGTAACAGACACACTAGCATTAACAGCCCCCCTCCAAAATATTCTCTTCACTTTGAAAGCGCTTGTCCCAACATTCTTGCCACTTTCTGAAGCAGTTCTGGAAGCCTTATTTCGTGAGAGTCCTTACAAGTTGTGATGAAAAAGGTAGTAAATGTTGCTGTCAGCTACCATCCAGTGGAAGGGCAGGCTCCTGAAAACATGGTGGTTTGTCCTCATCCACCTTCTGGCAGTGTGTGACTCCTGGCTTTTGCCCAGAGTCAAAATGGCCGTGAATAGCAAATGTTTTGAATTGATCCAGGTCATTGGGCAGCCATGACAGGGGAAGTAAAGATTCATGAAAGAGGGCTGCAGAACCCTTCAGAAATGGCAAGAATGGGGCTGGGGATTTAGCTCAGTGGCACAGCACCTGCCTGGCAAGTGCAAAGTAGTGAGTTCAATTCCTGGTACCGGAAAAAAAAAAAAAAAAGGCAAGAATGACAGGATAAGTGTGTTTGAAGCAAAAGGGAGTATTTTTTAAAAAATTTTTGTTATTAGTACATGTTTGCATGTTGTTATAGTATGCAATGTTTCCATTCCTGTGTGGAGCTGGAACATGTACAGAACACATCTTCATTCCTTTTTTCATCTCCTTTCCTTCCCCTCCATCAACCTTCCTTCTATCTCTCGATTGCCTTCTCATGTGAGAAAGAGCTGTCTCCCTACTTCTTATTATCTGTCTTCTATTTTGCTCTTTATTTATAATTTGGGTTTCTTATATATGAGAAACCAGGAAATGTTTAAGCTTTTGAGTCTGATTTATTTCACTTAAGGTGCATCAGTTTTCCTATACATGACTCAAGTTTATGCTTCTTTATGGCAGAGTAGTACTCCACTGTGTGCAAATACTGCATTTTCTTTATCCATTTATCCGCTGATGGACATATAGGCTGCTTCCAATATTCAGCAATTATGAATTATGCTGCTATAAACATGGGTATACATTTTCACTATAATATTTGGAGAGAGAGTAATGACAATATATCTTTTACTGTAATACATTTTTTAAAAAGACTTAAATATTCACTTTATTTTTTGATCAATAAATTTGAAAATACTGCATTAGAACTGTTAATCAAGTGTCTTTGTTCCAAATGCCTTATTGTGCCAAGAGGAGAATCTCAACTATTTCAGCCACAAGATTTCTGTTCCTATCTCCCCAGATTTGACAAAATGCTGACACAGGCATTAGGACACACACACACATACTCACACACACACACACACACACACACACACACACGCCTCTCACCCATCACTTTGGGTCTCAGAGCAACCACTTTCCAGTGTCTAAATAATCAACTCGAAGCCTTTTTCCCAGACACTTTCTGGCACACAGCCATTCACTGTCCAATGAGACACTGTTGTAGCAAAGTGATGAACACATACGTAGTACAGGGGCCCCTGTGCAGTGTGAAGGCCTTTCTTGTATAGTCCCAATGGACACTGCCACAGTATGGATTCTGATACATTTCAGCGGCAGAGACCCAGCCCCCCAGAGTGAACCCAGAAGAAAAGAGGCAGGTCAGGACTGCACCCATGTTATTTTAAACTTCAGTTGCATTCTATCCTTGGGCCCTGGTGAGCAAGTTTCATATTGGGTTCTGATGAGCTCAGGTCAGAATGTGCTTCAGAGAGCATCCGTAAGCTTTCACGTTCACTAGCTAACTGCTTGAGGGTGTCAACTAAGTCACTACAGCAATCCCGGTGTTGGTGTATCTTTGTGCCCCCACCTTTCCTTAACAGTGCAGGCAGATGATTCATGAGTAGAATACTTGGCTGGCCCAGAACAAGGCAATGCATGACATGCAAGGTGCTTCCAGGGTCAACCCACACCAACCAGCCCTTTAAGAGTCATGATCTTTGGTGATATATGCTCAGCAGTTGTTTGTATTTTACTTCTTACTATCTCTTCCCTTACACGTACCAGACAAGGTAACAAAAAGAAAAAACCCATTGTGTGGCTGCATTTGGTCCCAATACCCTTTAAAGGATTGAAAATGGATGATGCCATTCATATAAGTCAAGTTACATGGTGTAATGGTTGGTACATTGTATCAACTTGAAAAGTCAAGAAGTTTAACTAAGTAACTCAGCAGTTCTACATCCTAGGGTGTAGAGGACATGCCCTTACCACTCTAGGATGTCGTTCATTGTGTCAATTTGAGAAATTTACAAGTTTAACTAAGTGGATCAGCAAGGAGCCAGGGCTCTCTCAACTTTGTAAACATCTTGAGCCCATGCAAGAGGATGGCACAAAGATGGTGTGAGTGCTACACCCACCCGAGGGCAGGTACCCTGCATGCAATATAAGGGAATAAAAGAGTCTTGCTCCCCGCTTTTGCTCTTGTTGCTTTTGCTGTCTTCTGCTGCCTTGAAGTGTTGCCTCTGTGCCATGTTACCCTGCCGTGGAGCCAGCTGATTATGGACTGAAACCTATACAAACTGTGAGCTAAATAAACCTTTCCTTCCTTAATTTTGGGTACTGGGTATTTTGTCCCTGCAATGAGAGAAAAGTAACCAAGACTTGTGGTATCTAGGTAACACCCTCATATTTGGAAGGTATAAAATATATCTTTTGGTCTGGGAGGGAGGTGCATTTCTCAGAGAAGGCAGCTGTATTAGTCAGATTTGCACCACTGTGACAAAACAGTAAGAGACCCAAAATACAGGAGGAAAGGTTTATTTTGGCTCACAGTTTCAGGGGCTTTGGTCCATGGTCACCAGGCCCTGTTGCTTTGGGCCTGATGGTAGCAGCTCATCATGGGACAAGCCCCTGGTAGAGGAGTCTGACCACAGCCTCCAGGAAGTAGAGAGAGTAGGGCAGGCAAGAAGGTCTCACTATTCTACTCAAAGGCACACCCCCAATGACCTACTTCCCTGCACTATACTCCATGTCTTAAAGGCCCCACTAACCCCCAGTGGTACTGTCAGCTGGTGATTGAGCCTTTAGTATATGGATCTTGTGGGGACATTTAAGAGTTAAACAGCGGCAGTGGCTGATCTTCCTGTGAGCAATGTGAACATTCTCAGCCATGGTCTGAGTCTCAGATTCAGATCCCTTAGGTTTTCTCTATGACGCTAGCAGAATTCAAATCCCTTAGGATTCAAAGATTCAAATCCCTTAGGTTTTCTCTATGACGCTTCCCCTGGGGAAGCTCATTTGATTATAGTCCCTGGCCCTGGCGCTGACTTCTGACTGTGCAACTTGGGTTGAGACGTCTGCCTGATTTGTAGCAGCCCTTTTATCTATCCATACTACTGATTTACTCACTTTTAAGAACCATGCAGGCTTTGCTTGGATTATTATTTCTATAAACCCAGATGCATGAGTATCTGGTCTCATGGAAACTCATTTGGAGAGCCTAAGGCCCTGCAACAAGGTACCTGCCTTCCCACAATGCACTTCTTTAGAACCCTGGTGTTCCTTGGAACAGAACTTGGGAAACACTGTCTGCAGACAAGGTGCCTCATTGAAGGGACTGGAGGCTCGGGTTTCATCCTAGCATGGTCATAAACCCCACGCTAAAGTTGGTAGAGATTTTTAAACCCTCTATTTTCCCCTCTGCAAAATGGAAAAAAGTAGAATGCACCCCTCTTTTTGGATGGGGTCGTCAGGAAAGATAAGATGGTCTAAAATGACAGCAACATGGCGATTTTTATATGTTTTAATGTTTTCTTAGCGAAACAGCCCTGCAACAGCATGAGAAAATACTAGTAAATGTGGAAGTGTTTGGAAAGAAATCAAATGCTACCCAGAAATCAAGCTTTGGAGACTTCTGCACCGCACTGCCAAGCACATATCACAGGCCTCTGTTTCCTGAGTGCTGGCTGTGCCACAGGTGCACTGGATCCAAACCTTCTTTCCGGTACAGATTCTCTGTATCCAAAATCAGTGGACTGATCACTTCAGAATCTAACTCCTCCCGAGCTTGGGGCCCATGTGGTTTAAGTGGAACTTCCTTTAATGGCCCAAGGCCAGAGGTAGATTTGTGACCCAGGCCTGGTCACCCAGCTCCCTCCTGGGACTTCAGACAGAACTTTTGGGAAAGATACACTATCCCTCCTTGATGACTCCAAAGACCCCAAACACCTAAGACGGTCCTCACCAGCCTGAACTGTAGAGGGAGAGACCAGAATGAGAATTAAGTCAGGTAGGGAAAAATAGAACCAGGTACATAACTTGAGCCCCTGGATACAGATGTGCCTGCAGCCAGTCCTGGACATTTCCTAGTCCCTGATGCAGTACTCCCACTAACTTGCTTGAGCTCGTTCAAGTTGAGCTTCTGATGAAATGGAAAGAATCCAGGTTATGTAATAACCTTGGGTAAGTTATTTGACCTCTGTCAGTTTCGGCTTTCTTTTCTAGACAATAAGAATGAGGCACCCTCTTCACAGCTTGCTGGGAGATTAAAGGAGGTAGTGCCACAAAGATCACACTGCACAAAGAGTGCTCTCAGGATCATTACGCTTCACATGTATTCTTTCATTTGATCCTCTCTGCGGCTGAGTGTGGGCTATCTTCATTTAGCAGATTAGACACCCGTGACAAAGAGAAATTAGACTCTTCATCTAAAGCCTAAAGCAAGTAGCAGGGCCAGAGTTTAAAGTCAGATCTGATGCTATAGTCTAGGTGCTTTTTTCATCAAGGTATGCTGCTCCCCTGAAAGCTAGGCCCCCCTCCTGCAATGCTGAGTTCACCCCCTCATGCTCAAAGCACACATGCAGTTGCACAGGTTGTCCACTGCTCTCACCTTTCAAAAGACATTCACATGGGTACTGACATGAGTAGCTCCCTCTAAAGTGGTACCGTGCACAGTTTTTCCCAGAGGCTATAGTCCTGAAAGCTGCAGGCACACAGAGGACACAGAACTGCAAGGACAAATGCCAGATAGGTATTCAGGATGTTTATGCTGTAAAGAGCCCAACGGCTTATGTAACCACACTCCAGCGCCTTCTCCCTGTCAATTCCATCTCCTATATCTTTGGTCCAAGCTTCCAGCTGGTCCTGCCTGCAGCTCCCAGCTGCATTACCAGAAGAGAAAAGGACCCAAGAGATGCCCAGGCCCCCACAGCTGGCTGAACCACTGCCAACCTCATCTCTGGGCTGGCAAATACACTTTGATTTGATACCAGCTATGCAGGTATCTGGGGTAAATCCCCCTAGAGCCTCTGGCTCTCTCTCCAGGTGGGAAGAAAGTCAAGCAAAAGCGCATAATGAAAAGCGTTAATCACTTCTCCGATACACAACCAGAACAGCCCTGCAGGCAGGTTTGTGGGGCTTGCTGAAGGGGCATTATTAGGGGTTCAGAGGACCCTATTTGTGGGTGGGGAAAGATCTGGGCCTTGTGTCCTCGCAGATACCATCCTGCAGCTACCAGGGGACAGGCAGGCCAAGGCAGGGCTGTGTTCTCACCAGTGATCGCAATGCTCATCTTTAGGGTCAGGCCACGGAGATGGTGCCTGTCCCACGTGTCCTGAAGCGTCAGGAAGCTCCGCTCATCTTCCTGTGCCCGAGTTAGGAGCTCCAGCTGTTATGTCCCCTGTTACTTCTACCAGAGTCATTTACCTTGAACCATTCCACGTAAGTCCCAGAGTGGGCATACCCTGTCCCTCCACAGACTCCTATGAAAGCCAGGCAGTGGCCCCATGTGCCCGGCAGAGCTCTGGAGAAAACCTATGCAGGAAAGCAGTGACACCTACTGTGTCCCAGCACCTCCTAAAAGGTTGGAGACAAAGGCAGTGCCACTCTACTTGCAGGCCAGGAAACAAACTCTGCGCAGCTACCAGGTTTGTCCCTGGTCACCCAGTCCATGGGGGCCAGGGCTAGAACTCATACCCAGGTTAATCCTATTCCAGAGCCCATAGCAGTCAACTCCCTTCTCACCACCATCCTTGTCCTTCCTCTCCCATCCCCCACCTTTCTGGGGAATTCTTTTACCTGGATTTGAAAGGAAGATGCCAACGACAGCCTAATTCAAAAGACTCCATTCCAAACAAAGTGGTGTCCCAACTTCCCCAGAGTAAAGTCTTTGTGGTAGCACTCGGCCCCAACCTCCTCTCCTTTCTTCCCACCCCAGCTGACTCTGTTCAGCTTCCCTGGCTTACTGGCTCTTCCTCAAATACCACTCAAGCTCCCACTTCCTACCCTTGCGTCTTCTGTTGTCTCCTCTGGAATGTTCTTCTCCTAACATGTGTCTCCCACACCAGCCCCTGCCCAAGAGCCGCCTCCTTAGAGAGGCCCACACCAACTTCCACACCCACCAGTGGACCCTTAACCTCCCTGCTCACCTCAGACTCCTTGCTGTCTCATTTTCCTACAGGAAAAATGTCACCACAGGGCTTATCTGTGTCCACACGTTCACGGTCTTCTCTCTTCACCCAACTAGCTGTGCTCCCTGTGAGGACAAAGACATTTTCTAGTTGTTCACAATTCTACGATCAGCTTCTGGACCTGTGCCTTGGGCATGGCAGTGTTGGTGAATGAATGAATGAATGAATGAATGAATGAATGAATGAATAAGTGAATGGTGACCCCACTGTAGATGACCACTCACTGGTGCTTAGGTCCCCAAGAGTCACCTTCCTTTGTCAGCAGTGGTGGACAGAGCAGCTAGCATGTACCAGGCACAGGGCTGGCACTGGAAACACAATGGTGAGCGACTCCGACCCTACCCTGTGTGTTAGATCGCCCTGAAATTAGCAATCCTTCCAAAACAGAAGATCAAGAACTCACATGAGGGCTGGGAAGGAACACACTAAGGCATATCCACTCAGCCTGTAGAGGACAGGAGATGCTGCCCCGAGGACAACATATTTCGCATAGGAACTTAAGTACATGCAAGTGTCCTGAGGCTGGTGGGGTCAGTTCATTTCTGCTCTGGCTTCTCCTTTTGCTGGTGTATGACTTCAGGCTTCTTGCTGAGGCTCTCACGGACTCAGTTTTCTCATCTGTACACTAAAGGTCATAATAGTTCTGCTTCTTTGTGTCAGTATAGCATTTAAATTAGTTAATGCCAAGGTGTAATCAGTAAATACAAGGAATATTTAAAATTTTAAAGTGGTTCCAAAACTCCTTCAAAAATTGTCAACATACTGGGATAAGTGCGTGCAAAGCATAGGGGAGTGTTTTGGGGAAATTAATGGCAATGTGTCTTTTACTCTGATGAATTTTTTAAATTTACTTTAAGCACCCACTATATTTTTGATCAGAGATATACAACTTCTAAAACACTCTGTAACACAGAGTACACTATTACAATTATTTTTCAAAGAGGGCTTTTGATAAACTATGAAAAAAGGAAAAATATAACAGGTCTTATAAAATGTGCTTGTGTGTGTGTGGTGTGTGTGTGTGTGCGTGTGTGCATGTGTGTGGGTGTGTGTGTGGGGTGTGTGTGTGGTGTGTGTGTGGTGTGTGTGGTGTGAGTGCGTGTGTGTGCTTGTGTGTGCGTGTGTGTGCAGGTGTGTGTGTGTGTGTGTGGTGTGTGTGTGTAGTGTGTGTGTGTGGTGTGTGTGCGTATGGTATTTTTTAGCACAAAGTGTCATCCATGCAGAATTGGTGGTCACCATGCAGTGGGACTTGGGATCGAAGGAGAACATAGTAGGCACGTGTTTGCTGTCAACTAAACCCAAACTCAAACCTAAGAGCGCCACCAATCACACAGGTGTCTTAGTCCTACAGCAAACTCTAGGTCCTCATTAACTTAAACTATGACATGAACGTCCCACTGCAGTGCTTTCCATCCAACTGCAATGGGCAGTAGCCCAGGTCTCCAGACTCCCTCCACATTGACTACCGGCCACAACCTTGTTTAGTGGATCCAGTCAATGTCTTGCCAGGTTCCTGGAGCTGGCATCTAGGTTTGAACAAAGGTCCTGACATGGTTGTGGTCTTGTTCTGCATACTCCATTTGTATCGATGTCAAGTCTCAGTGTCATCTGTGATACCTGATCTCATCCTTAAAGGCTGTCGGGAAAAATGGGCTCAACTTAGCATATCCTCTACTCTTCCTTCCTGAGCATTTCATGGCTCTCCAGAGTGCTAGCTCAGGACTTTAGAGCAGTGATCCCCAACCTTTTTGGCACCAGGGACTGGTTTCAAGGAGGACACAATTTCCACGGTGGATCTAGAGGAGGGGACAGTTTCAAGATGATTCAAGGACATTGTATTTACTATGCCTTTTATTTCTATGATTATTCAACTATAGTATACAATGAAATAATTACATGATTCTCCATAGTGCAGAATCAGTGGGGGCCTGGAGTTTATTTCAGATGGTTCCATTATGGGGTGCTGGGAGCCAGTGACACCTGAAGTGTATTGGTTATGTCCGGTTTTCTCTGTAATCTTTTTTTGGTTGCTGTTAGTGCAAAAAACTCAGTTCCACAGAGGTGCTGGCAATGGGAGCAGGCTTTTCCATGCTTTTGTGGCAACCTCAGGATATTCTGTCTTGACCTTCATCCAGAACATATGGAAATTTGAAGTTGTCTCAAATATATTTTTAAGGCCACAATCATTTGCAGTCCCAGGCAGTTGATCCTCTTCCACCATGGACAAAGTTGATTCACCTGGCTTGTTTACAAATGGATCATGGATCCACTCCTTCCCACTTTGGGGGTCTTTTATGGCTGGGAAATAATGCTCAAATTCTTTTGAAAGGTGATAATGAAACCAGCTGGGCAAAAGAAAACTGTGGCTCTGTCTCTTTTAAAATTGCTGCTAATGTTTGAAACATCAAAAATCCCAACATTGACCCATCATGCCCATAACTCTAGTTTGGCTTTGAATGCAGCCACTTTCTCTGCTCACTTGAACGTAAGTCGTCTTTCTCTCCTGAAGTGGCAGATTGAGTTCACCACAGAGGCTGAATATGTCATGTGAGGAAGCACATTTTGTAACCCATTCTGTGTCACTGAAATCTGCTGGCAGTGGTGACTATCTCCCAGAAAGAAATCTCTAGCATAGTGCTCATAATTCAAAAACTCTGGCCAGTGGCCTCCCTGTAGAAAGCCATCTCACTTCTGTGTGTAAGAGAAGAAGTGTGTGCTCCACATCCATCTCCTCACAGAGCTGTGGGAACAGATGTGAGTCAAGGGCATGGACTTTAACTCGGTTGATAATTTTAATAGTATACCAGAAAGCATTGTTAAGTTCAAGTGATATTTTTTGGCTAGCCAGCATTTCTCTATGGATGACACAGTGCATAGACTCACATCAAGAAGCAACTTCTTTGACCCAAGTGGTGAAATCAGAAAGCCCACTAGTCATAGCAGGCACTCTGCCTGTGCATAGACGGCACTGACCCAAAATGACCAGTTCAGTTTTCCTGAGATGTAATCATCCAAAGACTTGAATAGCTCTGCATTTGTGGTACTGGTTGGCAACAAGAGTGCACATATTGTATCTTCCTGAAAAATATATTGCACAAGCATAAGTATTGTTGCTTTGTTGTCAACATTGGGAGACTCATTAGCTCAGACTGAGTACTACAGTGACTCTCTAAATCCTAACAGTTGTCTCTCTGTATCCTCTGTGATTTCATCCATTCATCCAGTTATGCTGTGAGCAGAAAGAGGGACAGGTGTGACCTTTTGACTGGCAGCCCCTCCTGAAAGTTCACAGCAAATGTCATTAGCAGCAGGCAGGATCAACTTTACCAACAATAGAGGGATTCTTAGCTTTAGCAATGTAGTTAGCCACTAAGAAAGATGCTGTCAATGCAGACACATTTAATGAAGTAGCAGAGTTCAATAATTGCTGCTGTTTTTTGTGTTCACATATTTCTTTTCTTTTGAAAAACTCCAAAGATTTGTCTCTCAATGCTGGGTTCTCGGTCTCCACGGGGCAAAGCAATTTTGAAGATCTCATGGCTTTGTTGGATAGCCAGTCACCACGTATTATACAAAGTAGACATGGAAAATGTGAATCACCAGTTGCAATGAACCCATAATTCAAGGACTCTTGGTATATTCTTTGAAATGGAGCTTTCTTTCTGCTGGCAGCATTTGAGTCTTCCCTTGTCTCACCATTGACCTTTTCACCTTTTCAATGAACCTTTATGGTAACTTTTCCAAACTCATTTTGGTTAGGGTTAGCTTGTGGATTTACAAAGACTGCAACTGAGACAAGTGCACAGTGCAGGAATGAGACACAGATGGAAGTGGTAAATAAAATAATAGGTGAGCTACATGCAGACTAAAATAAGTATCAGATTGTGGGTCAAAGCCTGCTGCCAGATGCAGCTTGTCGCTTGCCACTCACTGAGGAGGCTTTGATATGAGTCTGTAAGCCATTGATTTATTATGATTTCTGGGCAGTCAAACAGATGGTCATGTTCATCTGTATTTTCAGCCATTCCCCAGCACTAGCATCACTGCCTCAGCTCCACCACAGATCACTAGGCATCATACTCTCATAAGGAGTGTACAACCTAGATCCTTTTCATGTAAAATTCAAAATGGACTTTGCACTTCCGTGAGAGTTTAATGCCACAGCGATGTGGCAGGAGGTGAAGCCCAGGCAATGATGTGAGTGATGTGGAGAGGCTGTAAATACACATGAAGCTTCACTCACTAAACCTCCCACCACTCACCGCCTGCTGTGTGGCCTGGTTCCTAAGAGGCCATGGGCTGGTTCTGGGACTTGGAACCCCTGATCTACAGGGCCTATTTTTGTCCAAAGGGTGTCAGACAACCCCTCCCACCATCCTTAGTTTTTTGCCTATGCTGAGCGATAATGTTATGTCCAAAGGTAAAAGCAGGATGAGTCATAAAATGTTTACTGTGTACCTATTTAGCACTATTAGACCCTTTGTAGGCACAAGGGTCACAGAGACTAACAAGTCCCGCCCTCATGGGCCTGTCAGTCAACAAGGGAGCTGGACAGTGCAGCAGCATTCACATACATCAGTGGTGTCATGTGGTAATAACCCAAGGGGGTGGAATTCAGTGACCTGGACAGTCGTTACAATTGAGTCCCTCCAATCAGACCAAGTATACCCAAGAAGACAACACTTGAGACCAGGCCAGGCAGATGAGGAGGATCAAGGACTACAGAGAAGAAGTGGGGGAGGGGTATTGGGATTAGATTGGTGATCTAGAACAGCCAGGTGAGGTAGGTACCTCAGTCTCCACAATGCGAGACACTGAAAACCTTAGTCAGCCAGACAATTAATTCTGCACTTCAATGCAATATGTAGAAGTCTATAGTAATAAAAAAATAGATAGGCTGAACATAATATCAAAAATACATATATGCAAGCAGGAGCAACCAGAGCTGTAGGTCTTGTATAAGTGCAAAGTAGGAGTTTGTTTAAACTTCGACTATTTTGCTCATCACAGCTTGTTTCAGCAGCAATTTTGATGCCCTGAAATACTGCATCCTAATATTATCTAGATGAAAGGTTGAGTACCCTGGCACTCTGGATTTTGAGCCCATAGAAGATGCCTCACCCTGACCCAGCCCTGCTCTCAGTCTATGCAGGAGGATAGCAAGGGTAGATCTCTGAAGCAGAAGGTGCTTGGGGCACTAAAAGAGCCCAGCAGGCCCTGTGGTGTTGGTCAACAGTGTGAACATGGTGACTTAGACACTTACAGACTTTCTCCAAACTCAAATTCAAATATCCTTTCTCAGCAGAAACCACAGTTCTTCCTGGAGGTTCCCTTCAATTTCTTGACATAAAAACAAATATAGGAAAAACAAGAGAGAAACAGATGTAAAAAAAAAAAAAAATAGATACAATCAATCAGAAAGACAAGAATTCAGTATAAACAAGTCATTATATTGAGCTCAGACTGAGCTTCATGTAGATCCGTTCTAAATTCTGCAACACATTTAACTGTTTGCTTTTTTCTTTGTTTGTTTCCTTCCATAGAAGTAGATCAGAACACTTTTAGGAAATACCTAAATATTTAGGTCCTTATCATTACCTGGAATTTATGGTTTTGTTTTCTCCTATCATAATTCAAGGAGAGACAGTGACATTTAGTTTTATGATATTTCAGCAAAGCTGTAGGAAAGTGGACTTTCACTTATGACCAGGTTAGAGAGGATGGTCACCTGAGGACAGCAGGGTGAAATCCATCAGCATCTCCAGAGAGAGAGGTCCTGCATAGCCCTCACCAGTCTTTGAGCCCTGTTCCAGTGAAGGACTGAGGGCACCATTGGCAGAAACAATCAAACACTGCAGTGGCATTCTGCCCCCACTTCCTCTTGTTCTTGTCAGGCAGGGTGTCTTAGTTACTTTCCTCATTGCTGAGACAGAATACTGATATCCAAAGTCTAAGGAGGAAGGGTTTGTTTAACTCATGGTAGAGGTTTCAGTCCATAATCAGCTGGCTCCAAGGCAGGGTAGCATGGCAGAGGAGAAACAGTTCATGGTGGGCAGAAGGTAGCAAAAGCAACAAGGGAAGACTACAGCTCTTTCTATCCCTTATATCTTATCCACACTATTTAGGGTGGGTAGCGCTCACACCCTTAACCGCAGTATCCTTGATCTTAGCATTGCACCACAAATCAGTCCCAGTATCATACACCCTAGATCCAGCCACCCCTGAAAAAGCCCCACCTATGACTGCGTGAGGCTTTGGAGGACCCTAGATACAAGCCACAACATTCCATCCTTGTCCCCACAAGACTCATGGACATCCCTTTATGCAAAAGGCATTTGGTTCATCTCCAAGAATTGCCAAAGACAGTTTCAGCATTGCTGAAAAGTCCAAGTCCAAAGTCTCCTCTGAGATTTAAAGCAAATTCTTAGCTGTGAGCCCCTATACAAATAAGAAAGTTAAACACGTCCAACATTCAATGGCACAAGATAGACATTTCCATTCCAAAAGTTACAAACAGGAGGATAGCAAGGAATGGAAACACAGCAAGTTTAAAATCCAGCAGAGCAAATATTTAAGTCCTCTAGTTCCATGTCCAACATCCCCAGAAATCTGTGGCAAAAAGTGAACTCCAAAGGGCTTGGGTGGCTCTGCCCCCACAGCACTTCTGCTGGGTTGTAGCTCCCATGGCTTCTTTCTTTGGCTGACACAGGAAGTGGTCAATCTGGGGTCAGGTTGTCTAGTTTCAAAGTCCTGCTTGGCAGAGGTTTTTTCTCTCTTTTGTCTGCTACCCCTTCTCCCCATCACTTTACCAGCCCTCCATTCCAGCCATACTGGCTTGGCTCCTCTTCAAGCATTCTAGGGAAGATCCCAACCCGTGGCATTTGTAATGGAATTCACCTGTAACACTTCCCCCGCAGTGGATGACACAGTTTACTTCATGAATATCATTTTCTCAAAGAACTTTATGGTGACATCCTAGTAAAAATGATAACACACCCTCCCTCAACCACTTATGCCTGGGGACTTTCACTTCCCTTCCCACATTTTTACCTGACATGCTTTATTCCTTTTTGTCCTCACCACCTGTTAATTGACCCAGTGTGTCTACTGGGATGGGCTCTGCTAATAGATGGGAAGTTCTCCCCAAGCAGGGATTTTTTTGTTTCATCTGTGGCATCCAGAACAGAATTTATATCAAGTAGACACTTAAAGAACAAAACAAGTTAACCAGTAATGTGACACTCACCACTCTGCCTCTGGGTGCCATTGGAACAGACATCTCATGTTCACCATGTGACATTTGTCAGTACAGAGGATATCTTAGTCACTTTTTGTCACTGGAACAAAATACCTGACACCCACAACTTATAGGAGGAGAAGTTTGTTTGGTCTCATGTTTTCAGGCCATGGCAGCTGACTCCAAGGCAGAAATGGTACTGCAAAGGGACACAGTGGAGGAGAGCTGCTCATGTCATGGCGACCAGGAAGCAGAGAGAGAAAGGAGGAGCAGGAGGGAGATAAACCTTTCTAGGTCACACTGCCTTTGACCAGGTTCCACCTCCCAATAGCACATTCTGCTCTGAACACATTCATGGAGGGTCCACTAGTGAGTTCAGTGTCCCTGTAATCCAATTACCTTCCAAACACATGAAAATTTGGGGGACATTTAAACCTAAATCAGAACAGAGAGCAAGATGACAAGTGTCCTTCTGTGGTCCCTTAGCATCATGCCAATTAAACAAGCACTTGACAGTACAATCCTTGCCCTCAGGGGCTTATGATTGGATTGAGGAGATAAAACATGCTACCAGGACAGAGGATGGCAGTTACCTGTTGTTCATGTGGGACAGACCCCAAGTCCCAGAGGACAGGGAGCTCAGTGAACAGCGACTTTATGAAGAGGACAGGAATCAAGCTGAGCCGCAGAAGTGTTGGGTCTGGTAGCAAGGAGGGCAAAGATACTCTTGACTAAGGAATGTTCTAGACAAGGCCATCGAGACTGGAGTGGGAGTTGTGTGCAAAGCTCAGGTCCCATCCAGAGACCTTGGTCCATCGCCATCTGCTTGGGATGGTTTTGTTGAACATACAGTTTCAGGTAGCTGTGCTGCTGCATACCCAGGACATTGCATTCCTCTTCCTCGGGGGACTTGTTTCTGTTTGTCATTGTAAGTGTTCAATAAGTATTTATTGAGTGAGGGAAAGAATGGATGGATGGGCCAGTGAATGAAGAAAGCACAGAACAATAGCCAGGCCACCTGCATTCAGTGGTCATACTGGGCTGTATAGAAGAAGACCTTGGCCACATGCTGACCACAGTGCTGGATGTCTCAGAGTGGCCTTCAGAGATGAGCATTTGGGGATTCATTTTGCAAATGGTGAAATTCACTAATTTATCCAAACCCAGTTAATAAGTGTGAAGTGTTGAGCCATCCGGGCCCCTGCTTGAAAGGTAAAAGAGTCCTGGGTCAGGATGATGGGAGCAGTTAGTGGAGACCTGACATGGCACAAAGAGTAAGCATCTCCAGAATCATACTGAAATCAGATGCGGGAAGGTTCACACTTCCTGCCCTCAGCCCTGCCTGACCTCTCCTCAAGGATCCTACTAGCAGCAGGGAGGAGCTGGGCAGGAAAACCTAGACCCTTGAACTTCCTTCCCAGAGGAGCAACTATCTCTAGTAGCTATCAAACTTGCAGTGTAGCTGCCAAAAGAACATGAACTCAACTATGCAGATTGTGAAACCTGAAGCACAGTTCAATTCTGCAGCAGTGAAAAATTGCCATTGTTTGCCAGGATGGAAAAGTATAGCTATGAATTCTTGGATATAACTCAACGGGAGATGGCACTTTAATCACACCAATCTCTCAGGCTGGGTTTAGCCCACTTGGCCCTGTGAACTCGTCTGCTCCGAGAAACACTTGCAGTTTCATCTTGGTGCACAGACGTACAGGGATTTTCTGATGGTTTGGGATGCAATGTCCCTTGGTGTTTTGATATGTCATCCTGATGGGCTGTAGTTTATTCTTTGGTCTCTGCATGTACGTATATGTGAATGTGTACATATAGTTGCATGTAGTATATTGTGTAGATGTTATGGTTTAGCTCTAAAATGTTCCCGAAAGTCTCTTCTGTATGGAAGGTAATTGGATCATGACGGTACTATACTCATTGGTGGATGAGTGGATTAATCCACTGACTAATTTAAAACTGAATGTAAGTTATGTAGGGCCTAGTCAGAGAGGGCAGGTCATGGGAGTGTGACCTGGGAGGGTGTGTTTATCCCTGGCTCCTCCTTCCTCTTCCGTGCTTTCCCTCTGCTTCTCAGCTACCATGGGTGGAGCAGCTTCCCTGCCCTATCCCCCTTTCCTTGCCATTTCTGACTTGGAGCCAACCAATCATGGACTGAATCTTCTGATACATGAGCCAAAACAAACCTCTCCTTCAAGTTGTGGGTGTCAGGTATTTTGTCCTAGTGATGGTAAAGTGACTAATAGCGTAGATGAATGTGTATACTCACATGTGCACAAAGTCTCTCTCTTTTTGTTCTTCGTGAGTCTCATAAACCTTCTCTAAAAGTTCTATTTATTTTTAATAAATAATGCTGGTATTTATTGACATAAAATTTACTTAAAATAAAACACACATGCCCTACTGTACAATTAATGAGAGTTGAACTTGCATACATCTGTGAAACACCCCCACCCTGCCCATGGTGATAGCCTTGACAGGAATGCTCTAAGCATTCCCATCCTTCCAGAAAGTTCCTTTCATAGTCAGCAGCCGTCCTCCACAGGGGCAATCTTCATTCTGGCTTTCCTCACCAGAGAGGCATTTTGCCTGTTCTAGAAATTCATTTAAAATAATTATATAGCACACACTCTTCTGCCCCCAGTTTCTTTCACTCAATGCACTATTTTTTAGATTCATCCATGTCTTCTAAGAGTTGCTGTTATGGACCAAATGTTTGAGTTCCCCCTGAATTCATACTTTGAAGCCCTGAGCCCAGTGTCATGGTGTTTGGGGATGTGCCTTGGGAGGTGGTTAAAGGCAGATGAGTACATGGAGGTGGGACCTTCACGATGACATCAGTGTCCTTATATGAAGAGACATCAGAAAATGTGCCTCCTTTCTGTCCCTAAGATGCTCACACACCAAGGAAAGGCAGTCACTGACTGGGGACACAGTGGGAAAGAGCCCCTCACAAGCAACACAGGGGAACCTCCACAGAACCTCACATGCCAGAGGCCTGATTTAAGGTTCTCAGCCTCCAGAACTGTAAGGAAACAGATTTCTAAGCACCCCCCAGCCTATGGCATTCTGCTGTGGGACCTCCAAAAGACTAATATATTGGATTCTCTCTGTTTCCATTTCCCCCATTGTAGAACTATCCCGTGACTTTCGTGTTTCTCCTGTTCCTGAGCCATTGGAATCTTTCCAGCTTGGGACTACCATGAGAACATCTGTGCAGAACCATCTTGCGCTGTTTTCTGGTCTCTCTCTGCTCCCAATCCTCCCCCACACTGCCACTTCCCTTACTGGTTCAGAACCCATGCTTGAGCTTGACAGGAGTCACCTGATATCTTTGCAGAGACGCTTTGAAGCCCCTATCATGGGAGGATGCAGAGGACCAGATGTGCTGCTCACCAGATGTGCTCTTCCTTATTGCCCCCACCCCCGCCATTCACCTACTCCCCTTCCCCAGGCTCTGAGGTCTGCATTCTTAGCTGGTGGGAAATAGTTCAAAATGAGAAGGGAGAGAGGCAGGAAGGAAAGCAGGCACACTGCCAGCGCAAACCCCTCTCCCCCACCCCCTGTCCCTGTGAGGGCTGGAGCTGGTCAGCGAGGACTCACAGATGTCTGCATTCTTGCAGTTTCACTGCTTCCTTCCTCCAGATTCCAACTAACCAGCCCCATCAGCGAAGGTTAAGGCTGTTTATAGCCCTAAATGAGGATCCACTCTGCACAATGCACTTTGACATCGCCATCTCCATCTCAGAGGCAAAGCAGGAAGGAATGCGGGGGGTTGAACAGGAAAGAAGAAATGTGACACTGCCAGCTAACACTTGAAATGAGAACAAGTTTTGAGGACTGTATCAAGACATGAGGCATGCAGGAGAAAACTCGTTCATACCTAGCACATTAACCAAAAATAATATAATTTACCAGTGTGTCCAAAAATAATAAAATAATTAGTTCACAGGCTAAAATCCAAAGATGCTTGATCCTTCTGTTACTGGAGCTAAAATCCCAGCTGTTACCCTCTGTGCTCCACTCCTCAGATGGCCCAGGAACACCTCCAGGCCACCAGGGGGCAGGTGTGGTATCAGGGATGTGTTTGCTCATCTGCCACCATATCTGGTGAGTCTTTCTGCCTTCAGATGTCTATGGCTGGGTGCAAGAGGAGAAAGGCCTATAACAATCCCCAAGTCTCCTGGGCTCTGGCACCAGCTCTGAGAAGCCCCCGTGGATATGGGGATGTGTTTAAGGGGTAACCTGTGCCTCTTCCTGAGATCAGCCAACATGGGATGGCTGCCCTTTCTGAACAGTCAAAGAGAGAGACTGAGTGCACTGTTCAGAAAGGGCAGCCATCCTGTGTTGGTTCTCCCAGGCAGCAGGGATGGGGGCCTAGTTTGACAGATATATAGGCAAATTTGCTTCCAAAGGTCAGCAGTGTCCAACAGAGTCAGGTAGGGCCACATTTCCCACCTCTTTGGTGGTTTAATAGTGGGCATTGTCATGAAGGACAGAGAGTGAGCAACGGGGACTTGACTGTGGCCTTCAGAGATAGACACTGTCCCTCAATGCATAGTCTCTGTGGATGTGCACCCTCCCACAAGACCAATTCTCTCGCTGTAGAGCCAACAAGACTCACGAACAGGAACACATAATGACAATGGCTGAGAATACAGGTTCCCCAAGGAGCAGGAGGTAGGACTTCATTGGGGAACTTTAGGATTTTAGGACTTTGGGATTTTAGGATACAGCTCCAGGAGAGAACTGGCTACAAGACTTGGAGCAGGAGGTACCTTGGGTGTGACCGACATGGCAAGACTCCAGCCCAAGACCCTGTGTCGGTACTACCCCTCCCCACCAGAAACCATGAACTCTTTGTGTCCACCCGTCACTGGCTCTCAGTCACCTCCACCCACTGTGCCTGCAGGAACTGCCCCTGTGCAGGGGCCTGGCCTCCTGCTGGCAGAAACGTTGTTAGCATTTGCACTCTGCTTATCCTGACATGCAGGGTGCCCCATGGTGGCATCGATTGATTTTTGCAGAATGTTCTCCCATTGAACACTGGGTCCATGACACAGAGCCACAAAGAATGCCATCCTCCCCTGGCCATGTCCTGACTCACAGAAGCCACCTGGAATGCCTGTTCCTCCCTCTCTGCCTCCAGACTCCCACTCATCACTGGGGGTCTGGCTCCCACTGGTGACTAAGCCTCCTCATCCGTTTCTCCCGAGGCACTTTGAGGTCTAGCACAGCTGCATCCTTACAGCCAGATGTGTGCAGGGCTGGGAACCCAGGGAGGCAGCAGTGCCACCACTGCTAACAGTACCTCTGCACCTGCCAGCGTCTTGGCCGGAGCTTGCTCCATCCAGCTCAGTCCTATTGACCTCCAGTGTCCGGGCCCCCAAGATCTCACTCAGCCTTGCTCAGATGGCTGTCTGTACCCCTCCCTCCAGGACAGGTTTTCTGGCTCTGATGTCTCTGCAGCACGCTGGCCAAGTGCTTGTCCCCACCTTCTTCACACCCCCTGACTGGGTCCCCACTGATGGCTGCCTGGTGGCTGTCCCTCAATGCTCCCACTCTCCTGCTTGCTGATGACCAAGATGAAACCCTCTCCTTCAAGCACAGGACCGCTAAGAGGGGCAGGGTGTCGCTGATCATAGGAGACTCATGGCAGGTACAGGGAGGAGGGGAAACATCCAACACCTAGACCTGGGGAGCGGTGGCTCACAGGGCCCTCACCATCGGGCACTGAGCCTCAGTTGCTGACAGCAATGTCTGCCTACCCTGCCCCTTGTCACTGCTTCCTGGGACCCATGAGCGTGGAGGTTGCGGTCTTCAGGGCTGCTCCTGGGAGCACACGGCTGACAGCAGCACGTAGGAGCCTGGCTTGACTCTACCCTCCAGTAAGCACATTAGCATTTGGCCACCTCATCTCAGGATGAGGATGAGGCTGAGGTTTTAAATTAACAGTGACTTGTAGGTAATGTTATACATGCAGCCAAGGAGGTGAGCTTAACAGGGCTCACCTCACTTAATCTGAGTTAAATGCCGTTGCAATCTCTGTGTTCACATACACAATGAGATGCACTATCCAGAGTCCCCTGGGCAGCAAATGACACAGCCAGGATTAAATTAGATGATGGTGGTGGTGGTGCTGGTATTGGTGGCAGTGCCTCTAGTGGTTATTGGTGGATTCCTTGGTGCCAGGAACATGTACACATTTGCTTGTTGAGATCTTAAGGCAATTCTGAAGGAGCTACTACTATATACCCATTTTACAGAGAGGAAAACCAAAGCCCCGTTATGTCACTCGCCAAGGGCAGACAGCCAGTCAGCAGGGACATAGGACGGACTGCAGATCCATATGATTCCAGTGTCTACTTTCCAACCCAGATACCCTCCAGCTGCTTGTAGCTTCATTCTAGGAACACTGCCATTCAGTCCTGATTCCCTGCTAGATGCTTTTATGTTCTGCCACCAACTTCCCTGGATCAAGACTTTGATCCTGCAGGGGAATTTGATAAGAATCGGATCTGTCTCCTTCTACTCCTGGCAGAAATTGCTGCTGTAAACGCTGATGTTCCCTGATGTTAGATCCTGTATGAGTCAGCGCTGTGTGTCTCCCCGAGGTGAAGCAAAGTCAGCTTGTGATCCGGGAGCCACACCTCCACCCCAGGCTCCAGCTCTCTCAGGCTCTTCCTGATCCTTAACTCATAAGACTTGAACATATTTACCACCGTGAGCATCATTTTCGGAACAAAGACAAGGAGATGTGCATGTTGCAGGGCCTGCGCTTCTCTTTAAAGTCCTCACCGAGGCTGGCCAGCAATTTTCCACAATCACCAGGAGTGATACTTTATCCTGGACAAAGAGAATTAGGCAGCGAGACCCGTGTCTTTGTTCAGACCCTGCCTGCCTCGCTTGTTGCTGTCAGAAACAATGCCAGGGAAGGATAATTGTCCAATTTTTCCAACACGATCAATTTGCTATAATTTTCTTAAAAGAAAAAAAGGTGGGAGCATCACGAAGCAGCTTCCCCGCTCCTGCACTCCCTGCCTCCACCTCTCCGAGTCTGTGCCCCACAAAAAAAAGTGCCATCCTTGTGGGCTCAGTTCGGACATGAGAAGCTGGGGACGGTCCTCATGCTGAGAGGCAACTGTGGATAGCACGTCGCTGGGCCAGGTCTCAAAGTAGAACGTGACACCTTTCCCCGCATGTTTCTACCCTGGCTATTTAAAAGAAGTCAAAGAGCAGTGTTTGAAGTGACAGCAAAAAGGAAAACGAGAAAGGGAAAGGAGGGGGAGGAGGAGCTGCCACCATCTCCGGAGATGGGATGACATGTTCCCATTTTCTCGTGTCCTCTAAGAGGTGGCAGCATGATTGAGCATCTTCTAAAAGCTAAGTTTCTCTCCTCTGCCACCTCCTTTTTGGGTTACCCTGGTCCTTCCCTTCACCCCCAGGGCCACCGTTAAAGAGGTGGCCTCACCTCCCTGAAGAGGAGAAATTGCAGGTGGCATGTCATCCCCACTCCTCTGGGCTCCTTTTCCTTCCCAGGGAGCTTTCTGATCTCTCCATGAACTTTGATGAATAAAACCATTCCCAGCCCACAGCCCTAGGGGGACTGAATTCAAGAAACTAAGACCAAGATGCACATGGAGGCAGATTCTACAAAGAAAAATACAGAGTCAAGGGACAGGAAGTACGTGGTGGTTAGGACAGATGTTTGGAGGAGTAAGCCATACAAGGTGTCTGGAACAGGCATACTAGACAGAGAAGCAGCTGGTGCAAAGTCCCTGGGGCAGGTGGTCTTTTGGTTTGAGGAAATGCAAGGAGGCCACCTGTGGCTGAAGGGCAGGAAGCAGGGGTCTGAGCTGCTAGGACAAGAACCAGGTAGAGGGAGTGGTGGTGTTGTGCAACCATCGTAGGGGCTTTGACTTCGGCTTCCAGTGAGATAGTCTCCTCACCTTCTGAACAAGAACTGGAGATGGAGTTGGGGTGGACTGGTGACGTGCTTGTTGGAAATCTCATCTCTGGTTGACAGGAGGAAGTGCTTGTTGGAAATCTCATTTCTGGTTGACAGGGGGTTCTTGACAAAGTAAGACTTTCCTCCAGTACCAGCTCTGACCCCACGTAAGGCTTAGCACTACAAAGTCTTTCAACCTCTTCTAAGAGTTTTCTGCTTTCAGTCCTTTGGGTGACACATCCGTGTTGGATTTTTACTGCCATCTGTATGCTATCAACCACCCAATATGTGTCCCTAGGTCAGACTTTTTGACTACACTGAGGCTCGTATGCCCAACTCCCTACTCCAAAAAGTCACCACTTACATGTCTAACAGGCATCACACACTCCAAACAGCCCAAACTGAACTCATTTGATCTTTCTAACTGGAGAGGCCTTGGCATACTCGTTCTTGCTCTCTCCCTCTCCCTCCCCCTCCCCACCCCTCCTTCTCCCCTCCCCCTTTCTTCTCCCCTCCCCCTTTCCTCTCCCCTCCCCCTTTCCTCTCCCCTCCCCCTTTCCTCTCCCCTCCCCCTTTCCTCTCCCCTCCCCCTTTCCTCTCCCCTCCCCCTTTCCTCTCCCCTCCCCCTCTCCTCTCCCTCTGTCTTTCTCCATGCTCTATATCCAATCCATCAGCAGTCCTCTTGGTTCTACATTCTGAATATGGAGACCTGACCACTTCTCACCACTCGCTCTGAGCTGCCATCATGGATTCCGGCCTTCATGAGCACAACAGTCTTGTGGTAGAGACCACTGTGCTTACTGCCCCCACTCTCTCCTCCACACAGAAGCCAGGATGCCACTCTCTGCTCAAACCCGCCATGGCTGCCACTGCACTTGAGTGAAAGCTAACATCTACCTCTTTGCTCTCCATTTAGAACCTTCTGCTATGATAAGAATGTTTTCAATGGGTGCTATCCAAGGTGTCTATGTGGATTGTGCAACTGAGAGGTTACATTTGAAATTTTATTGCATTGTAATTAATTTAAATGTCAGTGGTCCCACGGTCCGATGGTTACCACATTGTGCAGCGCAGTCAACAAAGCCCAGACAGAGTTGGTCCCTCCTTAGTGCTTTCGCCTGTTCTCTTACTCCCCTCCTCTCCTGCCCACCCCTACGAGCTTCTTACTATTTGTTCCTGGAAGAACAGGTTATTTCCACCACCTGCTACTTCTGCCTGGAGGCTGCTTCTCCAGGTACCTGGGTGGTTAGCGCCCCTCCCTCCTGCAGTTGGTACATTTTGGTGCATTTGGGTGCGTCCTGGCCTCACTGGCTTCTGTTTTTGCATAGCATTTTTCACCTTCAACAGGTTACATCCTTTACTTCCCTATTAGGACTATTGTATTATCTCTGCTCCTTGCTAGAGCACCAGCTCCCCCAGGATGGAGGTGTTTTATCTGCCTCTACCTCCCACCTCCCTCACTTCTCAGCTGGTGCTGCCACACTGAAGGTGCCCTGTCACTGCTCACTGAAGGGAGTCCATCAGGGCTGGAGACATAGCTCAGTGGTTGAATCCTTGCCTGGCATGCACAAGGCCCTGGGTTCCATCCTGGATCTCTCTCTCTCTCACACACACACACACACACACACACATACACACATACACACAGGCTCCACCAGTAGAGTTTTACCCACTGCTCACCATGGCCCCATCCCACGTCTGTGCCTCTGATGATCTTGTCTCCACTGTTAGTGGCCCTCCGCTACACCACCCCCATCCACTCCTTCATCATCAAATAACCAAAGAGACTGGCTGTCTGTCAGACATGGTGCTAGGCAAAGCAAGCCCCAGCAAAGACAGAGACCCAGGAAGACAAGAATCTCTGCCCACAATGGCCTGGTGATCCCTTCCGGAGGATACACAGGGAATGCTCAGACAGCAGAAAGCAGAGTGTACAAGAGAATGCAAGGAGGCTGTAGTGGAGAAGGATGAAGGCAGTGTGGGCAGGGACTTGGGTGGCGAGCCAGGAAGGCGTGGCGGAAGGAAGAAGAAGAGCTGTGTAAGCGGAAGCCAGAAGCATGTGCCGTGGGAAGGGAGGCGGGGAGTGCGGAAGACAGCGCCATGGAGGGGCGCGTGGGGAAAGGGAGGCCCTGGGCATGGGGCACAGTCCGCCTGGGTGTGGTGAGCCAGGGCAGGTGCAGCAGGAGAGAGAAGGCTGAGCACAGGGTCAAGGTCAGCTCAGGCAGGCAGGATAGATCACCACCTGAGGCTCGGTTCCGTTCTTCATCCATCATGGAAGCTCATTCAGATCTCCAGCCATGAACACGGGAACATTCATCACCAAAGACACTGTTTAACTGTTGTGCGCTTTCTTCAAAGGAGGCGCTCTGCAGAAGTCCCCGCATAGTAGGTGTATGGAGCTATTGTGGTAGCAGGTGGAGGCCCTAAGGCCCTCCTTTCCTGCCATGCCTTAGGTCCCCTGATGTTCCCCAGGAAACCTTGTGGAGCCCCAAAGATTCCAGGTGCTTCGGTTTGAACCTTCTCCGCCTGTGGCACTCAGGTAGTCAGTGACCTTTAGTTCTGCCTGCTCTGCTGTTCTTGTGTGCAAGGCTCCTTTCCACACGCAGCTCTCATCTGCTGTCAAGGGTGGATTCTGACTCCGACATCCCCTCACAGGGCCTCTTCCTGTGCTGTGCTAGTGTGCCCGGAAAGCCGTGGTTGAGAATTCACTGAGTAACTCTGCTGTGTAATTCCTGGGAAGGATCCTAGGAATCTTTGCAAACTACCATGTTTTTAAGCATTCCCCAGAGAGCAAATAAGAATAATAAAAAGGCATGTTCCGGAGTTGAGCAAGCCTAGGAATCTATGTGTGTAATGAGCACCACAGGTGATTTTCCTGCAAGTTGTCTGGGATCCTCTGCAGAGCGTTGGTTTATGCAGACCACCCACAACTTGAAATACTGTAGTCCAGATCTTAACTCTGGTTCGTGTCAACCCATTGCAGCCAGATATCTGTTGAGTTACACTCAAACAGCTAGGGAGCACCAGGAGCAAGGGGGAAGTTCAGTTTCCACTTGAAAGTAAAATCTATTACTGTTCAGGACCACCAGGCTTGTTTGACGACTTCATGGAAAAAATGCACCTTAATAACTATGACCTTACCCAAGGTCACCTGGGCATGAAAGCAGTGTTGCCTGTGATGGAAACTCCCCTGTCTTTCCTCTCATCAATCACCCAGCAAGGACTCCCTGCTCCCACGCCAGGCTATTAGCTGCAGAGTTTCCCACTGACCACTCAACATGCTTTGGAAGAGATGGGTTCTCTTCTGTGGACGTGAGGGGTCAGGCAGGAAGCATCTCCTCTGTTCTAGGGCTTCCCACACTGGAGTTCCAGTTCCAACCACATGTTTGTCTTCTGCATTCAGGCACTGAGAAGAGAAACCACCTAGGAAAGCAAGGATCCCTGCCAGGGCCTGACACTCAGTAGATGCTCAAAAAGATGTTTGCAGAATAATTAAATCAGCATCAGAGTTGGCTACATAAATATATAGGGTCCGGAGCTAAATTGAAATGTAGGGGTGCTGGTTAAGTGTTACTGAGAATTGCAAGGGCTGGGGATATAGAATGCCAATAGAGGAATTGCCTAGTATGCATGAAGCTCTGGGTTTAATCCCCAGTACTGCAACAGAGAGAGACAGAGAGAGAGAAAGAGAGAGAGAGAGAGAGAGAGAGAGAGAGAGAGAGAGAGAGAGAGAGAGAAACTTCCCCCATGGCAACAGAAGAGTGTGAGCCCAGCATGGCTCTCTTCTGTGTGTGGGTGCTGTGTGCAAGTCCATGAAGCCACCCTGGGTCACTGCTGGTATCTTCTGAACTCCAAGGCATCCTAAACCCATGAAGTCCAGGATCCAAGTCTACAGCTTAAGGACATCAAAAGCTATAACCTTCAAGGTAACTGAGTGACTTGGACAGGTTCTGAGGACCCTGTCCACCTTCCTCTTTCCTGCTGTGAGTTTTATGAACCACGACAACCCAGACACGGAGTGTTGCACACAGGTCGGGGTGAGCAGCCCATGGGAGGCTGTGCTCCTCTGCTTCCTGCGTCCCTGACTGTTGAAACTTGGAGGAGAGGGGCCCGGCTTTGATTCCCCAGGAACTAGAAGAGGCCCTTCAACTTTTCAGTGTGCACTGAACGCATGTGGAAATGATGGGAGGAGGCATTACTATGTTAAATTCAGAAAACAATGCTGGCTTCATATGTACAACTTGGGCTGGGTTTTTCGAGTCTATCTTTTTAGTCAACTTCTGGGAGAATCTTAAGAAGTATATTTTAAACATAAACTAGGGGCTCAGTGGTAGACTGCTTGCCTCGCATGCACAGGACGCTGGGTTAGATTCCCAGCACTACAAAAATAAATAAATAAATGGAAATAATAAATGAACTAAATAACTAGCTGAGTGGCTAACATAAAAGTTATCTAAAGGCTCAGTGGTAGGGTATTTGCCTAGCATGCACAGGGCCCTCGGTTAGATTCCCAGTACTGCAAAAATAAATAAGTGAACTCAAACTAAAGTCAGGTTGAACCCTACTGACACCTTTTAGGCCTGTACTTCCCAACCTGTGACCCTGGACACAGCAGCAGCCTCTGGGAGCTCACTGAGGATGCAGACGCCCAAGCCAAACCCCAGAACTACTGAATCGGGAACTTGGATGGGGGGCCCAGCGAACTGCATTTTTACAAAGTCCTCCTCCTGGTGGTTTTGGCAACGCCCGGTCTGCGAGTGTGCGTGTTCCAAGGCTACAGGTGGGAAGCAGTCGCTCAGGACATTCTCATCCAGATGTGTTTGGATTTGCACCCAAATTAATTGTTTGCAGCTGAAGCCCTTGCAAGCCTCAAAGGATTCAAAGCTGTGGTGAAATTTTCCAGTAAGAGTAAAAAATCCTACAAGGCACTGTTTCATGTAGTGGACACGATCCAGCTCAGCAAGAAAGACGTTTTGGATATGAACAGGAGAGGAAAAAGGTACATGCGCCTATGAAGTGTACCTTCTAAATTAACAACACAAAAACTTTGTTGATGTAAAGCTAAAAAATGAGTTAGGAGGACAGACATGAGAAGAAGAGGGAACGCTGGACCCAGAGCCAGAAGACCTACAAAATAAGTGGCCTCTCAATTAACCTTTTGAGACCCACATGCAGAAGAGTATCAGGCCAGGTTAATGCTCTGCTATTGCTGTCTTGAAATTCTTTTCTTTTTAAAAAATGTCTTCCCCTCATCACATCCACGGGTGCCATGGAAAGTTGGGCAGGTTGTACCCTGCACAAGAGCACCCAACTGAGAAGCAAGTAGGAGGGGAAAAGTCCAGCAGCCAGGTTTTGTCCTGCCAGTGGAAAGGACCCCTTTGTCTATTTGACTGGGACGCAACTTTGAACCAGCTGAGGCTCTGACCACTCCTGCCCCTGCTCACCTCATCTGGTTGTTGGGAGGATCAAAGAGAAGATGATTGATAAAGCCACTTGGAGACTACAAATTGTTATGCAAAGACAAGGCAGGACATTATTCTGATTGCAGATGCAGTGATAGGCTCAGATTTTGGCTGTTTCCCTAGGTCTGGCTGACCAAATGCCTGATAAGCTTTTGGAACACAAACCCGCTCCATCGACCAGAGCTTGTACCATGAAACTCTGGGGCTCAGGGAAACCAGGATGACTTTGTAGCTGCAGAAACATGGACGCATGGGGTAAATCCTGACACCCTGGGAGATTTTGGTGCTACACAGATTACTACAGAGGATGGGCAAAAGCCCTATTGTGCATCAATCTGTTAATTTTTTTTTTTTTTCTGGTACCGGGAATCGAACTCACAACCTTGCGCTTGCCAGGTAGGCGCTGTGCTGCTGAGCTAAATCCCCAGCCCCTTAAATTTTTTTTGCTATACCAGCAGGGTATAGAAAAACCCAGGGCCTTTGCACTGAGCTACATCCCCGGCCCCTATTTGGTTTTTATTATGAGACTACATTTCACTAAGTCAGTAAATTGCCCAGACTGGCGTTGAACTTGTGATTCTCCTGCCGCTGCTTCCCAGGTGGCTAGGATTATAGGTGTGCATTCCCACACTCAGCTCCACTCTCTGAGTTTTTGTAGCAGAACCTTCACACCCAGTTGGTTTGGGTGCTAACAGCAGCCAGAGGGGCCTCAGCTCGCTGCTGCCCAGTTACCTGGTGGACCAAGTCACGCAGGATCACAGGCAGCAGCAGGCACCCACAACCTCTGAAATCGGGCTATTGGAGGCAAACCAGTCCTGGATGGTGGTTTATTCTGTGATTAAGGACCAGAAGTGGCACACTAACAATACTTTTTATAAATGCAGAAGAGATTTCATCCCTTGCTGATCTGGGGCACCTGAATACCAGGACTGGTGAGCAGGCGCTTGCTGCAGGGGCACTAGGACATCTGCAGGAGTCTGCTCCTTCAGAATGCCTTCTCCTCCTGCTTTCCACGCCTCCCTGTTGAGGAACCACAGCACCTTCCCACAGCCCCGTTCCATGGCGCTGTCTGGGAGAGCAGGGTGAGCTCTCCAATCAGCCAAGTCACTCTCCCATCACACCCTCCCTCACTCCACCCCACCCCTTCATCCTATAACCTTTAGGATTTCTTGAAACCAGGCCACAAGTTTTAGTTCCCCAAAACATAATCTGGGTTTCCCAGGTAATAGGAGGAAAGAAAGGGTTTATTTTTGCATTGTTTTATTTTGCAAAATCAAAAATAAATCTCAAGCCCCTCTCCACTGGGCCCCAGAGCTCTGCAGAAACGGCTCCCTCCAGGGATTCCTGCACCAGGAGATAAGGTGGCCGGCTACCAGAAGGGCCACAGGATCTTCAAATGCTGCCTAATTAAGTTCTAGTCAGCAAGCTACCTCCATGGGCCAGGGGGCCCTCAGAAGATAAGACACAAGACACATCCAGAGATGGAGGATGGGGCTTTGCTCCAGTGATAAAATAAACGAAGAGCAACCCAGCCCATTTGCAAATGGAAATCATTGTAACAGGAGGCCACACGGTCCTTTGAAAGAGTACAGAAGATTTGCATTGGATGGGAGGCTGCTGGCCTTTTGGCCCACTCTCTCAGGCTCTGATGAGGTACAATTATGGTATTAACTGAGATGGGAAGATAAGCGAGATGTCATTCATGGAGGAGAGCCTGGTTTTTCAATTCTAGAAGCTAATCCCCCGTGACTCATCCCTCCCGAGCCTCCCACGGGGATGTGGAGGCATTAAAGGTACATCGTTTATTCATGTGATCTATGTATTTTGCTGCCTTCGTTAGAATTCTAATTACATTCCGTGGGTTTCTTACTGCCAAAACGGTGTGCTTTTCTGGCTAGTTTTACAGCAGAATTGCTCCTCTCTTTTGCACTTTGAATATAAGCATTCCCTAGGCTTCAACTGTCCTTTGAATTTTAATTTTTTTTAAATCTTAAACGTAGCCATCACCTGAGAAATCATAAGATCTTACTCAACCCAGAGAGAAGGAAATTAAAAGTTACACAATGAAAGGAATCTGGCTACCTCCACTCCTTTGTGAACTACAGTGTGTTCACTTTTTTCTTTATGAATCAACCTAGATCTCAGTGGTAAGGTTTCATGACAGACTTCAAAACATGTGGTTCAGTCCCAAAGTAGCTCTCAAACTTGAAATTGCATAGACTTCTGATGCAAACCTTTATAACACACACAGCCCTTAGGGAAGCTGATATCAAAATCCACTGAAGCGCTGATGCTTACCTGGTGGTTTCTTTGGGTCACCTGCTTCCTTCCTCTCTCATCTCCAAAATAAACTAAATTCATGACTTTAAAATTAAAATTGGTCTTGAGAATTTTCTAACACTCCTATAAATGTCATTGTAATTACAAAAGGTGATTGTCAGGAAAGAGAAGAAGAGAGCTTTCCTTCCTAAAATCCTGCGGTGTTAGAAGATAAGGAAGCTTCCCACAAAATGTACCAAGTGTCTACTGGAGCTGTGGCTGTACCTATTAGGGTCTATACCAATATTTGCATCTAAGCTTCAGATTTTGGCAGTTTTCCCTCTTCTCAAAGCCCCCATGTGAACCTGAGAAATGAGATCCAATTTCCACTCTGCCCTCTGACTGACCTCAGTGTCTCTGTTTTGAACTTTCTGGGTGACACTTGCTCATCCTTTAAATTTCTCTCTATATTCAGTGCTAAGTAATGATCACTTGATCCAATAATACACATCTGGAGGTCCAAGTGTATTAGGCAGCTTCATGGTACTGTAATAAAATACCTAAGGCAGTTAAACTATAAAGAAAAACAAGTTTACCTAGTTTATAGTTCTGGAGGTCCCAGTCCAAGGTTTAGCAGCCCCATTGCTTTGGGCCTCTGGCGAATATTCCAGATGGCAGTGGTGGGGAATATGTGTCAGAGTAAACCATTCATATCATAAGCCAGGAAGTAGACAGAGAGGACAAGAGGGTCTCACAGCCCATTTTGGGAGCATCTGTCCAGTGCCATAAGGCCCTCCCACTAGGCCCCTCTGCCCATCTTTCATGGGACCAAGCCTTAACACAAAGGCTTTTGGGAGACCCACATCCAAACCACACAACAGGTGTCTGCTTTGGAACTGAAAACAACTGGAGGACTTCCCTGGGAGGACCAGCCACTATGAGTCCACTCTTGACTCCAGAATGAACTTACTAAAAGGCAGAACTGGCAAGGCCAGCTTCCCAAGCAGAGGTCGGGGGCAGCCCCAGGAAGTCCAGAGCCAGAGAGAACATTCCAGAAGGCACCAAAGTCCATAAGAAGGATCCTGGAAATAAGGGAGGAGGCACCAGTGCTGAGCTCCTTTCTTTGGGTATTAGGAGGTACAAGTTGGGAGCAAAGTCAAGAAATTGATGGTGTCTCGCCCCGGCCCCCATGAGAAAATTTCTCTCTTAATCTGTCAGACTGAAATGTTAAATCATGGTCAACCAGGTCTTTGGGTGACTCTGATGCTCATGAGGGCATCCAAAGCAGTCATGAGAACATTCCTTCAACAACAGCTACTGTGCCATGGTCCCCTTGGTGACACTGGTGGGCGGTTCAACATCTTCTTCCAGAAGTTTCTTAGTAAAAGCAGAATATTCATTACATTAACTCCAAAGCCCTGCTGTGCTCTAGGATGAAATCTACTTCCTGTTCTATTTTCCATCTCAAATTTCACCCAGGCATGTTGCTTGTGTAGGTCATCAGAGGTCCTGCAATGAAAGGATTGTATCAAGATAACCCAATACAGTTAGGCCAATTATATAGAGATGTTCTCCAAATTTGAATATATCCCTTCTCCTATATGTCATTTCTGGAGAAAAATTCAAATCTAAAAATTATCTCTTTTATAAATTATCATTTAAAAGAATTAAAACCCTACTTCTTACCATTCAGAAATCACCTTCCCTGACTCTTTACTCTGCTCAGGTTGGTGCTGGGTGCCTTTCACCCTGACACCATTGTGGAATTAGAATTCCTCAGTGGATGTGAGCTTGGGTGTTTTTTTCCCTGGAATGGATGAGACTTGTTCAGGACTCCAAAGTTAGGATTCATCCTAACCAAAGTTCTTGCTCTTAAATAAGAACCTAAACACTGCCTCAAACAGTGTATCTGTATGTACATTGACACTTCTGGCCTCGCTCCTGCTATCTTACTTTGGGTTACTGAAAACAGACCCTGCACCAAGGACTTGGTTGCAGTTTAGTGTGCATGGTTGAACTATGTCCCCTCATAATTCAGATGCTAACCCCAATGCCTCTGAATGGGAACTTATTTCAACATAGGTCTTTAATCAAGTTAAATCGAGGTCATGAAAGTGGAACCTAAGCCAATATAACTGGCATTTTTATGAAAAGGAAAATTTGCAGACACACATACACACAAACACACACTGAGAATGTCCTGTGAATGTAAAGACAGACAACATGGTGACTCACTTCTGAGCTAAGAAAGCCAAGGATGGCTATCAAGCCACTAGAGCTGGGAGAGAGGCCCAGAACAGATCCTTCCTCATGACCCCCAGAAGGATCCAACCAACAGACACCTTGATCAGAGCCTTCAAGAACTGTGATGGAATGAGCTTCTGTTGTCTGAGCAGCCCTCGCCATCTCTGATCCTTTGATAGAACAACCTCATCACCCTTACGTGATGGTCCCCAAAAGCCTGGTTGGGAAGTGGGGACATAAATGTGGCCATGAAACAGGACTGCATTGAATGGGATTCCACTGGGGACACCTGAGGCCAAAGCCCCTGAGGAGCTCTGTGAGACGTGTAGAACATAAAGGGCAAAGAAGCTGGGGGACTTATCCTCCAGCTCACTTCTGTCTTTATCTAAGGGTCCAGAATCCCCACCAGCTAATGGGCAGCCCTCAGGTCAAGTGTCACCTGCATTTGCAATAAGGAGTGGTCCACATACACTGGAACCGTGAATGCAAATATAACTAGGGCTGTGACAGCTTCAGCCACACACAAAAAATTTAGAAAAGACACTGCCTGGCTGCCTTATTCCAAACCCAGGATGTTCCCAGAGCCTAGTGACCAATGATCCAGGTGGATGTGTCTGCCATCAAAGGCTATGAGAGGGACCTGGTCATATCTGAGAGAAGGAGAGTAAGTGGAAAACACCTCGGTTTCTGCCTTTGCAGGATGACAGTTGATCAACACCTGAGTCTGGAGTCTATGGTCTATATGAGTTCTCAATCACCACATGTGATTAACTTGAGGGGAATAGAGCATTCACGATGGCCCCAGACACTTGTACGTGAAGTAGCTTCCTCCGCATCCAACCCATTCAAAACCCTTATTTCCTTTTCTCCTCTGAGCTCTGGGCTAGGGGGATCCAGCTGGTTATTCATGGGTCACTTGGTCTAGGAAAAGCTATTCTATGTCCCCTTGAAACGTCCAAGGCCTTTGCAACAGCCACACCATCAGCTGGTTCCAAGGAATTGCTTGTGCATGGGAACCCTGCCACCTAGCGAGCTGCCCCATGCCCCCCATACCCAGCTGGAAAACCACCTCCACAGACTCCTGGGCAGAGGTGGCACTAAAGCCAGTGTCCCTGGGCTGCCTAACCGGACACCAAATGTTCTCTCAGGGATCCCCTGAGACCCTATGTTTGCAGCACATTTCAGCAATGCAGACATGCAAGACTTTTTCCTTTTTCTATCTGTGTGCACCATACACACTGTGATTCAGTTTTTCCTGTTGTCATTTGGCTGCATAACTGCCTTCAAAGCTTATACCAGCACTGAAAGGTGAATCTGATCAGCATCTCATAGCTGAAAATAGAGAAGAAGCTTAAAGAAATGAAATTAGCTTGCTGGAGGTCATCCAGCTAGGGAGTAGATGAGGAGAGATTAGAAACTATTTCCATTCTAATCTAATCTAATCGCCAAGTTAAGAACTCAGAATAGAGGTGTGGCTAGGATAGCAGGAGGGAACCAAGATGCTGTGATTTGAGTTGGAAAGGTAAGCAGAGCAAGATACCCCCCCACATCTTGTCCAAGGGGAAAATTGTGATGAGGTCATTCTCAGCAGACCCAGTGGCACTGATCAAATAATAGCAGTGTGCTAAGATCTGTTCGAAGCATTTTAGTCATCACCCCTTGTAGTCCTTGTACAACCCACCCGCACCACAGAGGGGGGCCCTAAAACCAGGGAGATCAGGTCTCTACCTCAAGGTTACACCATGAACAAGGAGCAGAGCAGCTCGTGTCACTGCATGAACTCTGATCTTTCTGCTGTAAGGCACCACGCTGCTCTGTGCCCACGTCTATGGGATGAGGTAGTCGCAGAGACCAAAAATAAAGTGGGGGAGGAGCAGTCTGTTTTCTGATACTTCCTATGTTGATGCACCCCCACAAGAGACCTGGCACACATCCTCCCTCAATGAGGTGAGTCTGTAAAGTATATCTGGTCATTCTAGCAGGTTTTTCTCTTAAAAATACGGGCAAACAGAAACCAGTGCAAGGGCTCTGAATACCACTGGCTTACCGAATCTACCAAACACACATTCTGAACTGGATCAGTGCTTGGGGTTTCCTGACACCTGGACTTATCACCAACCCCAGAGAGGAAGTAGGAAATGGTTGGCGCAGGAGAGTAGGAAACAGAGGCAGAGGGGCTGACACAGGGCTCGATGGGACCAGGCACTCGGGACCCAGGTAATCCATGTGAGATGCCCACTCATTTTGCTCCTCACCTGCTATGACATCCATAGGTGACTGATGGACAAGGTCAGACTTTGGCCCCTTGTCACAGGCTTTGGGTATTGGAGCAATCTGGCTTATGAAATTGTCATCTTGTCCAACTTCCTTATTAAACAGATGGGAAAATCAAGGCCCCAAGAAGAGACCCAAGGTGGGAATTAGTGATAGGATCTGGTCTAGACTGGAGGCTTTTTAGCTCCTACTTTGGTTATAAGTCACAGAAATCCAACCTGAATGGGCTTAAACCAAAAGCAGCTGATTAGTTTGCATTCCAAGGAAGTTTAAGGTGCGATGCCTCCAGGAATAGCTGGACTCAGGATCTCACACCATGCCTTGAGGACTTTGTGCCTTCCCTCCTTGTCTCGAATTTCTTCTGGGTTGGCTTCACCCGCTGGCATCATTATCAAGTAAGCTGCCCTGTGAGCTGCCTAAGTGGCTGTTGCCAGCCCTGGGCTCATCTCTGCAGCTGGCTTCAACCTTTTGCTTTCATTGTTTGAATCTTTTCCTAGAGGTAGAGGATTGTTATAGAACTCACACATAAATATAAAGGAATCTAGTGCCCTTGCCCTTGGAATCCTAAATAACATTCTTAACCTCTAGTTTGAAGGATCTTCACCAGGGTGTGGGTGGAGTCTATGTTTCCCTAGGCTATAGGAAGAGAGAGACTGTCCTCAGTGAAACTCTATGGGAAATTCTGTGCGTGTGCTGGATGGACATTTTTCAGAAGGTAGGGTGTGCAAAGCTTGTAATACTTAAGAGCCCACATTACCCAGGAGGTAGATAACTGGTATAACTAATTTCTTTCTGGTGTTAGTTGGAGGATTTCACTTGGGATAAAGGGTGAACTTGGAATTTTATGACCTTCCTCCAATATCACCTAAAAACAGGGACGTTTGCCAGATCAGAGAGCATACTGTCTGCTGTTTTTTGCGCATCAGCTCCCTACCAAGGGACAATTCCTCCCTGGCCTCCTCTCTGTTATTTCAAATGTACTTGGAGAAATTTGTGAGTTTAATGAGCCCCTTCTGACTCTAGGTTTGAAATAAAAATGATGGGATACGTTGCCAGCCTTAAGTAAAATCATGGTGAAGAGAATTTTGCCCAGTTTAACTCTTAATGGCCTCTCTTGGGAGAGCTTTGTTGCTTTCTGCCTGGATCCAGCTTGGTACTCCAGTTTGCTCTCCCTGGGCAAATTCTCTCATGCAAATATGAACCACGGCATGGTCAGAGAGATGCCCAGGAAAGTGCTGAATACCACCTACAGCCCCCCAGTGCCTGTTGTTCCCCAACCTGTCCTCTCCTTTCCTGACCATTCTCACCCCTCTTGCTTTATGCTGGATTCCTGTTTCCCAGTCTCTGACTGATTTGAGGAATGGGGTGCAGCTTCTGATAAACTAACACAAGGCGGCTGACTTAAGTAGAACCGCCACATGGCAGTGGCAGCATAACAAGAGGGGCAGCAGGAAAAACTGTCTGGCCACTACTTCTCAATGTCACAAACCCTGGGCATCAAGCACAGGGAAAGGAAGGCAATCTATTTGGATTTGCAAAGGTGAGATTGGGAAGAGAGGGGTTGGCTGATCAGCATCCCAAAAATATTATCCACAATACAATCCCTGCCCCCCAAGAGGCTTGCTCTGAAACAGGGCCATAGCTCACATACCCATTATTCATCATACTTGTTGGGTGGAAATTATATCAGTCCCTCCATAACGCAATGAACAAGATTCACACTTAGACTGCTTTCCTACGGTCAGTCCTAGGCTCTGTTTCTGCAGCAGGACATGGTTACAAAGGACTAAATGAAATGAAGAGCAAAAGGCAAGTTTCTGGAAGTTCCCAGGGTCTCAGGGCCCACAGAAATGGTAGATGCCTGGGTGCAAGTCCAGGTTCTGAGAACAGAACAGAAACAGATCAAATGGGGGGTGGGGGTGGGGGAATAAATTGCTTATGACCACAGTCAGTAAGTTGAAGGTACAAGAGAAAGGATAGCCTAGTTCTGGTACGAATGCAAAGGCCACAGAACCAAGAGAACTGGTGGTATAAGTTCTAGTTCCAATCCAAGTCCAAAGGCACAAGATGTCCAATGTCCCAGCCTGCAGAGAAGCACAGAGAGCAAGTTCTCCCTTTCTCAACTTTTTATTCTTGTCCAGGCTTTCAACAGATCCTATGAGACCCACTGGCACCTACTTTACTCAGTCAATAGATTCAAATCTTTAACCTCACCCCAAAACACTCTCATAGACACACTCAGATATGCTTAACCAAAGGTCTGGGTCTGTGGTCTAACAAAGTTGACATGTACAATTAACCCTCACTAGATAGAGAACCAGGCTCAGAATTGAGCAGGAGCCAAGGTCTTAGTGAAGATCAGAAGGAAGAATCCCAGTCCTGGACTCAAAAGAAGAAAACCTGGTGAGCAGGTTGCCATGGCAATAGGTGATCACCAGCTAGATTGTTGGTCCTCAGAAGGGAGCATCCAACTGGCTGTGTTCAGATCATGTGCTTGACTCTGTCTGTACCGAGATGCTGAGAAGTGGGACCCAGCTTCCTCAGTATCCCAAGTGCAAGGTCATCATCTATAATTAACCTTCTCTCCAAAGCCATGATAATATAGAGTTGGTAATTCCTTAAAGGTAAATTGAAGTGCTTCAGGGAAGGGAACGTTTGCTGAGAACACACACACACACACACACACACACACACACACACCATGAACATTAAAAATGAAGTCTGGGACATCATCCCTGGACAGGAGAGGCTGAAGAGACAAATATCCTGCAGAAAATGATTAAAAATAAGGCACTGCTATATATTACAGAATTTTTCATCAATATAATAAAGTGCTAAATTGTGCAGAACAGACATTTACAGATTAGGTACTTCTTCAAACACTAAAGTGGCTGGAAAAAAAAGATGTCAGAGTGGGCTGATGTTTTGAGAAGGTTTACCAGAAGGTAGAACTGATTTGGATCTTGAAAGAAGAACAGGAGACAGATATAAAAAGTAAGCAGATGAGAAAATTCTGGGAGAAGGAAAAAGGCAACTTGTATGGATGACTACACCACAATGCTAATCACTTTTCCTGGACAGATCCCACTGGGTTTAAGCCTTTATTACACCACTGTGGTACAGAACAGTGAGCCCAATGCTTGTGAGTCCCATGTTATCTAAAATGGGAAAAGTAATTCCCATATCACAGGCATGGCAAGCGTTTGGTAACATGCTGATTCCCGCAAAGTCTTTAGTGAATTGTTACTGTTTGTCTCTCCCCTTAATTTCCCTTCTGTTATATGAAATTACCTTGATTGATGGGTTGAAAATATTTTAGATTCATAATTTGAGAAATAAAACTACACAGAGCCATTTTTCAATAAATGCAGAAATTGCTATGTGCTCACTCCTGGGCTCAACCCCAAGTGCCGTGTGGACATGGTCGCTGACCCATCTCCTGTAACAGACACTCCCTGAGCTCCACTTTCTTCTCATTTGAAAGACTTACCTAAGGTCACACCATCTCATCTCACATCTAGTCACTGTAGAGTTCATTGGATTGTTTTAAAGTTTGGTTTTGCTTTTAGTCATGAGAAATTGTTTATCAAAGCATGGCACATCTGGGCCGCAGGACCCACAGTCCCAAGATCAGTCACTGTATTTGTCAGGTTTGGTTACTGTGACCAAATTCCTGAGAAAAACAACTTGCAGGAGAAAATATTTATTTTGGCTCACAGATTCAGAAGGTTCAGTCCAGGGTCAGCTGGTTCCAAGGCCCAAGCATCATGGTGGAAGGGTATGGCAGCAAAAAGTTGCTTACCTCATGACATCCAGGAATACAGCAAGCAAAGAAGAGCCAGATAGCAAGGGTTAAGGAATCCAAAATTGTCCCAAGGTCACTCCTCCATGACCCACCCATACATATCCAGACATGTGCTTCACTAATCTCTTGGTAGCTCTTAAGCCAACCAAGTTGACAGTCAAAATTATCCATCAGAGTCCCAGTAGATCTACAGGTTATGCATGGCTCTTCATCAGGGCCCTTAGGTATAACTAGAGGGCAAGTGGTAAAAGCAGAACACTTACATGGGATAAGTGTACAGAGATGAGTCTGACAGCACTTAAGTAAGCCCAGCCAGCAGCACGGCCTGCCAGTTTCCCAGGGCTCTTCTCCATTCACAGGCACTCTGGGTAAGTCACCCTTGACTGAGTTTTACAGAGGAGTTTATATGCTTCGGTGAGGACCAGGCATCAAGAGATCCCCAGGAGTCTTAAAAAATGGCCTTCTTGGGGTCTGTTGCTGGGGTAGTAGACTTAAATGCCTGCAGGGGCCAGACAATGGATGGTAATGAGTAAAGCAGGCCAGGAATTAATGTTTTCCAATTGCCATTCTTCTTGAACTATGCACCTTTTTTAGCCTGCTTTTAATTTTCCCATTTTGGATGAAAACCTGAGTTGAGAGAAATATTTCTCTATTATAAGGGATTTTTAAAAGTGCTCCTTTAAAGCCACAGCATAAAGGTAATAATTGAGGATGCTAATTTTCAATTACTGCTTAATTAAAAACAATAACATCAACAACAACCACATGGCCCATGCCAAATTTAATCTAAAAAAAAAAAAAAGAAAGTACTAGTCTAAGACATCTGGTCTACCGTGGATGCCACTGGCCCCCATATTCAGCAGCCTACATACCATAAACCTAAACCAAGAACATAAACAGAGAGGAAAACCACATAAAACATCTCTTATAGATTCTTCTATTACCATATTCAACAAAGACAAAAGGGCCTTGCAGAAAAGGCAAGGCATTTTTAGGACAGTATTATAGAGCGGTTCTGGTATATTTCACAAGCAATGAACCCTTTGCTTCGACTGGACAACGGGGTGGTATAAGCCAATATAGGAAATCCTCCACAGAGCTTTACAGAATTGAGACATTTTGGATTAATTTTCTCAATGTGCAGCAGGGAGCTGGGAGAAAGGGCATAGCTTCTTCAAGGAGGGAAGTAGACTTTTTTGGTGGTTTTGTTTTGTTTGGGGAGTGTTTTTCTCCAATAAGTTGTTGAAATCTAGGGGAAAAAAACAAGTATCTAACAATTGTCTTATATAAATCTCATATTGTATATCTTAACAATCATATATCCCATTGTCATAAAAATATCAAGCTCCAACTATGTGCTGAGATTATCATATCTGTTTCTGATTTAGAAGTTTTTCTCTTTAGTGAGATTCCAGTAAGCTACTTGAAGACAGGGATCCAATGGTTTGTTATCTTCTGAAATCCCCAGATTTTCTGGAACCTTCTATCCTACATTACGGCCACATATTTAAAAAGAGAAGAGAAGGTGGTTATTTATCTCTGGACCCCATCCCATGCACACAGTCTTTCCCTTACTTAGTGACGGCCCAGAGGATGTTTGTTGATTGAGTATCTAAATGACTTCTACTGTCCATGGGATATGTACATCTTTGAAGGCTGCAGTGGTACCCATGAAAATGTTCACTGACAAATAAATCACCTATTCTGTTCTTAGTGTATTTTGATGTTTAAAAGAAAAAAAGGGTTGTCTCCTCTAGTCTGTAGAGGTCCTGGCTATCCTTGGTCAGAGAAGAAAATAAAAGAAGTATGTATTAGGTACCTATTACCACATAGTAAGCCAGAAGGTCACACCACTGGGAACCATCTTGGTTTTGTTAAAAATGGATATTCACTATTCAGAGTTTTCAAAGAGGCTGGAGGGCTCCTATCTTGGAAAGTTACAAAATTCTTTATGCTACTGGAATAGGAGATATTCATGTGTTTGAGTGAATGTGAACAGTGATTTGAAAGGAAAAATAATCCCAACAATTACCCTGGCCAGTTCTGTCCCATAGAAAGTGCTAGATGATTATTCATGCTCTCCCCACCTCACAGGGTCAGTTTGAGGCTCATATGTAGAGCTGTGCTTGAGAAATGACCTAGCCACACAAATGGCCAGCCAGAGCCACCCACCCCAGAGGAATTCTGTAGGACCCAAGTCCTTAAGGGCAGCACTGTGTATCCCCTTTTGCCCCTCTGCTCCAGAGGTGTTTTTTTGTAAAGGCTGAATGCTCATTTTCTATGAACTGTCTGAACACAGATTTTGCTGAAAAAGAAAGAGCACTGTTAGAATTGATGCTCAGCAAAGATTACTGAGTGAACAAGAGGTCACAAGTTGGGTGCTATCCAACAGGCTGAAATCTCTGATATTGGTTCAGTCCCAGGTGTTGGCCTTGGCTCCCAAGAGCAGAGTTAAAAAATGAATATTGCCATGACCTCTGGACATGCTGTCAGTTGAAAATACTTTATGAAAATGCATATGGATATGTTTACATAAATACATACCTTCGGTTTCCTGAACTTCCTTTGTGGACCTCATCAGATTTCATGATAATTACATGTTTGTTTCAGCCTCTCCTGCTGTCCTGGAGGTACCCTGAAGGCAGGACTGGGCTCCTCTTGTATATAAAGGCATCTCTACTACTTGGTACCATACAGGCTCTTTGGGAGGTATTTGAGACACACACACTTGTCAAAGAATGAACGAGCAAGCAATCCTAGAAACATTTCTGACTAAAAAATTGGACTCAGTTTTTGAAGGGTCTTAAATTAGCCAACTCTGAAAACTCCAAACTTGAAGGAGAAGGCAGCTATGGCAACCCTTCTTCCCTTTTTGTTTGTCAAGCTGGGTGGCCCTGTTCCTTGCTTCCTGCCTGGCAGCTCTGGTGATTGGACTCCCCAGGCTTTGACCCATTTCCTTAATTTAAATCCAGAGACAACAGAGCCCCTTGAGCAGAATGAATCCCTCTTCCTGCCTGTGTGCCCTTCGTAGACTTTGCTTTGCCTCCCATTCCTGTTAGCCCAGACCTCTCACCACCCTGGGAGTTAAGAATGAGGAGAACACGAGAGTGCATATATATGTGTGCACACTTGTGCATGTGTAGACTCATGTTTGTGTGCACAGCATGCAGCATTTTCTCCTTCCTCTGCATCAGTCCACAGTGACTCAAAGATCTCTGATTAATGTGAAGCAGACATTGTGGGCAAGGAAGGGAGAGAGAGAGAGCGCTGACCTCTGCACTCCTTCCCTAATCAGATTAGCAGAAAGTACAGAGGATTTAAATTGAGAATGACATATCATTTTTATTTCATACCAGTTCCAATCAATTGGTATTGGCTGCCTAGACTGCTGTGTCATGAATGATTCTGAGGCTGGGTTCCAGCTCCGCAGGAAAGTGCACTGCAATCAATTAACAATGTCTGCCACAGGCACTGGAAGGGGCAGAAGCAACTCACAAGAGAAATGTGAGCCAAGGCAGGAGACAGTGGTCCAGCACCTCAGAGCAATGGAAGGATTGGCATGTTTGGGCTTCCAAGGACAAACAAGGGTCTTTAACTACTGCAACATAAACATAGTTCTATGCAACCTCAGCATGGGAATAACTGGGCCATCTTTGCCCAACAGAAAAGGGATTGGGTAAAAGATAAAGTTTTAGCTGCTGTCACCCAGGTTTTAATTTCTGTGAGATTTTCCCCTTCTTTCTCACATTCACATCTTCCCATGGAAAGCAGAGCCTCATGGGTAATTAACACCCAACAGGTAGAGCTGGCCCTGGGCAGGAATAGAGGTCAGTTTTCTCCTGCCCTCCAGCACCAGTCTTTTGGTGGGGACTGCTCTCAAGATCCCAAGTCCTGAGCCCAGAAGATGCTTGGATGCCTGAGTCCTGGAGCTGGCCAGCTGCCACTGTGTTTATGCACTTATCTGGCCAAGAGCAAAGGACACCTGCTACTCCCAAGACTCCATCTGGCCAGGAACTCAGAAATACATAGTCCTCTCTGCCTTCTCTATCCAACCCTATATTGGATGCCCCGGCCTGCTCTGCCTACACAGCTGCCCCTCAGATACTGAGCACCACCCAAAACCTACCCTCCTTCACGTGGCAAGTGTGCTCGGTACCCTGTGCAGCCCCACACAGAGCCAGCGGCAGCCAGAAGCCCAGGAATGGTGCTGAGGACTCAGTCCTGGAGCTTTTCACTCTCCAAGGATATTGGCTGCTTCCTCTGGTTCTGCTCGGCCTCCAAAGGACTCAGCCACTAGAAACCAACTAAGACCCTGAACAAGACATCCACACACATACCCAGTCTGTCCTCTGATCTGCAGACAACTCATCAGTATTTACTGCAGGATGGGGAAATCCTTCCCCTTCTGACAGTCCTGTCTCAAATTTCAAGTCCCTGTCTGGGGGATCTCTTCCTCCCCACACACCAAGCAGGAGTCCTACAGATGGCTGGGGAGAATGACAAGTCCCTTCTTGCTCCGGACACTCTTAGCAGGAAATCAAGAATAGCACCTCCTTAAGAAAGCAGACCTACAGGATTGGCATCCCTAATCAGAAATGCTTGACAGATTTTGGATTTTTTTTTTTAAATTTTGGGATATTTGCAAATATAGACATATAACCGGGAATCTTGAGGGTGAGCCCCAGATCTGAACACAGAGTTCAGTTCTATTTCATGTACATGCTATACACATAACCTGAGGTAAATTTAGAGAATACTTTGAATAATTTTGCGCATGAAATAAAATTTCATGATGTGGGATTTTCTACTTGTGGAGCCGCGTGAGCGCTCGAAAAGTTTCAGATATTGAAATATTTGAGATCAGGGCTGCTCAAGCCGTACCTCCCTTTTCACACAGCATCTTCCCAGTTCACCACGAGCATCTTAACTAATCTGATCGCATCACCAAGTTGAGCTCGTTGCGGCACCAAACATTCTCAAGGGACATCTCAGTGGGCAAGCTTGTGCCCATTACTCCAAGCAGAAAGATGATTCTTAGAAATCGGAAAAGAAAAAAAAAAAAGCTTGAGCGCCACAAGTCAAGAGCAGAGCTGGACCCTCACCCACATAGGTCCTCTCATTGCAAGCAGAGGATCCGGTCTAGCCAATCATCTGCAGATTCGGTAAGCCGTTGTTCTCCCCGACTATCATCGCTCCTTTAAGTGTTCAAAATTCCATGGAGGGGTACAACATTAAGACAATCACAGTGTAATTAGGACCAATTTATTTGATGCCATTTTGTGAACTAAGGGGGCAGGACACGGTGATAGCATACACACAGGGGCTGCTGAGTAGAGAGGGGACATGAGTGAAACCCACTTGCTTCTCCACCACCCACCAGGTCTATCCACACCCTGCCTGTTCTTCATGGAGCTAGGAAGGAGTTAAAACAGAACAAGTTAAGAAAACATTCCTGGGAGGACCTGAGGCCTGAGACCAAATGCCTGAAATGCTTTCCCTGGGGAGGTGGGAGGAGCTTTGAATACTATTGTTCTTCCTGGTTTCACCAAACACCAAATAGCTGTGCTCTTTTTGCAAAGGCAAAAGTAAACCACATTGGTTTCCCTTGTTTTTCCTTTAAGTTCCTGACCCCCACCGCAAAGAACTGAGAGTATAGTCTGTCTCTGATTTAGAGAAGGTAAAGGCTCCTAGATTTCCTCCAGATAAGCCTGGGTTCAGGAAGTTTAGCTATGCCCAGGGCAGATTTGCTTCTTCCTGCCTATTTGCCAAAAGCTGTTCTGCTTGTGTATGTCAACGATAATAGAGGCCAACACTTTTAGCAGCTCCACTGACAGGAATCTCACTGTTAGACCTAGAACTTGACCAAGGTCCATTTAACCTTGATCCTAAAGTCCTTTGCCCCGTCTTAGCACTTTTCTCTGTGTACAGTTTCTGCCACCTGTCCCTGCTTCCCCTTATCTGAATCTATTAAGATTAATTCAGTTCTATAAGTTGTTCGCTTCACCGTTCCTGGCACATAGTAAGCACTCAATAAACGTTAGCGATTATTAGCAATATGGGCTTTAGAATTGGCAACCTTGTGGCTCCCTTTAATTATATCCCCTGAAGCCTGTGATATATATTATGACAATTCCTAAATGATATTCTGTAATTAATTACTATTGCTTCTAAACTCAAGACAAGATTAATTCTGGGCACAATCATCCACCCACAAGGTGTCTCAGTGGCAGATGCCTCAGGCAGCTCTACTACAAGCACTAAAATGCCAAAAAAGCTTGAAAATAATGCTCCTGCCCATCCTGTAAAGTCAGGGGCTTTCTGCAGCAGTCTAGCGCAGGTACTTGCGCAAAACCAACCCCAGGAAACAGAACACACTGCGATGAGACCTCTTCCCTCCTTTATTTTTTTTCCAATGGACATGTAGCTAGACTCGATTTCCCAGCAACCCTTGCGGTGACTAGGATGAGACCACGTGACTGGTGTTCAGCCCAATAGAAAGTAAGCAGGACTGAAGTGCAGGGAGGCCTGGGCTTTGCCAATTAAACAGCAAAAATAAACTCCAGCACAGCCTTCCCTCTGCATGATTCTGGAAATCAAACACTCCAGAGTAGCGTCAGAGACAGGAGATGGAAAGAGCCTGATCCCGAGACTCCTTCTGAAAGGGAGGCAAAAGAGCTGTCTGCCCTCCACGCCTCACTCAACTTTTGTATGAGCAACAATATTTGTTATTATTGTTATTATTATTTTAAGCTTTTGAAGATTTGGACTTCTTAGTTAGAGCCGTTAACCTACCCTAATTAATACAGACGCCTTTGGGGCATCCAGGCAGGTAGTGTAAAAGAATTCATGATCTGGGAAAGGGAGTGGTGCCCACTGGAAATATATATCACGTGTGAAGAAGAAGGCCAATTGGGAGAGGAGTTAACTCAGCAAATTACAGAGCATCTTCCTCCCAATAAGTTCTGATGAACTACGGCATCGGTTATATACCTTGCCTTAAAAATGTGTGGCTTACATCAAATATGTACATAAACACAAACATACAAGAGAGAGAACTCCTGCTGCTGTCAGTGAAGCCCTGGTATAGGACCAGAGATTCTTCTTCTGCCCTATCCCATGGCAACCTAGGCATTCCCAAAGTTAGGAGCTCCTGTTCTGCTAATTCTGAAAAGTTCATTTGGAAAACTCCACCAGACCTTGGATGGTGTCATGGACCTTCAACTAAACTGACGAGCCCCTAGGAGCACCACTTGTTTAGGAATTCCCTATTTTGACCAAGCACACACGGCAGGGACAATAGCCCTGGACCTGAAGCTAAAGGCCTGGCTCCAGGATGACTTGGGACATTAACACACAGTGAGACATGAAGTAAGATATATCCCCTCCCTGGACTTCTGTTTTCTTGTCTGTGACTGAGGGCATTGAGTCTCATCAGAAATCACAGACTAGTAGCTTCAGAGAAAGTACAGCCTGCAAGCATGGGTTACTTGACTTGCAAGGTAATGTTATAATTTTTATTAATTGGTTATCAGCAATTAAAAATTAAAGGTTTTTGTTTCCCTAGCACCACAGAACATGTAATGTTTCTGCACTAAAAAAAATCCAACTCCTCTTAAAATGTCTGGCAATACTAGACATGTGTTCCCCCAGGGCAGCAATTCGCCTTCCTCTCCAGACATGACATATGCTCTCTGGTTTGCATAAATCCTCCCCTGCCCCAGACTATTCATCCATTTACAATACCTGCCTGGGTGGCCCTTATAGGCACTTGAGTTTGAGACCCTCAAAGTAAGTGATTTCTAGTGGTCCCTTCTGCCTGGTCCACAAGAGCAAAGTCATATCACCTTGTGATAAGGCTGTTGCTACCCAGAAAACTGTGTACCCAAAATACAGTGGCTTGAAACCACTGTGTTACTATATCTGGTGATTTTTGTGATCCAGGAATTCAACAAGGATTAGCTGGACAGTTTTCTTTTTAGTTCTACATCTGGAGTTATTTGCTGCTATCTTCTGGTAGGTGAACTGGCAGGCAGGGACTCACACAGCTACAGTTACAAATCTAGTGCTTGGCATGGATGGCAGGAAGACTGGGCTCTGTAGCTGTCTCACCTGGATCACCAGCATGCCATGGAATTGAGGTGGCAGGGCTTAAATGTTGACTCGGGACTCCCAGAGACAGCATTCCAGGAGACCAGATAGAAGCCACAAGGTATCTTGAGACTTCATCTCAGAAATCACAGAAGGCCACCTCTGCCACATTCTATTGATCAAGGAAGTCACTAAGACCAGCCCAGTTATGAAGAGGGCAGTGACACTCAGTAGAAAAATTAGACAAGAATCTGCATCACTGTCAATCTGCCCCAAGTGGATTACTCTAATGTTGCTTTCTTGAATTAAAGTGTATTGATTAGTCCAGATAAACAGTGACTTATAATATTCCACTATACTTCACAAAAAAAATGTCCTTGGCCCCAGAAGCAAAAAGACAGATTTACATAGAAGGTAGTTCACTCTATACAGTGCCCACTGCCCTTTTCAGATGTCTTCTTTGGCATGCATTATTACACAGCATATTTTGGGTTACAAGGAATTGGACTTCCAAGTTTTATAAGAAAAAGTAAAAGAAATTAGGGGATCATATCAACAAAAGTAACTACATAAGTAAACATAAAAGACAGCGTAAGTGAGTTTTTTGTGATTATTTGCATCTATGTGATGTAAAAGACAGCCACATAAGGCAATAATGATAAAACTGTCATCTTTGACATAAAAATGTAATTTGTATTACAGTAATTGCACAAAGGAGAGAGGGAGTGGTGGTTTATTTGAAGCAGGGTTTCTGGATACTGTTAAAGTTAAGTTGATATTAATTTGAATCAGACTGTTTTAAGATGCTATTTGCCATCCCATGACAACCACTAAGAAAATAATTCAAAGTGTATTGTAAACAAAATGACAGGGAAGTAAAATAGTAAATAGAAAATATCCTTAACCCAGAAGGAGTCAGCAATGGACAAATAAAGAATATGAAAAGATATAAGATGTACAGAAAATAAATAGCAAAATAGCAGATGTAAATCTTACCTTATCACTAGTTGCATTAACTGTAACTGGATTAAATACTCCAGTCAAAAAGCAGAGAGATTAACAGTGTGGATTATAAAAAAAAGTCCCAGCTGTATATAGCCTACAAGTGACAGACTTTAAAGATATAAATAGGTTGAAAGTAAAAAGTTGTAGAAAGAAAGACTTGGTTCCTGTACCCAAAAAGCATAAATAAATAACTAAATTAAAGAAAGAAAGGAAAGAAGGAAGAAAGGAA
>NW_004955527.1:3456558-3461396 GCF_000276665.1 Chinchilla lanigera | reverse complement strand
GAACTGGATTTTACATCAATCTCAACTAGTTCTAGGAGTGCACATGATTCTGCCAGGGCTGTCTCAGTCATTTAACCTTTCTTCTGTGTTAGAACCCTGCTATCACAGGTAATTCTGCCTTTGCTGGTGACCCCAAGAGGCTTTCAGTTTAGCAACTCCAATGGAAAATAAGTTGCTTTTTCTCCACTGTACCAGCAAACTTTCTGGTTTGTGTTTCACTGGCCAGGTTGGGTCAAATATTCACAGCTGAGCCAGTTGCCATGGCTAGTCCTATGCACTGACCTAGATTCCAAGGCAGTTTGATTTAGCTTCTCCTGAGCAACATGGCTTGAGAGTAGGAAGAGCACTCCTACAATGAGACCAGGGAGCTGTAAGCACAAAACAGTAAACGTTAAGTGCCTAACATACTCACAGTGGGGCAACTTGGGCCAGATGGACATTCTGTAACTTGGAAAAAAAACCCAAGTGAATTATGAAGGATTTAAGCATATGTTTTTAAGTTCATATTTTAATCATCCAAGAATTTCTGCACTTTTAAGAGCTTTTAGCTCCCTAGATACATGGAGCACACTTGATCTGAATTCTAAGGAACTAGGAATAAAACATCATGAACCGCCTGCTCTACACTAGGCCCCTTTATATAGCCTGTCTTCTCCAATCATGAAACCCTGTGAGCTGTGTGGAACTGTCATCCTGTTGACGATTAGGAGACAAATGCACAGGAGATCAATAATTTGCCCAATGTGCACATCTCACAAGTGGTCAAATCTGGATTCCCCACCATGTCACCATGGTCCCAGAGCCCAGGGCTCCTTTCCCTGTATGCTCTGCCTGCATCCAATTGCACATAGTGCTATAGCTACGTGTCTTCCCCCATGTTCATGTTTCAGAACTGAGAGGACACCATAGACGTGCCCACGGTGGAATTTGGCTTCACTTCCAATCTGGGCTTGAACATTAGGATTAAAGCTAAATCAGGGTATTGAGAATTGAGTACCAGCAAAGCACGAAGTCAGAGTTTCTTGGCTTGCACTTTACTGGAAAATTATTTCACCCTCAGAGTCTCATGGTTGGTGGTTTGTGTAAATTGTACGTTCATATTTTGCCTGCCCAGGGATCTCTGTGGATTGGCACCATCAGCAGTTTGAAAGATGGTCTCTTCATGGTCATAGCTCATGATTCTGGTTTTCACCTGTCTCATGGATTGAGCTTATCTCACACCAAACTTTCCCTCTTGATGAAAACTGGAACTGCTACCACTGACTTTCTCTCTCTCTTTTCATTCATTTCCCTCTGCTTTGGCAGAGGTTGATAACCAATGTTGAAATCAGATAGTGCCCTTCCTCTTGATCTTCTTTAGAAAAAGCTTCTCTCATTTTTGATGGATGAAGGCAGCACTTCCCATTATGTGTTCTGTTGAACCCAAAGACTCAGAAACTCACCCATAAAAAAGTGGGGTGCTGTCCTCAGGTTATGGGAGGAAGGGCATCAGGCAGACAAAAGAACAATCTATTCTATTCCCCTTAAATTATAAACTATTCTAATAGATCTATTTTTATTAAAATTACTTAGCCGGTGGCCCAAGGACATAGCAATGGCACTTTTATTTGTCAGAAATAAAACACCAATCTCCACCCATGGCCAATGAAAACTGAAAGTTAGCAACTTGGTTTTGAAGGAGACATGAAAACTCTACCACTTGTTTCTATCCCATCCCATTTTTTTTTTTATAAAATGAGAGGTTATTTTGCTAGCAGAAAACTGTTATTGTTGCTGAATTTGCTAAGAAAATTGAGCAATTTATCAGCAAGGATGGCGACAGCAAACATACAGAGTTGCCAGAGGTGTTATTTTGCCACCTCAGTCGCATTAACAAGTTGCAAAAAAATTCCATGTTCCAGGATGGCAATAATGTATTGTGGACTCCCAGGCAAGAAGGCAGGTGGTGGTTGTTTCCTGATAGACACTGGACATTTCTGGAAAGAGGCCCTGGCAGCCACGGTGTCCAGATTCTTATCAGCGTTAGTAATGGATTGCTTGCCCAAATTTTTGAACCTTACACCACCAACCTGCCTAGAAGCTTTGGGACTACCAAATTCAAGATTACATCACTTATTTTCTCTGCTCTTGCTGAGTTTGGTCTTCCTTATCAGCATTCTCTGTTAGTTTTTGGCTTTGAAGGATGTTTTGTTTTGTAAAACACCAAGGAATAGTGTCATGATTTGGAGCAAAATGGATGGTGTGGCGTTGATAGGGTGAATGCCATTTGGAGGGGATAAGTGAGTCTGGATGGTGATAATGTTGAACAGCAAAGCTATTGTTATTGACCGTTTTATAGGAGCAAGTTCTTTTTAAGGCCTCATGCTTACATATTTCATCAACAATGTGCTTGAGAAATGTCCAGCAAAGTACAACAGATAGAATAAGAATGAACCCTGAATCAAGACAGATAGCCTAGCTTAAAAGTCCCATTATGAAAAACAGGGAATATAGATATGGGCAGAATATGATGTCAGCTAGACGGATGAAATTCAAAGAGGTGTTGTAATGGTCCCCTCTGCAAACATTTAGCACTTGGAGACAGCAACAAATTGTTGGGAAGGTAGAGCAAGGTGAAGCTGTGGGACTGAACCAGAGCAAAGGCAAGAAGACAAAAGGAAGGAAAACCAGATGTGGTAGACATGCTAAGACAGACAGAGACACAGTGGCACATCTCCCGTCGCAGATCTCAGCCTGCCAAACACAACAAGCAATTTTCTTGGACTGAATATCGGGTTGTTTATTTAGGCAGATGGGCCATTAGCCCATTTGAAGCTGTCTATTAAAAGAGGGAGAAAGGATTGTCCTCTTAGAAAGCCTGCACTGGTCCTGTGGACCAGTTTACTTTGCCTATAGGCACAGAAAGGTGTAGGTGAGCATGGGGAATGTGGGAGAGCACTTTTCAGGAGTTCCCTGTGTGTTTCTCCACTGTACCACCATCTTCTGCTCTGTAGTTTGGTCCCTGTCCATTGATCACATCCTTGTGGAGTCCTGTCCTACACCAAATAGAGATGACTAAACATCACACATATGATAGAATATGACTTCTGAGTCTAGGTTCAGCAGCTGTTCCTTCCATCTGCCTCCCTTGAGTCATTTTCTTTGGGGAAAACCAGCTGTTATGTTGTGGGAACACTCAAGTGACTCCATGAAGAGGTCCATGTGGGGAGCTTTCTAGACCTCCTGCTCACTTCCACATGAGTCCGCCATCTTGGAGGACTCCAAGCCCAGCCTACCCTTAGGTGACCGCAACTCCAGCCAACCTCATGACTCTAACTTCATGAAAGATTCTGAGCCAGACCTACCCCACAGAGCCACTCCCACATTCTGACCTCCACACTCTATGAAATGATAATTGTTTATTGTTTGAATCCACTACATTTTAGAATAATTTGTTATACAGCAAGGGCTTACTAATACAGCTGGTTGTAATACTTGCTTTGGGATTTGCTTCTGTAATTAGAAAGTATTTCAATCTCTTACATCAAAAGATGGTAGGACAAGTAATTTAGGTTCACATATTCTACATACTATTCTATACAATAAAAGCCAGATAAAGCAGTATCTTTATGTTCAGCTTCATCTGAAAATCTAAAGCTGTATCACATGCAACGTCATTGTACAGACTTTGCTTTTTGCTGTGGGTGACATGAAAGAGCTATAGGAAAACTTATGACAGAGGAAAACAGGATCTACTTGGTATTCCAGAAAGTAGTCCAGGTGCCCAGACCACAGGGTACCCAGACCACAGGGTACTGGGGAATCTCTGGGGAAAGAGTTGATGTGTTTCTGCCCTAAAGGTGTTTCCTGGCTCATTTGTATCCAACCACACTGAAAGTTATCAATTCTCTTTCCCCTTGAGCTATATATTGGGGTTAATGCTAAAATAGGAAGAAAGAATGAGGGGACTCAGAGCATTTTGTTTGCCCACAAATGCTCAGAAAGACAATAAGGATTATGTGTGTTGGCTCGAAGACTACCTAACTTAGATCTATATACCTAGTGGAAATGTTATGGTGTCACAGAGCTAGAACTATGCCTTAGTCCATTCTGGTTGGTGTAACAAAATATCTTTGACTGAGCAATTTATAATGATAAAAACTTATTGCTCATAATTCTGAAGGCTCGAGAGTCCAAGAACAACATACCAGCGGATTTGACATCTGGTGAGGGCTCCCTCTCTGCTTCACAGATGGCACCTTCTTTCAATGCCCTTGCATGGTGGAAGGGGTAAACACATTTCTTGGGTATTATTTTATAATGGCACCAGTCTCATTCACAAGGGCTTTGCCTTCATAACTTAATTACTCCCTACCACACTAGGGATTAGGTCTGAATATGTGAATTTTAGGGGGTCACACTCAGGCCATAGCCAACCATATCAGTCAGTTATGCTGCGCTGTCAAACAACCCCAAAGCTCAGAGTTTCCAACAGTTTCATTATTTCTGAGCCCCATGATGAATGCAGTGTGGGGGAGTCTGAGCTCCCCATGATCATGTAGGGTCCCAGATAACAGGGCTCTACTCTATTCTGATGCCACCATGCCAACAGGAGGCTTCTGATCTATGCAGCAGAGGAAAGGGGGTTGGAATTAAATGCTGGGACCTAACAGTGGCACATGGCTTTTCTCTTTACATTTCATTGGCCAAAAATATTCACATGGATGTACCATCTTCCAATGGGTAAGGAGCTAACATTCTGCATGTAGCTGGAAGTAGAAGAAAACAGAATATTGATGAGCATCAGTAACACATATGATAAGAAAACTACTCCTCCTTGTCCTTTTCGCCCTCTTCAT